>NC_088205.1:82609597-82915623 GCF_037126465.1 Ornithodoros turicata
TTTGAAAACGTCTCGCGACGGCGACTAATCTCCTACGTTAAAGAAGGGCGTTCCGTAACAGCCAAGGAATTCACTCTTGCCTATCAACCAGCGAAGCCTCCACCTTGACATCTCCATCTAAGCTTCCCCTGGATGGGATACGTACATGTATTTCTATACAGGGTGTTTCACGAAAAATGAGCCAAAGTTTAAAGTTAAAATGGTTCATCATGATGACGATGATGATTGAAAAATTAAATGGTACATTGTACACCAAGAAAGACTGACTGCATAGTTTTACCAGCGGCGTGAGGATATTCAAACTATTTTTTTTGTTTCGTAATTAGTTAATTCTCGTTTACATGTTTACATTTGTTACATGTTACTGTATTACTTATTTGTGTAATATCGTGCTTTAGGTGCGTATAACTTATATGTGTTTCACAAATAATGCCATGTACTTGCCACACGTGTAATTATATTACGTTATTTTGATACGTGTCTCGTTTTGTCTATGATGCCTCTCCCCTGTATAATGCCTTCTTGACCGTGAGGGTATATAAATAAATAAATAAATTAGTGAAATTAATTAGTTTTTTTTATAACGATTATAACGATAACGATTATTATAACGATTGGTGCGGAAATGTCAATGAGAACGTTGTAGCGGGCGATACAACGACACGAAACCCGTTGATTGCAACTTTTTGCCTCTAACGGATCTTTTTTCTTTCTTTTTTTTTCTTTTTTTCCGGCTCCAAAGACTAACTTTCGCGGGACCTGTCGCAGACGCGCGGGGAGTCAATGTCAAGCGAAAATGTAAAAATGTCAGTGAGAACTGTGACTATAGAGTCTTCGTCCAATAACAGGACGCACGAGAGCGCTGTGATCCGGCGCTCATCGCGTGTCTGCGACAGGTCTCGTGTCGATTCTTTCCAAAGCCAAAAGTTAGTCTACGGAGCCGGAAAAAAAAGAGAAAGAGAGAGGAAAAGTCCCTTAGAGGTACGTGAAGAATTTCATCAGGCAGGGGTACGTAGCTTTTGTGATAACGAAAACGAACTGCACGTTCCCATCCAGTTTCATGGTGACGTATACTAACTTGTAGGGTTCCGCTCAATGAGCGGAAGTCATCCCCATGTCATCGTCATCATGTATTTCTCTCTCTCTCTCTCTCTCTCTCACTGTAGGGTTCCGCGTTTTCCGGCATTTATTCCTGGGGAGATTCGGCGCGCGTTTTTCGGCATTCACGTATGTTGTCAATTGTCAAATTCGAATATTTTCGACATTTTAAAACGTTCGCGCCAATAATAGGTGCCGGAAAATCGGCAGCTATAGTAACTCATGCCAGGAGGGCAGCTTAGCATTAGGACACTGAGAACGCGAATAATTCCCTTTCCTTTGTTGGAGGGTTCCACTGAAAAAAAAATAAAAAATAAAGAAAGAAGTGCAATCGAGTACTGGAATTTCCGGCTTGTAGCATCATATGTAAGAGTATATTCGGAAGTTTTCGGAATATGGCAAATTTCTAGAAATACATCCGGCAGATGTTTTCCGGCATTTTTTCGGTAAATGCCGAAAACGCGGAACCCTACAGTACTAGAACTGAGATAAGTGCGAGTGAAGACTCGATTGAGCGTTGATAAAATGTACTGAGCAAGTTTTGTCTGGAATCTGTGCTTGAATTAGTCTGAAATGAAACTGAAACACTTTGTACTGTACTGTGACCCCGACGGCAGCACAGGAACGATCGTGACCGAGTTTGATGATGACGATGACGGGCTTTGTTTGGTTCGTTTACCTTTGGTATTGCGTGCGGACCGCCGGTTTAAGGAAGGTCGGGCGGCCGCGAAGTGATATTAGTGTAAGATGCGAAGAGGAGGGGAGGAAAAGAAGGTGACAGAGCCGTTCCGATGGGGGGTGCGAGAGGGGCAGCCGCCCCTGACGCCCTCGTCAGGGGGGGCGCCGAACGGCAGGCCTTGGCAGGTTGGTTGGACAGTACCGAAGCGTGAATGAAGAGAATTTGAATTTACGATCTCTGCAGTGCAATTGAGCGTTTTCTTTTCTTTGTTTACTGAACTTCTGAAGGCAGTGAGGGAGAGGGGGAGAGGGGGAGAGGGAGGGACGCTTCAACGTTTACACAGCGCCGAGCGCAAACTCGCCTCAGGACGGTTCTGTATGAGGGAATTAATGCAATAAAAAAAAGTTACAAAGTTCCCTTGACCCGAACAAAGCGGTGCCTCCAGGGTTGTATAACGCAAGACATCCTCGTTAAATTCTCTCTAACGCTCTCTTAAACAGAGTAAGCCACCTTTTTTATTACTTTCCCTCCTGTTCACATCTCATAATATGTAACAGCTGCGTATACATAAATGTATATCAACGTGCGACGAATGGCGGAACCCAAAATGCCGAGTCATCAACAATGAGGATTATGAAAGCGGAAGTTTCACTGTCGTCGTCCTTAAACTTAACTTCGTGTTTGAGATGGAAACTGTTTCATATTTGAGCATAAGTATAATCAGCGCCGTCAGGGGGCGTTGTTTCCCTCATCAATCAACATCAATCATCCACCCCCCAATTGCGGTGGCGCTGCTGTCGGCTCCTGTCGTTTTATCTCGGGTTCAAAACTGCGATTCTTCTTTCTGTCAGGGCTGGAACTGCAAAGACCCTGTTTTCTTTGTTTTATTAAAGGGAAACTCTGAGAGTTTTAAAACAAGTTCAGAAAACCACGCTGGGTTTCACGACATATAAGTAGATAAGGGTTAGATGATTTTCCAGCAATCGTTCATCTTTTTCAACTACTTTCATTGCGGCCTTTCAGCCGGCATCCCTCCTAAAAGTCCGCCGCAAAACAGAGGGAAGACACGAGACAAGTTAGACAATGACGGAATTTCCTGCCTCACAGTGTTCTTTGTTTTATTTGTAATTTAATCGATTGGCGATTGAATTTGAATATAAGAAACAGAGTAAACGCAATGTCGCAAATATTTCTCTTTGTTTGTTTTCCTGTCTCATGAAACACAATATGACGAATAGCGCTCGCACTGTTTAACGTCCCCTTGTGCGTCAGAGCCTATCCATTAAACTTCTGAACAGACCGCTAGCTGGCAACCATGAAACAGTCAACATGCGGTCACAGCCTGAACACACTGCGCGAAAGAAAGTCACAGCACGAAGCAAAGTAGCCTTTTGTGTGTGCGCGCGCACCGCGAAGAAGCTCACTGACACATTTGGACAGACTGCGGAAGGACAGCAGGAAAAAAAGTGAGAGACAGGAGGGTTAGTCTGCGTTCTGGGACGACTTCACGGGTATAACTGTGCCATCTGTAAGGTATATGCCGGAGAACCCAGGGAAAACCTGAGACAGCCTGTGGTGTAGGGTTC
The DNA here is from genome assembly GCF_037126465.1 of Ornithodoros turicata. Classification (NCBI taxonomy): domain Eukaryota; kingdom Metazoa; phylum Arthropoda; class Arachnida; order Ixodida; family Argasidae; genus Ornithodoros; species Ornithodoros turicata. Next base: position 82,612,961 of record NC_088205.1, read on the forward strand.
CGCGTTTTCGGCTTTTATTTTTCGGCGGATTCGGCGTATGTTTTTCGATGTTTATCGATTTTCACAAAATCGGTGTTTTTCGATGTTTTTCCTGGCGTGCATATGGTTCACCCGGCAGTTATCGGCGAATAAAAATCACAGTGTAGTTTCCGCACGGCACTCATTCAACATGGCGTTGTTCGCTGCTGTGGCGTTTTACGGTTAACGAAAAAAGTAAGCGGACAATTTTCACAACCGTATGGTATGGTACGGTATGGTATGGTATTGTATGGTATTCTGTGTGGCTTTCTGATCTGCATCAACTTGCTGGGCATGTGCAGCAATTTACCTCTCTCATGTCCGTTTGTATTCGGTGTTTTTCGATTAAAACCGAATGAGGGAAAATTTACCCGGCGTATGTTTTTCGATTAAAACCGAAACCCTGGGTATAGGCAGGGGCGGATCGAGAGGGGGTCCGGATCTCCTGACCGCCTTCTCAATTTGTGTCTTCACATACAGTTTAATTGACCCTAGATCGCCCATTTAGCATGCTGTTCATGGCTGGACCCCCTCAATAGAAGAATCCTGGATCCGCCCCCGGTGGTAGGGTTCGAACACACCACCTTCCACTCTTTTGCACGGCCTCGAAGCTGCAACCAAGGAACAGACGCTCAGTACCACACAAGTGGTGCATGGCATGCAACTGCTGCCGAAACATTCCAACCAGTCATTGATTGACCCGTGTCAACTAGATTTCCAAAGCGATATAGTGACCTCCTCGCGTCGTCAGTATCATCCTCATCACCATCCTTTCATTTTTCCCCAATAGCAATGGGGTAGCATTCTGCTCAATGAGGCGGAAGTCATCCCCATATCATCGTCATCATGTATCTCTATCTATCTATCTCTCCTCGCCAGCCCCTGACAAATCCCTCGCAGCTTTTAGTATGCCGGATCTCATCAACCACCACAGGTGATACGGATGCAAAGTATAGCTTGCAGGGAGGGCACCGACATTCCTGAAATCCCGAAAGGAATTTCATCTTCCAGTGGCGAATATCGCGGACCTTTATGAAACGAAAATATTCTTACCGGCGCCTGAATAGGAATAGTCTTCGAAGGCAGCGCTCACAATTGAGAAAGGTCGTTCCGGAAAACTTCAATCTGCATAACGGAGAAACTGTTTTCCCTCGCGTTACTGGAGGAATCCCATTTCTTCCAACTCTGAAAGAAGGGGAACATTTGTGAACGCTGCGACCAAATGAACGCTTCCGGACCAAGACGTATTTGTTCTCCGAAAAAGCCTCTTTTGGAAGAGTTATGCTTTCAGTTCTGCTTATGTTTTAGGAAGAAGCATGACTAGCAGAACGTCTGGTGTCACCATGCAGTATCTGACTTCAGCAAGCAGGTTCTGTTAGGACCATTCTAGTACGCTTACTGTTGTGAAAGACGCACGTGGAACATGTCTTCAGCACAACTGTCGCCCAAGAGAAAGTCCGTTGTTAATTCCTGTGCGCGCAATTCGTGTTTTGGCGACGCTCATTGAGGCGTTCATTGAGGTGAGGTGAACCAAGCACTTGCATTAGGTCTCGTCGCGGCTGCAACCCGTGTTGCATGCACCGAGCTATACGTATTGAAAGAAGAATAGTATTTAGATCACCAAACTTTAGAGCCGTGCATTCGACGTATTTTTGTAATCTATATCGCTTGGCAACACTTTATGAAGCGCGAAGTTAGTTTCGTTAGTTAATTAATTTCGAAATTAACTTAAGAAAAAATTACCAGACATGCACTTGGCAGATAAAACCAATAACAAAACAGAGGGGGGGAGAGAGAGTATGTTGGACACTTTGATACAAAGAGTTGATTACATGATGCACTAATTCTACTGCGCACCGGAGTTATTGATGAAAAATTGCGTCCATGCACAGTTATTAGTGTCGCCACAAAACAAACTGCGAGGCTTCGTTTTCATTGGTTGAAAAGTCTGTTAAAAGAAAATGTTATCACCATCACAAATCGTGAAATCGACTGGAACGGATGCGACCGTTCCTTTAGGCTAGAAGTTGAAGTTGAAGAAGTTGAAGTGCTAAAGTTAAGCCAGTCTAGTTGTTCTAAAATTGACCCTTGCCCCCCGATAACGCTTTGCAGAAAAGTTGTTCTCGCAGCTCGACTCATTTACTACTTTGCTTTGTTCCTGGGGGGTGGAGGAGGGCGTACCACGCCGCCGGGGGAAAGAGTGAAAGCGCTTTAGAAGAGTACTTAAACGTCCCAGCTCGGTGTATAATCATTGTTTCCTCTTTTAACACTTCCTATCTCTAGCGGACTGGCACGAAATTCCTACGGGGTATTTACGTGAGACCGAGAAAAGGACTTTAATAGAAGAGCGCCGGAAGCGCCCTTTCTACGAAACGAGAAAACGTAATTGCTCCCTTTCGCTGGTTGCCGACTTTGTTAGGACGACACCTAGGGCTTGGGAGATAATTAATGCGAGAAAGAAAAACAGAAAAATGTCGCGCTTAAAGTTGTTTCAACAAATAAGTTTATACGTATACATACAAGGAGAGGGTAGCTCTATACGTGTAAGAGTTTGTCAGCCGTTTGTCGAGCTCGCTCAGCGACACGGTACGGTTTGCACGGAGCATTTCGGAATGGTGCTCTTAAATTAGATTGGTTGTCGAGGCATAGAGTCACGTTAATGCATAATACAATAATAATAAAAATAATCTCTTTTTTTTTCCCCCTTTAGATGGCCTCCCTTCGCTGACAAACGTCAGCAAACCGTAAAGCGAGTGTAGGTGGTAGCTACCAAGGTCATCTGGGAGTGCACGATCAATTTATAAACATATTGAGCATATCCTTATAAATTGATTACGTGCAGCCATAGAGCTTCGGCTATTTTTCCTTTGTCTATGTACTTGCTGGCTCGCACTGCGGCCTCCACAGGTGACGCCGTCACCGTGGAACACTGGTGTCTCGCTGAGACACACTGTCAGCGCCGACCCAAGATCGTGTCACTTCCCTGCGCCGAGCTGACGAATTCTAAGTAGAACGATACAGCCATGTTTTCGTACCACCTGTAATTACGCCACCCACTGAATAAGTTTTTCCCACACACACAACAGCTGTCTTCGGTTGGGAGTGCACGATCAATTTATAAACATATGCTGAAACGTGTAGCCACAGAGTTTCGGCTATTTTTCCTTTGTAGGTATAGTACAATTCAAAGGCTTAGGAGGGCGGTTGACCACGTGAATGAAATAAGCAGGAAAAATCAGACGACGACAAAGAGCTTACAGGGAAACACAAAGGGGAGCTTATTAACACATATAGGGATAGGGGTCGACGTTTCGGCAGTCAGCGCTGGCCTTCGACGGGACTGGGGTTTGGTGACAAGAACAAGCTTTATATATGGGAGAGGGTTATGTACAAGGGAAAGAGTGCAGCGATACGGTACTTCTACTAACACTCACTTATAAGGGCGCATCTCCTCTCTATACGCCGCTATCACTTTCGTTGACGCAGGGTCGCTGTCTCCATGCATGACCTCGTTTGTGTTTATATTCGGTATCAGCACCGCGAAGAAACTATGGCTGTCAGCCGTGTACAGATGGACAGAGGATAGCAGGAACAGGAAAGAGTGTAAGGCAGTGAATTAATATGCACTCTTGGCAGACTTCAGGGGAAACTGCGCCGGAAGACCCATGGTAAAGTTCAGACAACAGAGCCTGTAGTATAGCATCCCAACCCAGCACCACCACCAGCCAGCACCAGCTCCCAGTTTTTTTAGCACGACCTTACCGCCCACGAAGAGACGCTGTATATCCAGTATGTCCACGCCCCCTTTCCCTTTTTCCGACACGCACAAATCAATAGAGCACCGCCATACCCCTAATTGGCGAAACACAGAAAGTTGATGAGAATTCTTCTCTCACGTATTCACCCACGTTCGGAACGAGCTTCAAAATAGGCGGCTCTACCATTAACGGTATGGGGCAATATCCGAAGGAAGTCTAGCCGAGGTTTCATTTGGCTCGTTCGCATGCACCAAGTACACGTACCGTATGATACAGCAACGGGATCTCGTCTTCTATTGCGGCTGTGTTGCGAGAGAGCCAATTTTGCAAAGTGGGTGCGGCAAAAAAAGAAAATACAAAGTTAAGCTATTTAAGGTGTTTGTTGCGCCTGCTATGGACAGCCGGCTCTGGTCGCAGTATATGTTCTTCTTCCTTTGTGTCTTTGTTGCGGTATTAGCGTACGTTGTATCCATATAATAGCGCGAGGGAAAATAATGATTATCTCTCTCTAGGACCAATTACTAAACTTTGTAGGCCAACTCAGACCGTTAAAATTTTTAATGCCGCTTCCGACACACGTCCCGAGTGTTTTAAAAGTGTGCGACGTTTTTAATGAATCAAGATTGCACTTAAAAATCCTTCTCGGGAGTTAAATCAATCGGAGGAGCGGATGCTCCAGCTACTCGGCCACACGCCGATAGATCTATTTTGTAAGTACAGGACTAGTTTATCGGGTATATCTTCATTCATCGAGTAATCTCGCAGGATCCACCGGGCAAAATATCGTCGCTGCCGTAATTTAATTTTTCAAACACGCCCTACAAAACCTGCCACGACGCATCAGTGTTGCGAGCAACCGCAACAATGACACTATTTTCCTGATGAGTAGCGCGATGTGTCACGGCGATAGGGTGCGGAGTATCGCCTCGCGATGTCCCCAGACATTAGTGAGTTTTAGTATGAAGTACGTTATCACTTACGTACGCAAAGGCGACAGCGTACGTTATAGTGAAACTCGCTATTAGTGAGTTGTATCGCAATAAGTAACGCGATATATCGATATTGCCTTTGCGAACGTAAACGATAGCATTGTGGTTCTGCGGACTTCGCGAAGCTCTTTGTTTTGCGTGTGCAGAACCACCAACGCTAGTTCTGCGCATGCGCAAAACAGAGCTTCGCGCAGTGCGCAGAACCACCCCGCTATCCCTTACGTACGCAAAGGCGACAACGTACAATGCACTAAAACTCACTATTGTCTTGACAGCGAAGATCAATGTCCTATAGTGCGAATAGCCGGAATGGATCATTTCCCATTTAAAATTCGTTCGGCACTGAGGGGGACTCGCTTACGGGAACGAGTCAAAGGCATTACTGTTTGTTGCACATTCCGCCGCAGCCAAAAGCCAAAACTCCTTTAAGAACTACAGTAGATGAGTACTCAAAGTCCAGTTTGAAAGTACCTCCCACATAATTTCCGGTGGACATAAAGCACGACGCATCCCGTTCCAGCATCCTCTTTTAAAGCGGGAGCATCCAATTCCCATTTTTCCGGGCGACAATCTGTCCGAGGCGAACAAAAGACGACTTCAAATGGCGATACAGACCTCTCTCTCTCTATCTCTCTCTCTCTGCTGAACGACGGGCAAAGTGGAAGATAAATGCGTCACAGCAACTCCGAAGAAGGGAAACATACTATGTGACACTTTCGCAGCGCTTGCACAAATTCTTTGTTTCGCTTCAATTTGACAGGGATTGTAGCGCTTCGTCAACGCTAACGGGGAACCCCGTTTTTGAAACTTTTCCCACTTTCAGGTTCAAGATTCCGTCTGCCTCCTCGAGAGTGAATGCAGTTGCGCGTGTCCTTGACAGTACTCCGAAAAAAGAGTTCTTTTCGGGCTTTTTCGCACGTTTCCCGTTACGATATCGGGCTTTATTTCGGAAGTTGTAAAGCGCAGAAAGGAAACAAGTACTGCTATCTCCTTCGTAATGGCTTTTCTTGGTTTCTCCTGGGTTTTCAGTGGACGCTGTGAGACGAATGTCGACAGAGTTGTCCATGAAGTCGGTCCCATCGAGCAACGATCGGCAGGTACACAACCAGCCAACAAACACCGCGCAAAGTTCGTTCAAGTTTGAGCCCGCAGCCTCGTGACCGTTAGGAGGACCCTTTACCACCTCAAATTCGCCAAGATTATCCTTCTCGCTTTGCAAAAACGTTTCTTTTCTGTGGTGAAGCATTTTCTCTTCTTTCAACTTTCCTTTCTGCTGCTGGGAATCCGCGCGACACTCGAGGCAAAATCCTCCTCTGTCGTCCTCAAGTATCGAGATCAGCCAATTCTGTCACTCTCTCCTTTTTTACGTTGTCCTTTTTCGGTTACTTTTATTTCCTTCTGTTTCTTTTCCTGACGATTCCCCCCGAAGATGTTCTTTTCTTCTTAAGAAAAGAAGTCATTCTCGAATTGAAGTGCGACTTCTGCCCCCACAAAGCAAAGCGAAATAACAAAAAAATAAAAAGAAAGTGGGAAAGAAGGAGGAGGACTTTCGAGAGTTATCTCGGCTTAAAGAAAGCCGTTAAATTGCATTTGGTAAGAGCAGTCGTAGCTGATCGTTGAGAAAAAGCGGACAGCGGATCATACGAGCGCTAATGAATGTGAGTGCTGGAGTTAAGCCGAGACCCACCTCTGTGACAACGGCGAGCCCTTTTCACCATCACCACCACAGAGTCCCGGGTTGAGTCTCGTCGAGTCTATAGAATAGAGTCATCCTTCTGAGTGTGTTTCACGGGAACGAAACCAACAAGGCTACTTTCCTTTTTAGTTTATCTTGCGCGTTTGCTTACAGCGTAGGCGGCAACCGCATGGAGCAACTTTTGCCAACTGAATCGGGCCAACGGAGCGCCAACTCAGCGTGAACGGAACGGTATCGAAGCTTGCAACCGCGTGGAGCAGAATGTCCACGTTGAGGTTGTCATGGTGAAGCGTCCGCCTAGCGTTTACCACCGCTTGTTGCACGCGATGTGGCAATGCTTATTGTAGTAAACTGCTGTAGGCATTGTTTAGTAACGTAAATGATATTTTAGCGGTTCTTGAAAAAGTACGGTGCTAATAACATCTAGAAATCAGTGTTTACAATAAATTTTGAGTTACGAAGAAAATGTTATTATTATTATTTATTATTAGTATTTATTTACTGACACATTGCTCGTACACTGATGAAATGTGGGACTACGAGGCCGCAGCCTGTGATGTTGGCTTATGAGTGCTTCTAGCAATGCTCACTAAAGAAATATCAGACTGCATTTTTATTACCGTTATCTCCTCACACATTTCCGATTTGGCATGTGCCACAAATAACCATTTTGATGTTTCATTTAGTCACCTTCGCTTTGCACACACCTTGCCACCTCCTGGCAAAGGATATATTTTAAGTTGATGTCCTTATACTGAACAAGTTTAACGTTCCAAAGGGGTGGCCTCTTTGAAACCTGCGATATCCGCGTCGAAGTCCGCTCGTGTCCTTCTAGTAGGCAGGGCGAAGAAAGCAAAGCCCAAAAAAAAAAAAAAAAAACAGAAAAGAAACGGTCACAGGCATGATTACAGGTGACTTTGTCACGTGCTTGTGGCATTTCCTGTGAAGCGTGTTTTCATTGGCGCACACGGTTCCGTCGGGTGGTGTCACTTCCTCTCCTCAGACTAAATATCTACCCTTGGCAGAAACCGGCTCATCGGTCCGTCGTCTATTGTTCGCTTAGTAGGTCACCGTTCCTTTCAAGTTCTGCTGCCATTCAGTTGGCAAAAGCGCTCCATGCGGTTTACCTCGCGGCGATGTTTTCCGACAGAAGGACACGAGCCTTTTGAAATCGCGTCAGGACTCCTGGCTATTGTCCGCTCCCCATCGGTGCACTTGCCGCTCGTAGCCACAGTTGCTTTTTTCTTGTGGCGAATTTTGCGATATATATCTTGCAGTATATCTCGCTGCTTGCCTTGCTGGCGTCCGTGCTGTTTTTTTTTTTTTTTTTCTTTCCTCGCAGTTTTCCTCGCAATTCGTCTCGTAATTATCCTAGCGGTTTTTCTCTCAGTTTGCCAGCACTTTCCTCCTTCTTGTGCGGATTCCTCGTAGTTTGCCTCGCAGTTTATATTGACTTCTACATTATATACTTTACCTTGTGTAACTCACGCGTGACGTATAGTTTGACGGCAAAGAAAACTCGCGCATCATCAAACACATTGGCTCGACGAAAGAACAAGGGTCAAGAAGCGCTTTAGAATAGGGTTTATTCGCATGACGTCACCCGCATGAGACCGCCACTGTCGCTTGCAGGCAGATGTGCAGCATCGGCCGCCATTTTGTAGGTCGCATCCAAGCCGCTAATCATATCGCACCCACCGTATATTTGGTGCTTCAAGGTGCAGTGTGATTTGTAGCATATCCAAACAATTTCCATGTTTTCGAAGTTAACAGTCACCCAAAAAGCATATAGCAACGAACTAATGCGGGAACATAACTTCGAGGGACCTACAGTATGGCGGCGAGATGACGTCAGTGAATAAACCCTATAGACGCCTCACCTCGCATCGGCATTGCTTATCCGTGGTTGACCCAGGCTCGTGACGTCATAGGCTCAGTAGGAAGAGCAAGTGTGATGGAGGTCTAACGTGAGACTGCATTTCGCGAATTCGTAACCCGCGCTGCCAAATATGGTTTCACCAGCGTAGTACACTGTTGGACCCCCACGACACGAGCGAAACAGAAAGATATCGATCACGAAAACCTGTTTAGCGCATGAAAGCAACAACGCCTATCATAAACGCGTTACTGTTACCGAGGAAACACCAATAAAACGCGATTACGTCGTTCCCACAAAAAAAAACATCCGCACACGGAGTAACGATAGCAACCGTCGGTGAACATCCTTATCAATCCATAGACCACCAGTCGGCGTTCATGCACTCTCATCAATCAGTATATATAAGATGCGAGTATAATCAAGAGGAACCGGGTTCGATTCCCGGGAACACATTGACTTCTTTATCTGGCTTCGGATCTTCTTGCTTATACGTTCCCGGAAACAGCGTTCTTCAATCGGTAGCAGGATTGACCACCGCAAAAATAAAGCGGGGGAAGAAGCGAAGATCCCTGCTGAGGTGTCTCTGGAGAGACTCAATTGGGCATCGTTCATTGATCGGTCTTTGTTCAGATGCGGGAAACAGTGGTGGCCAATTCATTCGCCATGGAAGGCTGTCTATTGTCTGTAGTATAAGAACCATCTCTCTTTCCTTGACATATGCTGTCCCGCCGTACGTTAAAGAGGTGAATGGGTACCGTGACGGAATATCCCGCCACCATGCTGCGTTGATGCGTTTACCGCCGTTTCTTTGGATACTTTTCTCGGTGTTCTATAAGAGAGGAATGATCGTGTACACTCTAAGGAAAAAAAGGAGTACTTTTACTCCTTTTGGGGACTAAATGCATTGCCACAAAAAATAGTCCCTTTCGGGAGTAAATGCACGGGAGTAAATGAATGTCACAGGGTGGAGACTGCATTTCACGCGCTGTTGTAAGAGTCCCAGGTACATAATTCGTGCGCATGCATGAAAATACTTTGAAGCAAACCGTCAACCGTGATATATCGAGTGATATAAAATCTTGCGCCATACTAGGGCACAATTTGCGAAGAAAGATGCGCTAACTATTTCTTACTCTGTGTGGCTGGAAAACTGCTACATTGTCTGAGTTATACAGCCTTATGTCGTTCAAATTGACCAAGGGCACATATTTACCTAGACTGTTGCATTCAGGAGACCATTCGCGAAGTTTAGTGACAATTTGCAGTCCTGAGGAGTAAATGTCGGGACTAAATGTCGGGTTAGGGGACTAAAATGGGGAGTAATTGGCAGACTAGGGGAGTAGACGTTGCAATTACTCCCTGTTTTACTCCTTTTTTTTTCTTAGAGTGTAATGTGACTAAGAAGACGCTTTGTTTCAGTTTGCTGAGCATCCGGGAAAGAAGTCATTCTTCGTGGAATCGTTATGGCGGATAAGCAAATATCCGAGAGACAATTATTTGCAGCGAAGGAATCCCCCAGTGTGCTCAATATTTTGTATCTCGCCAGCTACGATGCGTAACAAAATAATTCCTCTTTACTCAGTACTTCGATGTACAGTTCAATGCGAGTAATCGCGTAATGAAACACACGCAAATATCAAGCTGTCAAAGGTGCAAATATATAGGTTCATGTAGTGTGTCACGAAGACGTGGAAGCAAGAAGAAAAATTCGGGAGCTATCCATGTGACGTCACTGCTAGTTTTCCGGCTTCGGCTTAAGCCCTGTTGGTCTACTAAAGAAGTTCAGTTTGGTGCAAGAAAGCTTGTTTGTAAACAAATGCTAATGCTTACGAAATTCTTGGCTACCCTTCCGGGCGCATTTTCAGTAGCTCGTTGCAGTAACGATTTTTTTCTGGGAAAGTAGTTTGTAGCCGACGACACCTTCAAAGTGGGTGTAACGGTCATGCGATGTAGTTTCGGGGGGAAAAGTTAGAGGTCCTAAAAAAAAGTCTTCGAGAGTCGCATGCTAACTGTCTTGGTCGCACTTGGTTGCTAACATTGGTCGCAGTAATTTGAATTCGGTATCTGTAGCCGTAACGAGCCACATTTCGAAAAAAAAGCAGTAACTAAGCTTGTAGTAGTGCGAAATTGTGCGAGTAAATATGACTTAATTACATTTTTAAGTAACTTACCCATGACTATCCTCGCAGTCTGTGAATCCCTCACGCGGCGTCCGTGGCAACACCAGTTCCTGCATGAAGAGACAAAAGTTGTGACGAAATTTCAGTCGACATTCTTCCAGATGAATTCCACGAAACGCCATTTAGTTTCTGCTGGGTGGACCGGAATGCGTTGCCTTGGAAATCATGGCTGTCAATGGTGGAACAAGAATGCTATTATTCTCGGTGAATCCAAATCGTCAACGTGCCCTCGGTATTTGGCAAAAAAAAAAAAACTGCAACGTCGAGGGTTTTACGTAATGCCCTTTTCTCGTGTTCATTCGCCGATGAGGCGCGTACAGGCGCGTGCCGGAGTCACGTGATCCGCGAAAAACGTCACAGCTTTCTGCTGCCACGTAAGCGCGTGCGCGCGACGTCATGTCTTTTCGCGCACTGCCGTATAGCGTGGAGAATATCACGCGGCGTGGTGGCGTGGTCACAAGATATTCTGTAGCAGACGACAGGAAAAGACGCAGACTGTGTCGTCTGCTATGCTAAGTGCGCAGTACGCCACTCGCGAAACTTCTCCTCCGTGAGCAGCTTTTCCCTGTTTCTTCCACCGGAATATTCCGGGGGGGATGTCGCTCGTATGAATACACGACATATGTCCATTCGATTTGGCTCCACCCGCTGTACCAGTTGAAGAAACACTTTCCTATTCCTTGTTCCAGTGCCGCACACGCCCTGCGCTCTTCGTTTTGTAAAAGTGCGTGCCTATAGTTCTGGACTAGCTCACGGCCAGCCTACACTTGCAAGAGTGCATCTACATAGAGCATATACTTGATGTGGGCGTCATGGAAAAGGACATCACTGTCGTTTGAAATTCACCACCACTTAGAATCTAGAACCAATAGCGCGAGTACCAAGAACAGAATGTTGGCCAGTAGACGCCCTTGTACTTTAGAAGCTAGTGCGAAGCGCTAGTGTTCAAGCTGCGCTTGAACTCTGAACCGACACAGCACACTTATGGCAACACCGCGGAATACTTTCCATTACCAGTGCAGCCAAATCGAGAGGACCTTATAACTCGTGCATTGTTCGAAAGCGTTACAGTCTATACTGGTCTTAAAGCAACTGCCGACGTACCTGATGCATTATTCGCATATGATGCAGTAGAGCAGTAATTCCGCGTATTAATTTCCCGCCCATTATTAAGAGCAGGCGGTTGTCCGCGCGCAGTGTCACAAAATATAAAGACTGGATTGGATCAGGTAATTTGTTAGCGTAATTGCATTAACTCGACTGGAACATTAACGATCGCATTAGAAGAAAACGCGATTAAGTACTTTCATATCTGTTTTATCTAACCCGAAGCCTCTCGTTCGCGCGAACATCCGACACTGCCAGTCTGCTTCGAGTAACAGACTCAGATTCACATGCACAAGAATGATAGACGTGCAAAACGAAAACTCGTAACCGGGAAAGAGAGAAAGACGGCATTTTGGAGCATTTTCATTCCGTCCACGTCAGCCGCCTGAAGGACGTGAGGAACTGTGAGACGTTCCAGAAGGGCCCTCAGGCACAGCTGCTGCCCTCTGGAACGCGGCCGAATCGAACGAAAAGACGTGTTCGCCGTCAAGCCTATCAGATAGCAAGCTGTCTGCGCGTTCTGCACCTCGTCTGCACCGTTTACATCTGCTACACCATCCTTTATGCACGCATACATTGTCTTTTCTTTTCATTTTTCGTTACAGCCTCGCTCGCAAAGCGAGCGAAAGAAACAATTTAACAACCGCGCTTATGACATTTTTTTTTCTTCTTCTTCTTGTCGTTCATCGCTATTTCTGGGAGGGAGATTGCGCCATTTTTATATCCTCACAGAAAGGAACGGGGGGAAACACGCGCAACTGTAATCGGTGAAGCCCAGCTTTCCTCCGCAAAAATAAAGTGGCGCGATAAAAAATACGATAATAAGGCTATATATCCTTCGCCATCAAGCGCGTTAAAAAGCACAATTTCTTCCATCTTTTTTTGTGCGCAGGAGCCCCATTTGCCTTTAACCGTTTTTCTGTCCCTCTTATTCTTACGCCTCGTTGTTACTTCTTCTTTATTGTTTCAATCTTTTTTTTTTTTTTTTCATATCAGCCATTGCTCTCACACTGTGTAAAGACGAGCAATAACACGCGTATTTCTTCCGATGTGAAGCACAAAAACAAAGAAAAACGCATGTTTTGTTTGTTGTTCGGATGATATAAACAAGGATATTGCTTGTGTGTTACGCATTCGATAGAGTGGGCAACTGTCAAAATTGGTGTGAGGACAAAATGTAAATAACGATAGTTCGATCATGCGGCGATGTCGTTTGCTCTTCGTGTACTTAACTGGATTAAATATTCCAGGTGATCTCTCTGAAAATAAGCGTCAAGAACATGTTGGCAGTCTGGGGGGTACACTGGGTTCGAATCCTACCACCAACCTATGTTTCCTCCGGGCTTGTCGGCAGATTTCCAGACAGATATCGGTACATTACACCCTGAAGTCGGCCCAGGACGCGTTTAACGTTCTCTCTCTCTTCCTCGCCTTTCTGCTGTACTTTCTAAATTTGTACACCGCTCAAGGGCTACAGCTGCTTCGCGTCGGTTAACGTGGAGCTGAAAGAAAACTCTCCACTCCTCTTAAGATAGCGATAAAAAGAATGTCACACTCTTCACTACCGAAGCGTAATATATATATATATATATATATATTAATTGGCACAATGTGGGCTATGTGCCATTCCACTTAAGACCTGACTCCCGTTTATTTCGTAAAGCTATCGCTCCAATATTTAATATGGGCATACTCATAACGACTCGTGTCCCCCTTGCGGAGACTACACGCACATATTATTCCCCAGACGGGCTCTTTCAAATATTGACCTTTTCAAACTGGGTCCGTTCTAATTAGATCCGTTTGTCGCTCGAGTGCCGTGCGGGTATAAACACCTGCTCTCGTGTGACCGGGAGAGGAAAATTTCCTAATTTATCCGCGACATCATGCGGGATTAGACGATTTCAAGAAATCCCAGTGTTCCATGCGCACGCGTTGCATCATGGGCGCTTATTGTCTGTCACTATAGGAAGATAGATTAGCGCTTCTCATATCGTTTCGCTGAACAGAGTTTCTGCTCTCAGTAACGAACTTCCCACAGTTGAAAGCAGCGCTAAGCTCTCTGGAATTTCGCTCTAAATTGGCTCCACGTAATGGGACATTTAGAGGATACTTACGAAATAAAGTTTATTCGTAAAACAAGACGAACAAACAAAAACATAAAACATAAGCGTAAACCAAACAAACGCGTTGGCGAACAAACACAAACAAACAAACAAATAATGGCAAACAGACACAAACATACAAACATATTATAAGGATATGCCATCGTTCAGGGGTGCCGAAAGTCCCTCATCCCATGAGAGGCGAACTGAAGCTCCAAGCATGGCTACATCCCGGGCTTTCTGCGTTCAGAGGGCGGCCATAACAGAGCGAGGTTCTCCAAATACTTTCCTTTATGACATTATGTTAATTATATACGCTGCCTATTCTTTTTTTTTTTTGCGTAAATAACAGACATCTTTTGGACTGGAATTAGTTTTTGTGTCAGAGGGATAACAGAGATTTCCACGCGGAGGAGCACGGATTTTGTTCACTTACAAAAAGCAGAATAAAAAAAAGGAGGAGAAAACGTTTAAACGTGCAGTAAGCAAAATTCGTGCGGGTGAACACGTCAATGAGATCGTCGTAAATATGCTCAATTAGCGATGAAATCAATCAATCAATCATGCTCAATTAGCGTCCGCTCGTTGGTGGTAAGCCAAGGTCGTGCTAAAGACACTGGGAGGTGGCGGGTTCGAATCCTATAGCACCGGCTGTACTGTCTGAGGTTTTTCCATTGGTTTTCCGGCAGGCTTTTCAGACGAATGTCGGCACATTTCCCCTCGAAGTCGGCCCAGGACGCAGACTAACCCCCCCCCCCCGCCCTGTTCCCCGCTCCTTCCTGCTGTCCTCTCCCCATCTGTACGCCGCTTATAGCCACGGTTGCTTCGCGGTGTAAGCACGGAATAAAACAATATACTACTCGTAAAACATTGCCATAAAATAGCTAACGTAGTACTCCAACCGACATCTGCTAAGGTACATGGCTCGGTGCAGTATCGCACACCCGAAACCTCTGCCCGTCAACCTGCATTTGTCAACAGAAGGAACGTGTATCGTCGACAGCATGCAGAAACACGAGAACGTCTACGTCATTCATTACTTAAAATGACCCCAGAAAACCTGAGCCAATCACGTTTTACGATGCTTCATCAGCCACCTTTCCTACAAACGAAAACCCTGCCTACGCTTATTGGAACACGGAGAGAGGAACCACCAATGTCCGTCACACTTAAAGGAACACTATCTATTCGCTTAAAGAGACACTTTAGGCTGCGTTCTGTGAAAACAATTTGTAAATACGTTCGTGCCACATTTGCACTGGATTGGAACTGAATATAGAAGACCCGTCAACGACTTCCCAGATTGATTGATTTAAAGAAAAAAATAAAATGGAGTTTTCGGCTTCACTAGTATGAGGCCAGCAACTCCACGTCACTTGCACCAGTTACGATGACGACGGTGATGATGGTGACGACACAAAAAAATGATTGCAAACACAGATTGATTGATTATCATCATAATAATAATCTCATAATATATCATAATGTCATTTATCATAATATCATAATTATATCATAATGATCATGATTGCAATTATTCCTAGATTATTTGCACTGAACCGAGTCATTTGTTTTCCGATAGAACCTTGTGTATTGTTCATTGTACTGCACCCCGGAACACCGAGGATTTTTTTTTTTTTTTTTGTCGTAAGATGTCCAATAAACTTCGGTGTCGAGCACCGGCGTCACTGGAACGAAAGCCTTTCGGCCATTCCTATTGGTTCTCCTGAGCACGTGGTGTCTCCCGCGGCACCTCACTGGCGGAGATGCCAGGTTCTGGTTTTCGTTTTGGTAGTTGCTCTTCCGGCTATCTGTCGATGTTTATATCGACGCAAATAACCGTTTTTCCATCGCTACCGCATAACCCGAGTCCAAGTACAATGTGCAAGTGCAGGGTCCAGTGTCCGTATTATCTTCTGTGTGTTCTCCGGCACTGGGGAGTTTTAAAGTTTTACCAAAAAGTGCAATAACCCATTTAATTTCACTTCTGTTCTCTGCATGAAGGATTTTGCCATTTTCTAGAGAGATCTCTGGCATTGCGAGCTGCGTGCGTTCGCGCGTCACGTGATCATGTTTCACCTTATCACATCCGTCATCAAAATTACCAGCGAACCTTACGCATTCCTAACAATTTTGGAAGGATCTGGCGAGCCATGCTATAGGTTTTGGTTTCGTGGAGATGTAGGTGACGTCATCGCCTACCGAGCATCCGTACCCATAGCAACTTGGCAGGCGTCTTCTGCGTGGTTGCCTCCGCGTTATGGGATACAATTTACAAAACAGTTGTTTCTCAGTCGAAAGGCAACTCTGGAGATGGCGTCGCTCGCGGAGCAACAATATTGCTATAGGCTGGATACGCGCGTGTTTACTTCGTTTCTTTTTCTCCAAATTAGAAATGAATTTCACATGTATAACTTCCGTGTCGAGTAGAAAAAAAAAAAAAAATTTCGGAGTAGCTGCGCAACCATTGGCACTCGCAGCTGAAATACAGCGACAGTTACTCGCAGCGGCGAAACGAGAAAGGAGAGCCCGGAGGACCAAAGAGTAGAGGGCACGACAAGGACAAGGCAGACCAGCGTAGAAGATCCCAAATGAGCGAAGAACAGAAAGCACAACGAGCCAGAAGCGGCGAGAAGGAAAACCCGATATCTGCGACGGACAGCGCACGCACGCTGTCAGATGCTCGACTCCGCATATACAGCTGTCACTGTAAAACAATATTTTGCGAGATATACAATGCGAGGAGGCACGAAAGGCACAAATTAAGTAAGACTCTGAGGGCACGGGAGTTCGGTGTAGCAGTTTAACTTGCTGTGGACAGCGGAGCACCAAAGGGTCTAAAATGCGACCCCGTCGAGACGATCCTATATTGGGACCCCTTAAAAAGCGATCACTTGATATGGCGGGTGGAAGCCTCAGTGAAAGGAGCGTCAGGATTAAGTTGTCGCGATCTGAACGTCGCTCGTTATTCCCGAGAGACCGATTAGTAATAACAACAAGAAGTTTGATGATCAGTAATAATGTCACGTGACGGCACATGAAAATAGCTTCGGTAGATTTAAAACAAATGTTGCGATTGGCGCTGGAGCTAGCCTTGGGAATCATGGAGGAAGTGATGCATTTAGCGCTCGTTACGGAACGTCGACATGATTGGGCCCTGGGGCTCGATGCTCAGCTTCCACGTAACGAGCGTTATCGTTATTTCCTGAGCTAGCACGCTTCACAACTTAGGCAATGGCACGTGAAAAGCATTTCGGCAGTCTGGGAATCTAAATAAACGTCACGATTGGCCTTCGCGAGGGAGCACGTGACGAGTCAGGCGAAAGAGATGCAGTTGAGCCCCTGAGCCCAGTCAACTGAAACTCCCAAACGAGCAATGTTCTGAGAGGAATTGCATCCCGCACAGCATATAACGAACGTGCTCCACTGCGTTATTTGTGTTCATTACGTAGAGACTTCTAGAACTCGGGAATGACTTCCATGTTCTTTGTCTTCAAATACAATTTTCCGCTTTGCTTTCCGCTCTACCCATATTGGACTGCGCTCTACCCATATCAGTGAATATTGGAAGAAATCGATGCTACGTTTGATCTCTTCACGTCTTAAGGCAACGCCTTCTAATCTAATCAGGTGCGTTCCCAAGCACGCGATTTGCGAGAGCGACGGTGACATTTTTTTCTGTTCCGCGCAGACGGTAGCGACAAGAGGTTTCTCGCAACCGTGTGGCTGGGTTGTCGCCTGGTTCGCTTCTGGTTCCGCTCGCGTGTAAGTCGTTCAACAAGAAGCCGTGCCAAGAAAAAAATGTCGCTGTCGCTCTCCTAAATCGCGTGCTTGGGAACGCGCCCGACGTAATCCTCACGAGTTCAATTAATCACAGCCACGCTTGTCGAGCAGCAGGTTATGTTGGCGGCGCAGTTTAACAGCTTGTTGGTTATAAACCTAGGGAACGCGACAGGGAACGCGAAATGTTTTTAATTTGCGAGTAAAATTGGCGGTGAAACGGCTCGGGGCAACGTCCTCTGAGAAATGATCCCCCATTTGTCAAGCAACAGTGGTCTACGTTCCCGATTGGCGTGCTACTCACAATGAATACGTAGCCGAATACGTAGCCGACTACGTAGCCGACGCGTAGCCAACTTTCTCTACTTTAGACATAGTGTTATGCGCGCGCAATGTAGTTTTGCCGCCGTACTTGACGCGCAATGCATAGTTGGGGGCGACTTCGACACAGTGTTGCCCGTAATTTTCAACTTTAATTTTCTATAAAAAAAAAAACTATGAGCCCAATTGCGACGAAAATTGGGACGTAAGAGTACCGAGGGCTCGGACTATCCAACAGTTTGTTTGTTTTTCTTTTCCTTTTTTTATATTGCAGCTCTAATGCTTTACAGTACCTTTATTAAACATGGAACGAAGCCACCTTCAGCAGCACACTATTTGACCAGTGATCTGCGACAATTGACCGTAGCAGACGACACCGTGACGAAGAAGGGAGAGGAGGAATCGATCAGGTCTTATTTAGTCTCGATGGCTCTTTACAAATGACGGCAGTACAGTCGGAGCTTCGTCTCTCCCGTACCTTTTAAATCTGGTCTCCTCCGTTGTCCAATCTGCTCCATTGCAGACGCTCTCAAGGTGCAAGCCCAATTCTCTGCACCATAAAGTCTCACCGCAAGAAGCCGTAAAGCGGAAAGTCGTAACCTGTGCTCGTAACATCGGCGAAAAGGAGAACCCACGAAAACGTGGAGTCCCGAGGGAAAATAGCTTCAGACGTTGCTCGGCTTTCGTCAACGACTGGCATCTATCCTTATTCGTAGGGACGACAATAGAGTGTTTTAGAACGGGATACCCAAGCGCGCTGGACCGCACTGAAATTTGTTGTCCTCACTGCGCATGCGCAGAACGTAATCCGCGTTTCGTGTTTTGGGTGCGCGAGTTATTTTTTATTTTTTCGAAAATTGTGCGGGTGCCCAAACATGCCCCCCAAAATGAACTTACGTCGAGATGGTGCTGGGATCCCAAGCAGCACAACATTTGTCTGTGCGTCGCTCATAGCTATATAGTTGCCTCGGCGAACAAAAAGTTAATGGAGCGGAAATACAGCGGCAAATGGAGCCACGATTTTGGGCAAAGCCTGATTCAAGGCAGTATCTTACCCACGAGTTGGTTCTCGGGCATTTGAAGCATTCTGACATGGTGACTGATCTCAACGTACTCTATACAATCAACGTATCGTTGTTTTTTTTCTGTTTTTTTTTTCTTATTGAATCAACTTCTTCTATTTCCGCGCCAATATTGAACGGCTGTATTTACGACACGCCTATTGCGACCTTCCAATATCATAGTTCGATCGGTTGCTACACAACAACTCGACGATGAATTGTCGGGCGTCATCGACCGCTAGCCCCGATGGCGTCAGGAATTCTTTTAGTTAGACAAACGCGCAGATGGTTTTTCACCTTTTGTCATTACGATATATATCGAGGCGCCGTTTCTGAAAAAACATTTGCTCTGCTAGGAATCGATTCCTTCCAATTTTCGACTGCATTATTAAGAATGAAAAGACATTCCACGCAGGGTTGGGAAAAGCGTATATATACTTCATGCTAGAGTTGTCAATGTTTGACTTCGCTTGGCTTGGATAGCAGGAGCTTTCGAGGCTCGGAAAGCCGTAACTGGGCAGATGGCTAGGAAGTATTCGGTATAATAATTACTGGCTTACTTACTACTACTTTACCATTTACTAAAAATTACCCGCTCGGCCGTGCCACTGGTCGTGAGTCAACTGTGATCATAAGTAGGGTCTCTACAAACTCCCGCCGAATGTCTGTGTTTTGCAAAATAGACACTTCGCAAGAAAAAAAATAACAATACTAGATTCCTTTCGTGTTTAAAGGGGTAGAAAATGTAAATCCTAAAATTGTACGAGCAAATGTTCTCAGTTGTCGCGGCGATTCCATCTAAAAACAAAAGTTCTCGAAGCAAGTCCTCTATGCTTGCCCAGAGAATGCTGCTGTCACCACCACTAGGTTTTCGGCTTGCTGTCCTCGAACGCGAAAGACGCGCGACATTTTTGCCGAATTATGTTGTGGACACCCGAATTCGGGAATTCGTGTTTTACTCCGAACAATACAGCCGTAAAAGTCCGATTTTTCACAGCGGCACAACGTATGTGCCGCAAAATAATTTCCGAAAAAATAAATGACGAGAACCAAAAACCGTAGTCATGAGCTACGCTGCAGTTGTCTCTCCACTGATCAAATTTTGCCCACTTTGCATAGTACCTACGACGATGTACCTATATTACGGCTCGGTACTAAGCGAAGGATATGTATAGTGTAGCCATCATCAGTATAGTACATGTTGTACCATGCCTCCAAATTGTGTGGCGCCTTCGAATGGGTTCGAACGTCGGAAACAAGAAGCGATAGCAAAGCAGTAGAATTGTCCCACATACCGTTGCCGAACAGCTCGACCTTCCAGAATATATCCTCGAGGTCTTCTCAATGAGGCTCCCCAGGGCGCCATCAATGCTCATTCGGTCAGGACAAAGCACTGCCCGAGGAAAGGCAGTATAGGTTCCTTTTTATCTCATTTTCGTTTAAAGGTTTCTTCTCTTAGCTAGCTATAAGATCATCCGTTCGTATGAAAAAAAAAAATTGTTCGAGCTAACGTTGTTACTGACGAGGTTCAAATCCAGTGCTTGAGATTCGTAACTTCGAAAATTATGTAATCGGACTAGACTGGGATGAATAATCCTTTCGACTGGCTGTGTTGTAAATATTAGCGTTATCCAATTCATCGCCTCTGTCCTGTAGGCTGCCAAAATTTGTTGCGAGTGGTCTGCTTTCTTTCCATTAAGAGGTACACTGCCTTCAGAGGTTTGTGAAAAAAAAAAAAATCAAACTGAAGTATGTTGAACTGTCATCGTGTAACAGACCGACTCTGTCGCGACTCAAATCCCCATTTTTTTTTTTTTTTTTTTACCTCATCACCATCACCACCAGCTTCACACTCAAAGCGCGCGGAGAAAATCTGTCAAAATGAGGTGAAAAGCAATTCCAACTTCGTCAGAACCTCTTTTGCAACTTACGCCGTACAACGAATTCGTTTTTCTTTCTTTATCTTTTTTTTATTTTTTATTTTTTTGCCAAGATATCTCTCACCACTACTCCCTCCCTGCTGTGGAGCCCATTTACTTTAAAACAACCATATGGAAGAAACGCTATTTGTTGTTATTCGGCTCCCTCTTTATGCTGTAAGCTTCAAGCGGGTTCACATATCTGTCGTCTGCAATGAATACCGCCATTGGTTATCGTGCCGGGTAGCGTTAGTCCCAGTTCTTGAGATCGAGCGACATTTACGACCTTTCAGTGATGTAGTATATGAACAATGCTTCCAAACGCGGCATCATATTTACTGATCTGCCTATATCGACTGGAACGAATATGCTGTCGTCTGCTTTATGTAGTGCGATCGCCCGTTATGAATGATGCCATATTTCCGAGATGTAGCACTAGATTCGCGTCTTGAACTCTGGCCGCATTTTGAGTCTTTGAAGGTTCCGAAAGTTATGCTCCCAACGCTTCTATTGATCAATGATGTCGTATATTATCTTTCGGAGCAGCATTAGTTCCAGTTCGTAAGCACTAAGCTGAAACAATATCACAAATAATTCGCTCGACTTGCCCTGCCTGTGATAAATATGCTGTTGTCTGCGTTGTGTCTGTCACGGATGTTACCACGTACGATTATCACGGCTCAAAGTAGTACCAGCTTTTGCTTTCTCCTGATTGGCAACAAATAAAGACTTCAAAGCATTTCCAAACAATTTTCACAAAATTGCATATGTGTTTGTACAGTACGCGACGCGGCCGTCTGTCATAGACTGTCGTTCGAAGGAGTAGCGATTCATGTTATGAATTTATGACATTTGCAATCAATCAAAACAATGTTTCAAATCAATGTCATCATTCACGTATGTATAGGCTAGTCATCTGCTTGTGTCTTCTCGGTAGACGTACATGTATCTACGATCTTCTGCTAAAAATGGTGCGATCATCTGCGCCCACACATCGTTTGCAGACGACAGTAGCAGACGACGCGTGTGCAATGTTCTGCCGCGTTGCAGATAATGCGAATAAATTCAATATATCTAACATATCTTTCAGGTTTCGGCTGCAGTGAAAGCACTACGGAACGCCCTCTCCGAAGCAGATCTCTGGGACATGGTCGTGTAAGTCTCTCTTCCTCTCTGCACAACTAAGCCTTTTGAACTGCGAGGATAAGGAGCGTTATAGGAAGCACAATCTGGCGGTTACGAACGACAGCCGCCTGCGCTGATTGGTGACGGCCCTAATTGGAAGTCGCGGTCCCCAATTATTATTATATCGAACTCCGCTATAATTACAGGTATGGGCGAGGCGGCGGCAAAACCACCGAGCCGTCCGAAAGGTTGGATGCTTACCGGAGCGAAAAACCCGGGAAAGACTGATTGATTTCGATGAGGCAGGGCTCGTAGACTATAAGAACGGTTCCAGACTTTCTTGGCCCAGAGAATGTCGAGACAGGGGAAAGAGATGGAATCGGGGGATGAAACTGAAAATCATTGTAACAAAAGGACGAGAAAGTACCAAGTATAAAAAGTACAGTAGGTAGAGGTATGAAAAAACAGTAGGTAATAAATACTTAATTAGTAGGTGAACGAGAAATGAATTGAAAATAAAGAGAAAGCAAGTAAAGGGTTCAGTCCACCTTCCATCGTAAACGGATGCAAAACAAGCTTCGTTCTCATTGTTAGAAAAAAAGGTATAATGAAGGTATAATAATGTGCTATTATACTTCTTTATACCTTCTGTTCCAGATATATACCTTCGGAGGGTACAGAAAAGGTACAAAGTGCCGATTTATGCCTTCAACCATGCACAAGTGTATATGTATATGAAGCAGGGGTAACGTAGCATATTTATGCCTCATCATCACGCGTTTATACCTTGTGTATAATGCGAACCATTGAAATCGTAAGGAGAGAGGGCAGAAGCAGAAGAGTCCAAGTTTGAAAGGCAACGTCATAGCTACCTCGGCCTGTTTCGAATCCACAGCCTTTGAACCAATACATGTTGAGATGTCCTTTTCGCGCCGCATCGATCTCTAGCTACTACTGATGTGTGCATTGTGTTATGAAGAGTGCTGATTATTGTACACAACGAAACAGCGTGAATCGATGGTTCAATCAATAAAACACGCAATTCAAAATACGCAACGACAGTACATCTCTGCGCATGAGAGAAAGAAAAGGTTGGAGAGAGCACGTGACAAAGCGTCTGTCCACTCAGAAAGCAGCAATAATAAGGGGGCATTCGCAGACGGGCCACAGCACTATGGCGAAAAAGACGAAGCAACGTGGTGGTAGTTCAGGGGAATGTGCGTCCTGGGCCGACTTCTAGGGGAACTGTGCCTACATATGTCTGAAAGCGTCCGAAGAAAATCCAGGAAAAACCCCAGACAGCGCAGCCGGCACCGGGATTCGAACCCGGGTACCTCCCAGTCTCGACGTGACATGGCCAGCACGTAAATCCAACCAGCCACGCGCGAGCTGCATGGTGAACCAATGTGAACCTCACGTATAGTTGCTGCGGTACTTTATTTGGGAGCGATTCAATGAGACTTTTCTACGTGCACGATGGGGAAAGGGAAAAGCTGAGGGGCTGCGCGAATGACTGGCTTACTGTCATAGCGTATTTCATACGGATATGCTCAGCAGCTGTACTACTAAAAACGTGACGTCATAACTGTGACGTCACTGCAGTTCTAGCTATGAACAGAAGCTTCGAGAGTTCGGTTTCCATTTAACTTTAACTGTACTTTTACTTCCATCAGCGACTGGGAAAGAGGGCTGACCGAAAGACGACTCGTAAAAAGAGCTTCTTCGTATACCATTTCAGACAAGCCGTGGATGACAAGTTAAGCACAGATGAAGCAGCCTTGCTCCATGGAGATGGAGTCTGGAGTCCATCTTGCGAGACCAGCCAGTTCTTCTACAAATTAGTTGAAGATTCATCCGCAGCGGCTGGTATGTCTTTCCGCTGCATAGCAGAGTGCAAGCAGTTCTAACCTGTACCCCAACCGAATACAATAGAAGCCGTAAGCCAATTCACCCAAAGCAGAAGGTTCGGAGCGGAAGGGAAAATGGAACATCGTGAGACGACAAAGAAATAGTCAAGCGTACGCGTCCACGTTCTCAGGAACACTTATAGGTACATATGCGTAAGAATAAGCTGCGCATAAAGCGAATGGGAGTACATAGCGTGAAATATGAGCTGTCGCAAGCGTCTCTTATGCCTCTATTGTCAAGTGCCGCCGTAGCTTAGATAGCTGATTGATATTGTCACGAAGCGAAATGGGTCGGCGAGTAGTCGAATAAACAGCGAACGGTTTATTAGACTACTTGGTAGCAAAACGCAAGAGTGATAGTTCTCTGAACACAACTGAGTCCAAAGAAAGAATGCTCCGGCTTGGAGCGCACAAGCATTTAAGCGTCGCGCCGAAAAGTCTAGAAACAGCACGTGCGTTTGCCAGAGAGCAGGCGATGTGTCTGGAAGCTTCTTGCTTCTTCTTCAGCATGCGCCGGGATAAGATGTACCGTTTCGTGCCTGCCCTGGAAGTTTCGCGATGATGATTCGTGGCAATATGACGAGACACGGCGTCCACTTCCTTAGCCATCAGTGCAGTGCGTATTTCCCCCATAATCACTTCACAGAGTACTGCCATCCCGCCCGTCAAACTCTCAGCTTGCCCCGTGAAGCTGCTGCAGGGACTTTGGACCGTATCCTCCAAAGCCATGTCTGTTTTTTTTTTTTCTCTTCATAATAAGGTTCATTAACTTCAATTTGAGCATTGCCTCGAGCGTCTAAAAATTCAGCTTTTAATCGCTTCCCATTTGGAAAATTTTCATGATAGCCACCATCCGTCCGTTCGCAGGCGTTTCCCCGTCTGCCCTTCTGGACATGGCCGGTGAAGCGCACGCAGCCTTCTGTTTGGAATGGCATGGCAACGCTCTCCGTTTCCTGGGAGGATCGCTGGGAGAGCTGTTCGTCAACATGGAATCCCTGAACCACGTGTTCCTAAAGACGGGATGCCTTTACGAAGGCGAACAGAATGGGCCTCTCGTACGCGTGCGTGAGGAACACGGTCGCCTGGTACTCCAGTGCCGAACAGCCACTCAGTATCTGGCCGATATGTTGCCTGGAATGCTACGGAAGTTGGCTCACGAGATGTTTGCACTTCCGGTCAGGGTCAGCATTGCCGGCCGAAAACCAGAGCAGGTGAGTCCATTGCTACCATGCAGACGAAGCATGTGAAACGGACTCGTAACTAAGTCACTTTAACGTGGTAACTGTAGTTGAAACTACAGTTACCTTTCGAGAGAAGTAACTGTGTTACTATTTTCACCAACTAGTTGTAACTGTCTAAGTAATTTACGCATGAATTCTCGACAAGGAAGACGCTTACATGTCCGACTGAGCCTGCTCTTTTTTTAAACATCCTCTATGTCAGAGCCGTTCATACGGCTGCTCTGCTTTATGCGAGACAATAGCGACCTCTAACGTTGATTCTTGTAACTTTTCCTCTGCATGCACAAGACTGTCCTTCCTCCTGTTCACCGTCATTCTCTTGCTGAAACCAAGCACCAACAAACGCATTTGCGCAGGTAACGCTTGTGGTCCAAGGCCTCCCAAGCGGTCCTCCAGCCGCGTCCGTCAACCCTGAAGACCTGGCCATCTCAGTGGCCACCTTCTGCCGCGCGTTCCCTTTCCACTTGATGTGTGACCATCACCTTCAGGTGACGCAGATGGGACGCGGTTTCGTTCGCATCTTCGGCGGTCGATTCCGCGAAGGACGAGTGCCTCTTCCAACCCTCTTCACTTTCGAGGACCCGAACATAGAGATGCGTTTTGACCACATTGTAGCACACGCTAACGTTCCATTTCTACTCAGAGTACGAGAGGAGAGCATCAAGTACGAACGCTACAAGGTCTGTATCGCGGCCTTTAGCCGCATTCTTGTAAAGATTTGATTGAGGCATAGCTTATATCTATCCGTTAGTGTGCAGTTTATGCTTAAGCGGTGACGTTCAAGGATTTTGCACGATTCTGAACTGTAAGCCTTTGCCCCGCTACATTCGCTTGCGTTTCATCTTTTAGCTGATCATCAAAGGATATCGACGCACATGAGCTGGAGTAGGGCCCCGGGCGAACAGCCCATGACATCATAATCTAGTTGTTGCTGGATGATTCAGACGGAGTTCTACGAGCAGTCACTAGAGAAAAGCTCAATGGCAAACTGTAGGGTAGGGTAAACCATAGTGTAAATCAGTCCGTGGCTTTTATGGCCAACCACGTGACGCCCTACGACCACGTGACTGCCTCCACGAATTCAGCCTTTGCGTGTAACACCTATGCAAACATCACAGAACTTTCATCTCATAACTTATGCCGGGACCCACAGAGTACCTTTTTTTAAAAAAACAAATGCATCCCCACGTACTTCGTGGTCGATGTAGAGTCGTCTTTTTGTTTTGTTTTTTTCGACCGAGAGAATATCTAACCACCTGCTCTCCCCGACAAAAACATGATCCTCCTCCGACAAATAAAAGGAAGAGACCACAAAGGCGCTGTTTCGTAGCAACCCCTCGTGCGCACCATTTAGAGAACACCTTTTATTGTTTTTGCACCTGCACGCGCGTGACTCGGAGTGGATGTGAAAATTGCTCCAGGAGTAAGAAGTGAGAAGGGGAGGGAGAAAAAACGCTGGCAGGATATAGTCGAATAATAGAGAGGAAGGTTGAGGAGGAAATGGTTGGTAATGGGGCCATAGCGTGCTCGGTTGGCGAACGAGAACCATAGGCTGCAATTAGCCACGTCGTTGGATGGCGCTGACGGCGTCGGCTTTCGAGCACCGGATTCAGGTTGGGAATTCCTCCGTTGAGAACTGCGGGAAAAACGAGTGCAAGTTTTCTCTCATGTGTAGCACGGAGCACCGTGTTTGTTTGTCCGTTTTTCTTATATTTTTTTATTTTATTTAAGTACTCATAATTCCTATGAGAATATTCTATCGGCACCCACAAAAAACACCGTGGTTGCTGTATTCTTTGCGTGCGAGTGCGTACGTGTTAAGGAGTGAGTGTGTGAGAGAGAGGGTGTGTGTGTGAAAGAGAGTGAGAGAGAGTATGTGAGTGTATGTTGTACAATAACTTTCTTTTTTTGCTATGGTCAATTGGGGGATTCGAGGCACGGCTGTCACGCTGGAGAGGCGCTGGCAATAAAATGAAATCTGATCGCCCACGAGCTATATTTAGCGTGGCTATTTTAGGTATCAGTAGAAGTTCGGTTCCTGTGTGGCCTGCCCCTTTAAAGGAACAAGATGTTCATATTCTCCGCTGCTCACACCCTCCTTAATCTATCGAGATGTCTATCAAGCGTGACTAATCCCAGAAATATCTTCCGAGCAGCGTGACATTGGGGATGCTGGACCCATTTGCAGCCTTCACATAACCAGCAGCCGTGAGTGATCGAAACTCTCGTCGAGTCCGCCACGGAGTAACGTCTCATTCTCTTACGGGATCGGGAAAGGAGAGTGAGGGTTTCGAGAGTGTGTGCAGATCAAAGACACCACGCACGCGCTACAGGCTAACTAGGTTCGTTATTCTTGCGCAAGACCGCTTGGCATTTATCGTACAACCCCCGCCGCAGCCCAAAACGAAAGGGTCTTACATTGCCCCTTTAAAGCCTACTCGAGCTGCGGTGCACGGACTTTTCTCTGGCCACTCTGCTCGGCCCAGTACGAGATCACACACAGCGGTCTGTGACCAAAGCAGTTCTGACTTTCTTGAGAGATTCAGGTCTGATGAACAGCCTGTGAACTCAGTCGTGAAATCTCATTCTTCTTCTGTGATTCATCTCATCATTCCTTCACCGTTTGTTAGTCATCTTTTTTTTGTCATCTTTGTCATTAATCTACCTCATCCTTCTTTGATCATCTGTTAGTTTTTCGTTATTTCCAAATTCTTTTTCTTTATTTCTTAATTTTCTTCCTGTAATTCTTTCTTATTCCTTCCTATTTCTTTCTTTCTTTAATTCTTATCTTTTCTTTTTATTTATTTATTATTATTATTTCTTATTTCTGGAATAGCAAGCCGACGTCCCGTTTAGCTGACCTTTCCCCGTTTTTTTTTTTTTTTTCCTTTTCGTCTAATAAATATATCCCCCCCCCTTTAAAGTGTTGGCTGATATCCACAGTTTCTTTCGTCCGTTTAATATACTAGGATATGGAAGTGAAAGGCCAGATGGTGCACTGCCCGGAATCAGAGACCCTTCTGTTCCTCGGATCTCCCGTGGTGGACGGGTTGTCGGCCATGCTCCGTCTGGGCCTCTACATCTCGGACGTGCCTATCCACGATGCCACCAGGGACATCATCCTGGTCGGAGAACAAGCCAGGGCGCAGGACGGACTCAAGCGACGGATGGATAAGATTAGGGCATCCATCCAGGAAGCCAACCTGGCCGTTGAAGAGGAAAGGCAGAAGAATGTTGACCTTCTCCACCTCATCTTTCCACCGAGGGTCTCCAGGAAGCTGTGGCTCGGTAAGCGATGGGTGAAAAAAGTTGCAGAAACGACTGGGAGCGTGCGTCCTGAACCGAGCTCTGGGAGAACCGAGCCGGTCATCGTCTAATGTCATCTGAATAGAGGGCAGGAATTTCATGAAAGGCAACAACAACAGCGGCACGTTGCCAATACATATAAGGGTGCAGTCCAACCATGTGTCGGGTCAGCGACGAAATATTGATGCAGCAGTTCTTCTTCACTTCTCTACGGCCTTTTAGTACAACGTTGCTCGCCAAATAATGTGACAAAGTTGCACCTAGAATAGCTTACGCTTATATCATGAGGTAAATTGTGCCTCTAGGTGAAGCGGTGGAGCCACAGCAACACGACCAAGTGACCCTCCTGTTTTCTGACATCGTGGGCTTCACCGCCATCTGTGCCACAGCCACTCCAATGATGGTCATCAATATGCTCAACCAGCTCTACACACAGTTCGACCAGTTCTGCGGCGAACTAGATGTCTATAAGGTGAGATGAAGCCACGTGTAAGTTACTTCATAAAAGGAACTAATGGCGAGTTCGGGTAGACGTTTCGTGACAACACGGCCTAGGGCTCGGAAAGTGCGAGTCTGGCGCCCGCGCTGGATCACGTGACCGTTGCCACCCGAACACGAGTGCAGGGAATCTAGCGGTTTTAGTCGCTTGGATCACGCTAGGGGCGTCGCGATCGCTCGTCTTCGGGGCTACGGGCTGATGGTGCGTCGCCACCCTCGCAGTGCGGATGTGACGGCACCAGATACAGTTGAGCAACCCGCTGCCCGGTCGTATCGAGGCCGAGCGAAAAAAAAAAATGCTAGCTGGCAAATTCCTCGCGAACATGTGACATTGTTGCGCTTTGACCATGCGAACATGACTGCTCGCTATCTGGCAAAAAAAAAAAAAAAAAGTTGCCGCGAAATGATCATGCCAATTCGCCACAAGTTACAGGATTGCCGAACTACTAGGTGACAGAGAACGAAGCAATCGTTCTCTGGATTCTTCTCAGGCAAACAGGAGAACGTGATACTTTGCGCAGGCGCCATTTTCCTGACACTCGAAAGTTTCTCTACTGCGTTTCATTTCTTCTGTTGCCGCCGGCGACCTCTAGCGCTCGTCCACGAATCCAGAACCACCATTCAAGGCTACGTCAACAATAAATTTGAAAAAATCGAAATTTGAGAACTGGCGCTACGTCACCTCTGTTTCACTTTCCCTCATTTCCTTTCTTTCTGCATGCACGTGCGTCAAGTCAGTGGCGCTTAGATGATAGAAGGCGATTCGAAATCCGGCTTTGCTGTCCGGATCCTTTCCGTGGGTTTTCATCAGATGCTGTAAGGCAAATATCGGGCACTGTGAAGTCAGCCCAGGACGCATGATCCACCATGAACAACATGCCTAAGACGGCACCAACCAACCAATTGGTGGGGTGACGTCGGTTGTGCGTCAGAGCGACGTTCTCTTTCCCCTCTTTCGATCCAAGTTGAACTGGCGGTCGTGGTCGTATACTTTTCACTTATTCATTGGAGCCGCGGCGCTTGAAAAATCTCCGGCAGCATCACCTTCGAATAATCACCCCGAATGGTCGCAAATAATTCGTGCCCACCGCTGCTCAAATATTCAACGCCACTCGAGCGAAGAGCCCGCTACTTGTTTAATGAAGCCCTTAGGCAAAGTGAACGCCATGTACTTACAATAAACGACGCATGAATAACGTTCAGGAACCGTTGCTTCGCGGGGGTAAAAGAGTGCTTCTTGCCAACCGGAACCATCAGGAATGTTGAGCACCGCGCGGATAACATGCGTTTACATGGACGGATATGTCGGCTGAAGGCACGGGCGAATCCAGACCCTCGGATTGGGGGAGGTCTATGTCGAAGCGCTTAGTGGGCCAGGGGAGAGAAGGAAATGAAATGTATAAACTGACGTTTTGGGGGGCGGTCGCCCCCCGCCCCCCTTGGATCCGCCACTGACTGAACGCCACAGTCGACTGGCGACTAGGGCGCCATAGAGCTCTGCAGGATTCAGTCGACTCAAGCACCACCCTCATCTTTTAATTGTTGTTATCGCGTGAATTCTTTTACTTCTCGAATACTTTTGCAGCCTTTCGACACGCCAATCTTTTCATAATCGCACTTCCTCTGCAGCTAAGCCAGAATGACGTAAGCCGGGCACACCAATGGGAGCGCAGCGCAGGTGATTGTCTCTGAGGTCGTCTGCTTGGCGTTCGCACCGCAACATAAGTGAAAAGACCTCGGTAAATGCGCCGACTTTCGCTTACCATGCAGTGTTAGTGCTGATATGACCATGTCAACCATGTTCCATGGAACACGGCGTTACGCTCCTGGCTGTACAAACACGTACGGCGCTAACCAGAAGCGGCATTCCACGAGCCGATCTCAGACCTGCAGACGCCATCACTCCCGCTCGGCGGTCGGACGCCAAGGTCTCTCTGCCACTCTCTCATTGGCCGTGTCCAAGTGACGTTTTCAGAGAGGGAATTCCGGAACGCTCTCAACATCCGTTGTCTGCTTTTGTCGTGCATTACATCAAATTGCACAAAAACAACTCCACTAATTCGCGTCAGATTTTCGGCGTCAAATGGCACTGTAGTTTCGAAATCGACAGCGACGGATGCGATAGTCCCTTTAAGTCGATAGAAACCGGTTTACATACAGACGACACATCGACTTATTCAGTCGAGTCCACTTGTGTCGCCCTTCTGTAAACGCTTGTGTGGCCACGTGCATGAGAGCACCTTAGCCAGTCTGTAGAGTAAACGTCAGAGTAAGTCTGCAAGTAAATGTATAGGTAAATGTCTGTGTGATCGTCACAAAGCATGGGCGAAGAGAGGGAGACCGTAGGAGCCCAACTTCTTCGAAGGGGCAGTGAAAGCCCCTGCATAAATGTTTCGTTTTTGGCCACGGCGTCCAACAAATAACGTGGGCTCTAGCGCAAGAACGATAATCGTAACTGAGCTCTAGTACGCGAGAGAGCTATCTGATCAACCTCTAAAAAACCCCTGAACACCTTCATAGAGTCCGAAAATGAGCGCTGTTGTAAACACTACTCCGCAAGCCGAATTTCGAGTGGGAAATGAGACGTCACGGCTTCACACGAGTGACATTCCCAAGAACACTCCAGCGAAAGATGCGATAAAACGTCATAGCTTTGTGCTATCACGTGAGCGCGAATGCTGAACGTCATGTCTTTTCGTGCTCTCATAACCATGGGGATATGCTGCGACGCAGCCACAAGATATTCCATAGGAGACGACATCGTCTACCCTGTCGTCTGCTACGGAATATCTTGTGGTTACGCCGCATGCTACGCCGCACATATACGCACTACCGATATTCCGGTGCCGTGTGGAGCGCTCAACGACGCGGTTACGGACGCGGGAGAACATACGCCCCGTGAGCAGTTTTTTACGTTTTCTTTCGCGAGAATATTCCGTGGGGACGACGTTGGTGTGAATACACGGTAATGTTACGTCACCCCAGAAGTTACGCCGCACCGCACGTGGCTGGATCTTGTAAATTGCGCTGTGACGAGAGACACCGTCCAGGGAAAATATTTTGCGTTGCCGATAGACTGCTTGATAAAAGAAGCTGGAAGCTATGGCAAGTGTCATTTCATTGCTCCTTTAAAAGTCTTCCAAAAAACATTTTAACCCATTTTGTTACGTCCTTACATTGTGCGCTACAACACGAATCGCTTCTGTCCCTTTGTGCTGAACAGCAAGCAACCTTTGAACGAAGATGATCCCGTCGTTTCTCCAAAATCCTATCGACGCGTCTATGACGTGGTAACGCCGGTACAATCATAGCGGATAACATTTTTAATAACGCGCGGTATTATTGCGAGAGGCACCCTGCCAACACGACGTGAAATATAAAGGTTATGTAAACTTACCTTCCTGAATCCACTGAAAGAACCTCCGTCGAAAGATACCGTGCTGTATTCATCGCGCGGCGATGAATGCAGCCAGGTGGGGGCGTTTTTTATTTCCGCTGAATGCTTACCGATGAAGGAGGAGCAAGGCCGGTCGCTGATAATGCTGAACTGTGCGATAGGACGAATAATCTGCTTTTGGTGTGCCGAGTCACCGTTGAACGGAGGGTGGTAGATAGACGTCTTTGTTTTGTGTTTGGAAGGCGCGTTTCATAGCGAATTTCATCGTTGTAGTGCAGAAAAGTTTACATGGGCCTGAATACGCGTGTTATACTGGTCGTTCCACTATACGGTAATTCTAGTACTAAATATAATATAATACTAAATATAAGGTAATTCTAGTGGAAGAAAAAGCAAAAACACTGCTCACAGAGAGGAGGTTCCGTCCCGTGTTATGTGAGCATTCACGCGGTGCGGTGCGCAATATCGGAAGTGGGGTACTGCGCACTTGGCAGACGACACTTCGCAGACGACACAGTCAGCGTCTTTCCTGTCGTCTGCTACAGAATATCTTGTGACTGTTGCAGGATACTCCCCACGGTTAGCAGTGTACGTGAACACTGGACGACGTTGAGCGCTCGCGCTCAGAAGACTATGACGTTTCTCGCGTCTTCCGCATCTGCGGGGAACGTTGCTCGTGTGAATACACGGTATATGACGTACGCCGCGTTTCGCTCTTCCTTCCAGAACGATCTACACTGGCGAGTGTAACACCAGTGTAGCTCTTATCCACCGAAACTATCGGCGGTGTAGACCGGAACACCCGGTCATTTCCTGTCACCGAGCATTCCAAACTGTAAACAAAAATGTGTGCAGGGGGATCAACTGATCCCCTGGTTGATGGATTGATTGAAACGCTTGATGATGAATGGAGTTCATGTTGGATTTGGGTAAGTTTGGTAGGTTCATGTAGGCAACAATGGACGGCGCGGAATGAACGGAGAACTTCGCAGTGGTTTTGGTCTCCTATTTTCAGTCGACACTCGCACCGCCTAGCGTGTTCAGCTGAACGATGCTGTCCGCCACTTCTCGCTAAAGTTATCGATGATGTAATAGCAACCTTCGGCGTACCTACTATGGAAACCACAACGGCACGTACTTTCCCGGCGTCTCTGTCTCATACTGTGTCCGTGCCATCACCTGCGACAATGAAGCTCCAGCTGAAACGCATCACTAATATTACCGCGACGCGTTGCATTTCAGATTGAAACGGTCGGTGACGCCTACTGCGTAGCGAGTGGACTTCGCAAGCAGATGAGCACGCATGCGCAGTTGGCAGCCTGGATGGCTCTGAAGATGATGGCTGCCGCCATCAGAGTGCGCTCGCACGACGGAAATCCCATACAGGTGATGTCACTTCCTGTTTCTTTTTTTTTTTTTACTCAGTTTCGGTTATGACATTGATCTCTTTATCTCAAACGTTCAAAAATTCAAAATGTGCTTAACCAGTTTTCGCTAATTAAGTTTTATTTTTGTTGCGACTGTCTCTGCTTCATCGTTTGTCTTTGCACCATTACGAAGGCTCTAGGTTCGTTTATGGGCATATAAAATAAATGAAATGAAATGAAAAAATAAAAATAAAACTATCTTCTACTAACCCCTCGCAGATGCGCATCGGCCTCCACACTGGCATGGCACTGGCCTGTGTTGTGGGACTGAGGATGCCTCGTTATTGCCTCATAGGAAATGATGTTGCCGTCGCCAATAAATTTGAGTCCACCAGCGAACCTCTCAAGATCAACGTCAGTCCTGCAACGCAAAGGTTCGTTGCTCGTATTTGCAATGTC
Organism: Ornithodoros turicata; assembly: GCF_037126465.1. Classification (NCBI taxonomy): domain Eukaryota; kingdom Metazoa; phylum Arthropoda; class Arachnida; order Ixodida; family Argasidae; genus Ornithodoros; species Ornithodoros turicata. The sequence goes on from NC_088205.1 coordinate 82,647,074, forward strand.
TATGGAGATTATAGGGAGCTAAAAAAAAACAAAAACTCCCCAATGGCTGAACTATGCACGCTCTTTCTTAATTTATTCGAGTTATTGCATTATAAATCTGATGTATCTTGCACGAGCTTTACATTTATGTGTATGCACGAATACACATTATCTTTTTTTGTTGTTGTTGTTGAGAGAGAGAGAGAGATTTATTTTATTGATCCATCAGTGTGTACAAGTTATTTGGTAGGACCGCTAGGCGAACCTGTATTGCGGTCCCGCAAATCTGATGTAATGCTAAATGTGCATACAAATTAAATATATAGATGAGCAAAACAAAAGTAACAACATTGTAAGTACAGTTGTTGTTCATTGTGGGCGGACTCACCTTACGTGTACATCTACTCCCTATTATTATTATTATTATTATTATTATTATTATTATTATTATTATTATTATTATTATTATCATTATTATATTTTTCTCGTTCTTTTCCTCTTTCGTATAATGGCTGTCACGTAGAGCACATTGAGCCCGTCTTGGCGAGTAACTTTCTTTTTCTTTTTCATTTATATATGACCATGCTGCACTCTTTGTTGTATTCATTCCTGGGTAGTAATGCCATTACTGTAATGCATTACTTTTTCTGGTAATTTGTAATGTAATGCGTTACTTTTGACGTTATGTAATTTAATTACACTTGGGCAGTAATTTTAATTACATTACTCGTTACTTTTTACAAAAGAATCGAGCGTGTGTTCTGTGTTGGCACTTGGCAGAAAGAGAGTTGCCGACTGGCGAGTTAAAAGAATTCCAAAGCCCACTATGAACGGTGACGCACTCAATCTGCACAGAATAAAACATATCTCGTTTATTACAACGTACTGTTGTCTGACAATGAATTTCCACATCCTTAATATCGTTGGGATTAAACTCGCAGTAATGACTTTGTAATGTCATTACTTTTTCGTAGTAATTGTAAGGTAATTTAATTAAATTCTAAGTGGAGTAATGAGTAATGTAATAATGCAATTTAATTATATTTTAGAAGTAATTTACCCAGGTATGGTTGTATTCCCGGCGTTACAATAGCGCACAAAGTACATGTGTATACTAGTACACTACTAGCGTATTTCATTATTATAGCGTCCCTTAAATATCTAAAATCTGCGACCACTTTGATACGTGCACGGGAGAGTACTGACGCAAAATAATTATCTTTCTACGTGCTATAAATTGGCGATATAAACCCTCCAACAAACTTGAGCGGCGATCTCTCACATCAGAGTCTTTCCTATTGGCTCTCGTAAGCACGTGGTCTCTCCCCACCGACGCCGCCTTACTGGCGGATATGTTTGCCGTGACGTCACAGCAACGTCACTGCAAACAACCGTCTTTTACATTTAGACAGTAATTGTCACAACCCTGTTAATCTAAATGTTAAAAATTTGTTTTTGAAAACCGGATATTTTTTATTTTTTATTTTCCCAGGCTCCTGACGTACACCAAGGGCTTCAAGCTAACGGCACGAGCGCGCGAGTGCCTCCCCGTCGGATTCCCGGAACACGTGAAAGGAACCTGTTACTTCCTGGACGGGTTCCAGCACCCGGACGTCGACCCGAAGGAAGACCTCGACGTTCACATCAAGCGAGCCCAACGAGACCTGCAACCCGACGCTTCGCAAGCCTGGCTCTCTTAGCCGTCGGGGGCCGACTTCACGGGAATGGAACCTCCCTGGATGGTGGACGTTACATTTCGAGACAGGACTGGATGTCTATTCATTGTCCGGCGTCAACAACTGTAAAAGATCCAGATAGTTCAACGGGACGGCGTCTCTTCGCAAGAAGCGCACAATCAAAGAACAATCTCTCTACTTTTATTTCACCCAATCCAATCCAACCCAATCCAACACGATCCACGAGGAAGGCAAGAGAATACCGTTACTGCCATTCGTACCTTGAGTACATTGCTTTTGCGTTCACGTTGAGTTATATATATCGATGGCTCGATAATTGAGGCCATGTTTGCCCTCCCAGATTGCACTAAGGATACTGTGTTTCCAACAACCGCTCGAAAATGTCATACGGAGATGTCGCGGAAGAACTGCAAACTGATGGATCGAAAAGAAATATATACACGGATAATGTAAAAAGCGAACAGAACTGCTTGCTTTATAGACCTGTGCACCGATGGCAGCGTGGCCTGCGGCGGCGCGAACAAATAAAGTCAACTAATAGTGTGCGCGCACTGTCTAACCCCGTGAGACTGGCTAATCAAATCTACATATAACTGCGTTATCAATTTATTAATTGGGAGTAGACTTACGCTTGTGTGGCTATACTTGTGTGGCAGCCTATAAGACTGGCGGACTGCGGTGCTGGAGGCAATGTTGCTGCTGTTCTCGGCGGGAATCGAACCCGCGATCTGGAGGTCATCACGGTACCGGCAAGCCGAGCCGAGCCGAGGCGTTATCGAGTTTTATGATATCGCGTGACAATAATGGAACGGTATTTTTGAAATCCACATATAGAAGGACTCGTGGGTCAAGGTCCCTTCTGCTGCAGTCCCTCTCACCAACGTGCAGCGGAGGGCCATGGGACTGCCTTCAGTGTTTTCGTATTAGGAAATGAATCGTAAGAGCAGAACCTATAATAATAAATTCAACCTATTTTCGCTGTTTGTCGGAGGAGCGCTTCATTCACGGTTTCACTATAGGACAAACCATGATGGGACCAATCTTCTAGACTCGTAAATACCACTTTCTGATCCTCAAGGTGTAGATATAGGGCATAAAACCGAGTTCAAGTTTTGTGCGCATGCGCAGACGTGAAACGATCGGTATACAGAACGCCGGCGTCGCACAGGTCTAATAAACGATTTTAAAAAATCCCAGAGCTCCTTGCGCACGCATTGCATCCTGGGTACTTACTGACTGGTGGAACGAAGAATAACCCTTCACGTTTCGCTTTCGCTGACCTTGACACAATGGACGGGTAAGGGTGAAATTGAAACAGGTTGGTGTGGCCACCCGTTTCTCTCGTATTAGTAAACTCCCACAGTTCAAAGCGACGCTAAGCACTCTGGGATTTTGTGAACTCGTCTATTGGTGTAGATATTGGATTACTAGGAAGGGAGACGTTGAGTGCACTTGACGTCCAACTGTCCGCCATCCTGTTCAAGATCATCCGGATTCGGAACAAACGACGTGAACCCCGACCTCGTCCTCAAGATGGCCTTGTGTGTTATTTTCGCGAGCAGCTGCGCAGCGCAAGTGTGCGCGACAAAGAGCGTGCGCGAAGAAAAAAAGTGCGTGTTCATCCACTCTGTACTTGTGACGCGAGGAGGTTGCGTCAGACGAAATAAAAACTCGTTTGGTTTTTGTAGGTCTCCCTACTGTATTTATCTACGTGTTTTTACCAACGTGTTTTTAAATCACTGTTGCCGTCCAAGAGTGGGAGATCCAGCGATCCAGGTTGAAGCAAAATCCTATCAGGTTGTTATACTACGTCGAACAAAAGCAGTTCTTATACTGATATTATTTATGTACCTCTGTTATCCTGTCACACAGGCGGTCTTCGATGATCATTGAAAAAAATGACCACTGAACATGCGGTGTCAGCTAATCAAGCGGCATTAGATGCACTGATCTCTGACGCTGGATGGCGCCACGCACGTGTTCAATGGTCATTGGTTCCAAAGATCATCGAAGACCACCCGTGTGGGTATTGCCCATGCTGTGCCAAAGAGAATTTCCTCTCTGGTCGGACTCTCAACTCGACATAGAATGTCACGTGCTCTCTTATGATAGTCAAAATATTTCACCTGAGTTCGCAGTAGGTTATTTTGAAGGAAATTTTATAGGCTTCGCTACAGCCACTGACGCCACCGTCAGTAACTTGTGGCTTCTGTTCTGTCAAGCATTGTAGCGACCGATTCCAGACGGCTGATTACCATACCTCGATGCAGTCTTCTATTACTTTTATCTCGCTGGCATATACCTTCGTGACGTCCGCCAAGGTGCAATACGTCAGGCTTACATCACGTGTGAACATATGCTTCGCTTTGCTCTAAAATGATCAAGTTCTGTTGAACCAAATTTTGCATCTGGCACGTACACGTAACTCACTGTGAGGGTCCAACTTTAACCTTTAAACCACGACTGTCAGGTTAAGCGATGGCGCCAGTAAGCTCCCGTCCCTTTTTGCACGTAGAATGGCGGATGAAGAAGCTTCCCAGAATGAACCATCACGCACCGAATTTGCGAAAGGTATTTAACCCGAAACAGTTCGACTTTGTAAAAACGTGACATTCCCAATATTGTTCTAGAGTGATGTAAGGCAGGGACTGACAAACGCAGTTTCCAAAAGTTAGCGAAAGTCGACGGAAGCCTAACCGTGTATTCACACGAGCGACATTCCTCCAGAAGCGGAAGATGCGAAAAGCGTCATAGCTTTCTGCTATCACGTGAGCGCGAGCGCTCAACGTCGTGTCTTCACGTACACTGCTAACCGTGGGGAATATCCTGCTACACAGCCACAAGATATTCCGTAGCAGACGACAGGACACTGACGGTGTCGTCTGCTAAGTGTCGTCTGCTAAATGCGCAGTACGCCGCTCTCGATATTCCGCACCGTGTGAATGCTCACATAACACGGGACAGAAATTCGTCTCTGTAAGCAGCGTTTTTGCTTTTCCTTCCACTAGAATATTCCGCGAGGATGTCGCTCGTGTGAACACACGGTAACAGAAAGCTTCCTGCACGAAAAAGTCCCGCTTAGCACTTCAGGTGATGACGTCTACCGACCTCACTGAAGGAAAACTGTCCCGAGCTCAGCGTAGGACATCCGAAGAAATGACAACGTCTGGACGTCACCGCAAGTGGGACTTTCTCGACGAACAACCGTCTGCTTTGTAGTCAGGTCCACCTTTTCACATGATGTCGCTCCAATCGATGTGTCGTTACCGTGACAACGCGACCACAACCGGTCGACGTGTCTTATCCACTGCATGCGACGTCGGTAAGTCACGTCACATCTCCCCTCGTGTATCTTGTTTATGCTCACCGGCATGCTAGCTTGCATGAGCATATGGCCTTGCAGACATTGTCCTAAGTGCCTATCCAATGAATGGTTCCCGGTGACACAGGAAATGTCCCGTGGTACCGCGTTCAATCACATAAATATATTGTCAAGTTGGAGATACTGGTGTCCATATGCCCAAGGTTCGCGGACACAAACATAAAGCGTGCTTCGCCTGCATTACACCCATAGACGCAGTGCATAAGAAATGTATTGTTTCATTTTGGCGGAAAACGTCGTCGACACTTTTCACTGGTGCCACACTATGTCCTGTGAGACCCATATACAAGGAATTTTTATGAAAAAGAATTATCCGTATACCTGTAAAGGCTTTTGTTCCCCTGGCGTTTGAAATCTTACACATCGTACTCAATTGGACACAAGTAGAATTCGCGCTCCATCGTGATTTCACAGTCTTATACATCAAATGTTGTCCGCTCTAGGTAATTTGCCACTGCAGTTTCAAAGACCATGTGAACGTCTCGGTTATTTAGCCAGCAATGAATTTAGCGAGGGCATGAAAATGCGACTAAAATGTGAGACATCACACTTAAAGAGGGCTTAGCCTAACGACACTGTCGCATGTGGGAAAGCCCACTGTACGTTTGAGCACGTGTATAAATGGGAGGAAGAATAAAACTAGAAAGGGAGGAGAATTATCAGAGTTCAGCGTGTATGCCCACCTGATAACGAGCACCGGAAGACCGGTTTGATAAACACATCTACAAAATAAGGATGTGCTTTCACAACCAAAGAGACTGAAGAACATTTCTGGGACCTCTGCTTCAAAAATTAAAAGACAACGCTTCATATACTGCGTTTCCCTAAGGTTCCATTTTCGGGAAATCGAACGCTCTCTTCTTCGTATCCACTTTTTTATTCTTTATGGCATTGTACTTATGACGGTAAAAATATGTATAAAACTACTTATGGCTATAGTGTATCGTTATTGCCAAGTGATCTGTCCGGCGATGATTCCCTTTTCGTCTTTACCTTATCAGTGGTAGTCCTTTCGAACTGCTGTGAAGTCTCTAGGTTCTGTGTGAACAGTGTAGTTCGAGCTCATGTTTTGGTACATATGGTTCGAGCGGGAGATCCGTGAAATTGTATTATACAGGCTGTGTGCCACACTTAGCTGGAACAGTGCAGAATAAAGGCCCATGTTTGCATATAACATTGTTCTACTTTCGTGACGGGCTAAGTGAACTTCAAGTTGAAATTCTTTAAATGTCTATACCTTCATACATACTGATACTTCATACTGATACATATCAGTGAAAAATGGCGTTACCATTTTTCACTGATATGTTCATTTGCATGGGGAGCCTGGCTCCTATTGCACAACAGCGTACTACGTAAATTCGCAGCCACTGGACATGACCAACTAGAAGCCTACTAGCCAACTAGAAGAGTAACAATGGCTTAAATCGCGATCAAAATCAGTGATATAACCCAAGTCTGTATTGAGTTCGAATATATATTAAAAAAGAGTCCGTGTTATAACTCAAGTAACTGACTCATATTGCAAAGAAATCACCGCTACATACAATGGAAATGAAAGCTTTAACCGTAATGATAATTTGCTTGTCTCGGTTACGTAACGTACTTGTTTTAGTAATTATTCTGTGACACGTAAGCTGACATGTGGTGCGTTCACAAGTCTTGTACCCGCGTAAAATGCGAGGCTGGGTCGACATTCGGTGAAGCCGTTCTTCCGATGGTTCACGGAGATAACGGACAAGGAGGACAATGGACACAGTAGAGTGGATAACACCGAGAAAGGACAACCCCTGCGTTCCGTAGGTGATCCCGAGGCATGCCTGGGTAGTAATATCATTACTGTAATGAAATTACAGTAATGAATTACTTTTTCTGGTAACTTGTAATGTAATGCATTACTTTTGACATTAGGTAATTTGTAATGTAATTTAATTACGTTTTGGCAGTAATTTTAATGACATTACTCGTTACTTTTTACAAAGGAATCGAGTCTGTATTGGCACTTGGCAGAAAGAGAGTTGGCAACTGGCGAGTTAAAAGAATTCCAACGCCCACAATGAATTTCCACATCCTCAACATCGTTACGATTAAGCTCGCAGTAATGGCTTTGTAATGTCATTACTTTTTCCTAGTAATTGTAATGCAATTTCGTTACATTTCAATTGCAGTAATGAGTAATGTAATTTAATTAAATTCTAGCTGGAGTAATGAGTAATGTAATTTAATTAAATTCTAGCTGGAGTAATGAGTAATGTAATTTAATTACATTTTACAAGTAATTTACCCAGCTATGTCCCGAAGGACATGACGGTACAAAAACGAAACACGGCACAACCGGATGAATGAAAAGCGTACCATACGGCATTCGTGGAACCTTTTATATATTCTATTCTATTGAAAGGATAGGCTCGTACAAATGCGTTAATATATGCCTCGCAAAGACCCCACTTGTAACCGGCTAAATATGCAGCAGAGCTTTACAGACGACAGGTTGAAAACAGTGCACTGGTTCCCTCATTGACACACGCCCCAGGTACCAAACAAGAGCAATGTGGGTTAAAGGATTGAACAAACAAGGAACGTAAATAGAACGGGAAATATTAATGGAAATGGCGGCGAACCTTCTCACTTGCAAATGTAGTGATGACCTCATCATAGTTTAGCTGAGACGCAGCTTCGCACTCAATGCTCAGTATAAGGCCAGATCACTAAGGCGAAAACTACAAACTGTAGGCTGTGTCGAGAACGAAAATTTGTACTTCATGTGTCACGTACGCACGTTGGTTTAGCACAGCGTGCATTTTATGATCCACTGTCATCGGTGTGTGGGACGCCAAACACCGTCAGCTCCCAACTCTTTGCTGAGCCCGACACTCCCCCAGGGAGAAAATTCTGAATAAACCACTGGAGCCACGTGGTGCTGACAATGTTCTGTACAGACCTAGCAAACTATAGCAACCATGTGCGCGTGGCGTGACGTTTAAAGAAGGGTGGCGTCGCATTTTGATGCTAGCGGAGGCACTGGTCATGAAGCTATTTATTGCTCCTTTTAGTGTTGTAAACATCTTGTACTCAAACGTACTCAAACTTGCGTTAAGCTCTCTGTATAGAGGTATCTGGTCGTGTTCTCGTCTCTTTGCGCTCCTCTGGTATGAATGTGTACCAACTAGGCCAATCATCCGCCTTGCTCTCTGTAGAGGCAGCGCATGTCCCACGTGATTTCTTGCAAAAGTTAAGAAATGATAATCTTCAGCATTACAAGCGTTTTGAGAGCGGCTGTTCGCTGCACCGTGCATTGTCGTCTCCGTCCGCTTCTCTCCTTTCAAAGCTCAAACCGTAATTGTCCAATCAGGATGTCGTAGACAACCATGTAAGACACCATGATGTAGACGACGATCATGATTCGACGACCACGTCATATGTAACCAAGAAGTTTGCGGTTAATAGAGATGGTGCTTTGATTTTGGCTTCCGCGCCAGGGCGGCCTTGGACAGAGGACATGAAAGTTGTGCAGGTCATAGTGGTCTCACAACAGCGTATAGTTAGCGTCTGCGTGGACGTTTGAATGGTAGCCTCGTTCGCAGGGTGAAATGATGCGACAGGTGTCTCTCCTGGCCGCTGGGTGCCAGACCTGGCACGTCAGCGTCGTGGCCTTCAAGGGACGACGTTTCGCATACGCTGCTACTCTCGCCATTTACATCTATCAGGTAATTTCTTCGACCTGACACTTAAATAGGCTTTATTTTGAGTGTTAAACTGAAACTGTAAGCTAAAAATAGCGCGCTATTTTATTTCGTAGTGCAAATTCACATGTGTAAGATACGTGTATGTAATACTATGTAACGATGAGTGTTCAACACGTAATATGTATCAGTGGTTCATGTGAACGTTACGCATACCTAGTAATTTCCGAAAGAACCGGCGAGCGTGGACAGCGCGTTTCTCGGGTCAGCGCTTTAGGATGACCAGCGAATGAATGGACACAGAAGGCGACCTTGGAGTAACAATATTGCGAAGTGGGACCCAGAGGCTTCCTGACGTCATATCTCTTCATATTCTAAGTTTCGTATAACTTTTGCAACACACATAGAAAACAATATTTTCGCGAGAATACAAATCAAGACCTCGCTGATTTCAATGGCGTAAATTAGGTAAGATTCTGGAGACACAAAGCCTTAATATATTCATGACATAGAATATTACTTCACCGAGAAAGATTGCAACCGTGTCTGCGGTTCATGCGTTGATGTGTCTTTTGTAATGACGAATTATAGCGTAGCCACGTGTCGTCTGTTAAATAACACAGATGGACGACCGTGAGTTCAAACTTCATTCCATCATGGCCGAACACAAGAAAACCATAACCTCTCTACAATGGCACCCGACGAAAGAAGATTGGTTCGCGAGTGGAAGCCTCGACCCGCTGGTCTGCGTCTGGGATGTCAGCACGGGAGGACTCGTAGCCATCCTCCAGGACCCTCAATGTACACCAGTCCACCTGTCCTGGAAGCCGTTCTCCGGGGACCTACTCGTCTACCTAACTGGCAAGGGTCCCTTGTACGCGTGGGACATCAAGGAGGACGGCCATAAGGTTATGAAGGACGTGCCCGCCTTTGGTAGCACCATCACGCAGCTGTCCTGGCATCCTGATGTAGCTGGCAAAGTAGCGTTTGGGCATTTGGATGGCTCGCTCTCAATGGTGCAGTGCGGTGAGTATGTGTGGCCACCCGCCTAGAATATGTTCGTTTGCGTGAATGCGATTATGAATGTAAGAGAAGGTGTGTGGAGGGTGTTCTTGTGTACATGAACGGGGTGTGGCGTGCCGAGGAGGATGTAGTTAGCAACGACGGTTTAACGTCTTGGACCGGACATCGTGGGGCTGAGGTCGTGTTCAAAGCTGGTGCCTTTTCCTCAGCTACCTTTCGTTGCTCGCAGGTTCATGTATACATCGCTGAATGTTGTACCAGCAATTACGCAATACTTAGTAAACATCATTCATTAAAATTTGCAAAGGTCGCCGTTGTTATGCCCAACTATACGGTTTGGGGATGGTTCTTTGAGGATGGAAGTTTCGTTAACAAACGCAACTAGACCAACATCGTGAGAGCCACACTTTGTGCTACGCTTGAGACACCCTTTTTCGGGTTATTTCTTCATATTTTTTGCAAATTTCACGCAACCACGGGAGCTCTCTTTTGCAGGGGGCAGCCAGCAACGTCATATCCGCCTTCTCAACGACAGCCCGCCGGAAGACGAAGACGAGGAACCTCGTCCTGTTCTAGCTATCCAATGGGATCCATTGTCGACAAACTACCTCCTTGTCGGTTTACCAAGCGGACATCTTTTCCTCTTAGACACCGCGACACCGGAAGTGCAGGTGGTGACAGCGTATACTACACCCAGTCGTGCCACCACAGTTAGGATGGTTACTTGGGTACCAGGAGCTGCTGGGACATTCCTCTCAGGAGGTGTGCCGCTTATCTTTAAACGAAATAATTTAAGACAAGTTCGCCCAAAACAGTCCACCATGAAACTAGAATGCCTGTAGATCACCGGAAAAAAAATCGCTTTATAATTAAATTATTTTCCAGACGCTGAGTCCGGTGTCCTTCGAGTTTGGAACGTGTCCAAGACTAGTCCTCTGGAGAACATTCACGTGCACCGGTGCGGCTTTCACACGCTGTGCGCCGCTCCGAGCTTCCCCGACACCCCTGCATCTCAGAACGAGCTAGAAACGAGAAGACCTGGCGGAGGCCAGACGGCATTTCTCTCCTCCGGTGTCCGCGTCATCTGTCTCTTCCACGACGGCGGCGTTGGCCTCTACAACGTCCGCAAACGAGCCTGGGACTTCCTTAGAGATTTTGTAAGCACACAGTCCAGTAATGTCCACGTGTATTCTATGTAGAAGTAGCGTGCCTTCATATCGGCAGGACCGAGTATAGCCTATACACCGTTCGCACATGGGTGGTAAGTTAAAGGTCGTGCTGAAGACTGGGACGTGATGGGTTCGATTTCTAATAACCGGCTACGCTGTCTGGGTTTTTGCCTGGGTCTTCCTGTAGTCTTTCCAGATGGACATCGGCACAGTTCACCCTGAAGCCGGCCCAGAACGCGGGCTAAATCCCCTGTTTCCCGTTACTTCCTGTTATCCTCTCTCCGTCTGTCCACGTTTGTAGATCGCTCATAGTCACGGTTGATTCGTTGTTCTAGCGTGTAGTGATAATAAAAAAGACCGTTCAGCAATGCAACGACACGAGCAATCAGCACGAAATAGTGGGAGACAGTAGGCGTCCCAAGCCGATACATATGAGATGCAAATGTGCCGATTCCACCGCCAGCAAGCGTGACCTTTATAGCTACGTCACGTTTGATCAGCTGCGACCTAGGACTGGATACTATACACCCGCGTGGCCACGCTGCTGATGAATGTCTTGGAAGAAATCCTACGCGGTAGCTCGTTAAGAAAATATCTCCTAATGTGGATCTTTTAAAGGAGCAGTGAGGTGACATTTAACGTGTCTCTCATTCGTCAAGCTGTCCATCAGGAGCCACCAGCCAACAGTCAGAGAAAGCAGCCGCCGACACGACCCTCGTGTGACGTAGAGAAGTCCTCGTGCCTTTCTTCTCAGCTCACGCGCCGCTTATACATGCTTGAGCTGTGCTTGAGGTCTACGTCACGAGTCACGTGCCCGGGCACCACGTTACGTCACGACGTCCCCTCGTTCTCCGATACGCTCCTTTCGTTTTTTTTTTTTTCTTTAGAAAGTCCTCCACTGGATGATTTTTTCAAAAGCGTGTGGAACAGAAGCCTCTGGCGCGCTCTGTAGGTCACCTGCGTCGTCGTTCTTTCGCAGGAGCTCATTTTATTCGCTGCGGAACACGCCGCAGCGAAAAACAAACAGAAAATTTTGGGGTCCACCTCAGTGCTCTTTTATGTAACTCACGAAACGTACACTCTGCTCGAAACAAGTACCTCGATGGTACTTCCTAAATATCTACCATACCAGCTACTCATAACAAGGAGGCTAGATCTCTATACTATCGACGTTTTATTTTCAGGCGCACACGGAGACCATATTCGACTGTCAGTTTAAACCGGACAATTACAGCATACTTGCAACGGCAAGTTACGACGGTAGTATTAAGCTCTGGAACATCGAGACCATGACTCTGGTGAGTTGAAGCATCTTTCGTTGAATGATAAGGAGCGTAAGAATATCCGCTCCACGGACAGGAGGCATCTTCGCCACCGACTAAGAGTATAGTCTACAACCTGTCTTGGGCGCCAGCCGGCCAGGACTGCCTCGCCGCTGGAACGTCCCGCAGCGGAGTCCTCGTCTGGGACACAGCGAACAACACCATCAAACGCAAGATACTTGACGTAAACGCAGCTTGTCCATTTAAAAAATGAAACGTGTTATACTTTGCTTTCTGCTTTGCAAACCGCTAAACTCAAAATCGCCTCCACTGAGTCAGTTAACTGCAACGATGCCCAGAATATTTTTCTGGAAAACTGCATTCTTAGTAACATAACTTCGCTAACTCATTAATGAAAAAAATGTCCGAGCGCTCAGGCTTTTTCAACGCGGAGTTCTTTCAACAGCTTGCCTGTATCGGCGCGATATTCTCTGACGCGTCTACTTTTCTGCTCGATTTGGCTCTTCCTTGCATCATCCTTCTGGCCAACAACAACAACGACACTTTATTTTGATGGTGATGAATGTGGTGTTTCGTTGCGACAGGCGATACTCAACCCATTGCTCGCGGTAATTTAGTGAAAAATTATATACTAATAATTGGGCCCACACTCGTGTCACTACATGCTGCACGTGCCGGATAATTTCGACCGCCTGGGGTGCTTTTAACGTGCGCCGGAAATCTCCAACACACGTTGCTAGAAGCAACGTTTACCTCCCCCGCATAGCTATACCATCCTCGGCCGGAATTTAAAATACCATTGGATTGGATTGGATTGGAAAAGAAAGAAAAATATGGAGAGGTTAGTCCCGACCCAGTCAGAACTGGCTACTCCAAAACGCGTTTGTTGGTAAACAAAAAGAAAGAAAAAGGTCAGCTACGAAAAATAGGACAAACAAACAAACAACCAAGCAGGATAATCATAATACCATCATCTTCATACTTAGCTTCGAAGCACCTAAAAGCACCTTCCTGGACACTGTAGGACTTGGAACCTAAGTACCATAATCTTCACGTTTAGTGCCGAAGTCATACAGTGTCCAGAAAGGTGCTTTTAGGACATTGTGTTCGTTAGCCGGATTTGATCATAGTGAGAAGGTAGTGGTCTAATTGACGTAAGGTTGGTAGTGCGGGCAATGGAGAAGGATGTAGCCTACTTCCGATTTTCCAAGTCACCGCAGTGAACGCATCTTGGAAAGTTCGAACTTGTCGCGAGCAATAACGCAGCTGAGCAGCGACATTTGAGTCGCATCCGACGAATTCACGCAGCGTCCTCGTGAGAGATATTTCGTAGTATCCATATGTATCCTATTAGACAGTTCGTGCCGAAATATAGACGCTACGTGCAAAATAAAAGCGCCGTTCATTTTAATTCTCCATCCACTCGACGTATAGGACTCTGTCACGACGTTGTTTGATCGCGGCGACCATACTAACGAACGATCTGAGGGAATCGTCCGTCTAATGGCATCGTTTACTGACGATAGCAATAGGACGCTGTCACCCCCCCCCCCCTCCCCCAATAATCGGACTATATTTAAAAAAGCAACGTCATTTGCACTGAAAACCACGATGGTCCTGCGTTGCAGCACGGCAAGGGTAACTGCGTGTACTGCGTGGCCTGGAACCAGACAGATGCGAGGAAGATCGCCTCCGGTGGATCCGATGGCACATGGTATACACGGATGCTTCGAAGCTTCACAAACGCGCATTTCATCATTTTCATGCACTTCCCTCGCAGCATGGTTCATCTTGTGGATGGCACCGTAGCGCACACGTTCAAGCATCCGGGTACAGTGTTCGGCTGTGACTGGCATCCCAACAACGAGTAAGGAAAGACACATTTTTTGCCTCATAGCGTTCTCTCGAGAAGACGTTCATTATGCAGCAATTACACTATCCAAGAACCAAATGCTTTGCACGGATAGAAATGCATATAGCCTCTATGATAATAACCCTCTTCCTCTGACCCTGACCCTCTCCTTACGATCACTGTGACCCTCATCACCTACGCTTTCGTATTATCGTCTGCTAGGTCGTTGGGAGTTTGGGACTTCGTGCTCCCATATCTTTTTGCTCTTTACTCGCAGCTCTAAACGCTTTCAAACTGTTGCAGAGGTTATCGAAGTCGCTCAGCTTGCAGGATAATACGGTTGTACACCGAATGAGCACTGCGAATGGGTTACCGGACATTGTGTCCCCATCTGGCGACAGACACAATAATCTCTTAATCGTGCAAGAGCAACAAAGGTCATAGTAGTCCATCATAGTCATAGTGCGCCAAACCAGTGGTGAAATTTGTGACTAATTCAAAGTATTCGACTAGTTAACAGTTGTGAGAAACTGATAAGTCTATATGCATATGCATACACTATGACATTTTCTATGTGTTACTACCAGAACGTGATGGTGTACACTCCTGAATCTGCACAGGAACATTTTAGCGACTGCTTGCGAGGATTCCATGGTGCGCGTCTTCTACCTCAGCTTCAATGGCGGTGGCCCTCTCAAAACACTCGCAGGTTGGTTGCTTCTATCTATCTTACCCACTCGGATTATTTCGCTACATGTGGAGTATGACGTATTGTATGTCAGGACACAAAGGCAAGGTGTTCCGAGTCAAGTGGTCGCCCTTGTGCGATGGCATGCTATGCAGCAGCTCCGATGACAAGTACGTGGGCGGTCTTTATCTCAATGATTAAATATATTTCCAATCCAGCGATTGCATTATATGCGAAAGACACAAAAATTTGTAGTACCAGCGAACAGATAACTCTCGCTAGACATACTTCTGGACGGTGGATTGACGTGATGCTACAGGACAAACTGTCAGCACCAGGACCTTTCATGGTAGCAATGGATGGATTGCAAAAATCTCTCTTTTTCAGTACGGTGCACGTGTGGAAGTATACGGAGGAGAGTGCTGTCCGTGTACTCAAAGGACACAAGGACTTCACACGTAGCGTACTATGGTGCCCCGAAGTTCCCCACCTACTCCTGTCTGGCAGCTGGGATGCTACCATTAGGATATGGGACGTTCGTAACGGCTGTTGCCTGGACGTCGTTTGTGACCACGGAGCTGACATTTACGGTAGCCACTTTTGACATGGCTCTTCTTCTCTAAGGTAGCGCGGAATTCTCCTGTACGTGGCCATTCGACCTGTACTATAGCACGTTCAGAATCGGTGGTCCCTGGTACCGCAACAACAACTTTATTTTATGCATAGTATAGTACACCGTTAATGTCTATCAATAGTGTTATGCATAATTATTAATTGATATGCAACAACCACGCGTCGCTCGCTTGTGTTTCGCGAAATCATTAAAGTCCAAGTTTCAGCGGCGTGACGAGGCGCTCAACGGAACAGGAGGACGACGACGTCGAGGTCAAGCGGAGAGATGCGTTCTCACATATTCACATACTATAGCATTTCAAAGTGTGAAGCCGCCCGCAGTAGTAGCAGGTCTAAAAATGTCGTGCGGCATAGTGTCCATAGTATAGTGTAAATATACTAGAATACTGCACTATAGCTACTACACTAGAATATAATGTAGACGCCAAGCTACTTGATGCAGGTCTTACTTGTCATCCTCAAAGACCGTTCCTTGTGGCTTCCTCGTCCAGAGATTCTACGGTACGCATCTGGTCCATGCTTCCACTAGTGTCCAGTCTCCAACTGAAGATATTATCGGGCTCCGATCTCAATGATGTCGTGGCTGCTCAAGGTATAAGACGCTGTTACCCGCGACCTAACGGCTGACAGTAGGATGTGTGCCTACAGGAGATGTTCCCAATGGAACTGGAAAAGAAATGCTTTGTGGGGCAGCGGCCAGGAGAATAAAGCACAGCGTATCTCGTTCTGAATCGACGACAAACTTCATTCCCATCTGGTCCAAGTTCTTCAACGTAAGTCATTCCGAATGTTGGATATTACGCACTGAGCACAAACAGCATTGGAGATGCGCAGTACTACGTCATATCGCTATTACCTTAAAAAGGCATTTGAGTTACAGTTTTGCTTGCAATGATAGTCACTGAGTTACAACAGCAGAGATTTCGGCGCACGTTAAAAAAACCCTCCGGTGGGAAAAATTAATCCACTGTGGCGTCGCTCATGATCGCGACGTAAAGCCCCGAATTAGAAATGAATTATAAAACAGCAGTGAAAGTGGCTTATGTACTTAGTCACCCTCTATGAAACAAAAGTCGAATTTATGTTTTATTTTAGCACATGTGCAATCCAATCGCGATCGTATCACATGGTGCGATGGCGTCCTAAGTAATACTAGCCCCAAGACTGCTATGAGCAATTATTTAATGCTACTACACTATACACTATTCCACAACTTTCTAGTAGATTTTTTTTACTTCTTGAGTCTTATTTTCCTCCTGACGTGTTACTACTATACTGCATGCAGGTATCGCCTGGCGTTTCCAATCTTTGGGACTTGGTGGACGTCGTCCAGGGCGGGGACTTGGAAGGAACCTCCGCCTCCTACAAGGAAGGCATTGTCCACTACACCCACTTGCTGAAGTTGAGATCGGTATAATATCTAGTCCAAGTCAATGTTATGAGGCACTGGAGTTGACAAACACAAAGCTGTTTCAAGCCTAATTGTGGGGTTTCCCTCTGCCATACATCATGTACCCGTATCCTGTACCTATGTACCCGCAACAGTCGAAGGCACACGAGATGGAACTGGTCAAGATGACTCGCTTTGGGGGCGGAGGTATTGGCGCACCCAACAGCGACGACTCCTTGAGGATGGCCGCAGAGCAGTACCTAGCGCTGGGCAACTTACGAAAATACTGCGACATCCTCGTAGACCGGGGTCTGGTGAGTTACGCAGGCTCGAGTCTCTCAATAAGTTGGTTATAAAAGTCCATGATCTTTCTTTCTAATACAGTGGTGTGAGGCCCTCTCCCTCGCCCCTGGTGTCTCGGTGGAGTACTGGCACTACCTCACTCGCAAGTACGTTATAATTACCGTTCACATTTTGCTGACCACTCAATGACGCGAACACAAGAATCCTCACGTAAAGTATCTGTCGTTAACACTACTCCAGTTAGACAGCTCTCCACTCAAGACAGCATGGACTGCGCTATTGCGTTTTGATGTCTCTGCCAGGTGGTGGTGGTGGTGGTGGAGGTGGTGGTGGTGGTGGTGGTGATAGGGCTTGCCGTTGTCGGCATGACGTATGTGGGCAACGTCACGACTGACGCCCTGGGGGAATGTGCGTCCTGGGCCGACTTCTAAGGCAATCCCCTATTCGCAAGCAGAGGATAAATCACTGCCCAAGCTTAAACTTGGAAGAAAGCGCGAGAAAAAACATTACACCAAGTACTTACGGCTGCTAATTATTGAAGCGAATAATCAAACCACGAGACCGCATGCGCGGTGCGACAATGGAGAAAAGTAGTGTCTGGAACATTCAGCCAGTCTTTCGTCGCGCGAGAAAAAAATGAATGATCCGTGTTTGAGTAACTGTGGTCCTTGATACACGTTGTTGTCAGGAGAGCCACAGAGCTGGCAAAAGATGGGCGCATTGAAGCGGTGCAGCACTATCTGGCCCTTGGCGACTTGGAGAGTGCCACAAGATTCCTCCGGAGCAGGGGTCAGGTCTTGGACAGCTACACCTTATCAGTGGCCGCGGCGCAGGCTCCGCGTCCTCTATCCCACGGTGCCGCCACAGAAGTGCCCGAGTACGCCTCCCAAGAGACGGCTACCGTCAATAGGTAGGTGCGCGAGTGGCAGCCTCGAGGCAAGGAAGGTGTCTTAGCTTTTGGTGAATTCCGCTGGTCGTTGTAGTGTGCGAATCTTCCACTTTCACGTTTGTCCGGAATACCTTTGGTCGAATGTCACAACCCCCTTATTACCTTTAACGCGTTATATCGAAGAACGAAATATACAGTTGAACTCCGTTTATCTGGGCTCCACTTATCCGGATCCCGCGCTCTCCGGACAAAAATGTCCCGCCTTTTGAATATCGAATATTTTGAATGGTGGTTCCTTTTAACGGATCTTGTACCGCGACGATATCATATTTCTCGAGTTGAGAATTGGTACTGAAGTGAATAAGGCCACTGCAGGTTGGTCCAAGATTGCATCGACGACCTTTCGTCTAAATACCTTTCGGAAGGAGTTCCAGTCCTTGCCGCTTGCTGCCACTTAGCCATCAACGGAATTAAGGTAAGCTATCTCTTCCTGGCCGTAGGTTGGACAGGCTGGGTAATAAATTCCTGATATCCAGTTCCCACTTGATGATGCTCGACGCGACGACGTCGCTCGCAGGCGGCGGAAGTATAGACGGGCATATCCGGCGTTTTCAGAGAAGAGAAGCCGAGCCAAAAAGTTCGACACGCCGAACTTTCTTCACGGCGTTCGCGAGAGCAGACCAATGTGCTCTTAGCTAATGAGATGACATGCCGAAACCACGTCCTCCCGTTTTTCGTCTGCTGGTTTTGTCGCCGTTGTCGCGGCAGGTTTTTTTTTTTTTTTTCGCGGATTGAGGAAATAACCCGAAGCGTCTCGTCAACCGCGAGCCATGGTGACAAGCTCTTCGTAGTGAGAACGCGAAAAATGTGCTCTCTCCCGACGCCCCTCGACGTCACCACTTGCGCCGTGGTGTCGCGCGTCGGAATTCACCAAGTGGGAATTGGCATTAGACTTTTTCGACGTATCGTCTCCCAGCAAATACCTCTTTTTTGGCCATTGGCAGAAGGTCGCGGAAGAAGTAAAAATAAAGAGGAGGAGATGAGACTTTCATGCTGACACGATCTTAACCTAAGGTCCTAACAAGTGTCAAATGTTTTTTAATTATTATTCCGTGTTAACGCCGCGAAGCAACTGTGGCTATGAGCAGTGGACAGATGGAGAGAGGACAGCAGGAAGAAGAGGGGGACAGGTGGGGTCAAAAGTATACGAACACAATTCCATGAAAGGCTTCGATCAATGTGTGGTTATTTTGGAACGATGCCCGATGAGACTAAGTTTGTTGCAAGTTACCCATAATGCCCCATTTTACTACTCGTGACTGGGTAGGTGCACCATTGACTCGTTGGCCATCGAGGTCATGTTGAGAAATCGTGGCTCCGCACCCTACCACCGGTCTGAGATTATCCCTCGGTTTTCGAGCAGACGTTCCCGGCGAATGTCGGCACAGATCCCACTAAAGTCGGACCAGGACGCATGCTCACACTCCCGTCTGTCCCACCTGTCCACGTGTGTCCCACCGCTCACATTTGCTGCTCAACGGCAGAGACACTATGGTGCCACGGCTGGTGTTCCCAGAGCGTTACGAGATGCCCTCGTTCCATGTGGGTCACTTGTAACAACGAGTTTAGCTTCCAGGTTTCCTGTCGTTCTTGTCCACAACGGGAAACGACTTGGAAATGTCGCCGGCGCCATCTAAGTGATCACGTGACGGGATCTTGGTCGTACGCCAATGGCGGTCCACGGCGTCACTCCTACGCGAGACATGGACTCGTCGCCGTAGTACTGATGCTAACACTGTACCTACCGTAACACTATACTGCGAGCATGGTCCTTTACACGCCGGTGTAGGAGATACGTTACGAAGGGCTGCAATTATATCCACATGAATAACTGCTTGTTCCGAGTCTTTTATGTGGTGGAGTTCAGATACCTCAACTAAACTGAATGCGGTTGGGATGACTTTGTTTGCGCTGCCGGTATTCCAAGTACTCTCGAAGAACCCAGGGTTATATACAACGAGCATCTTTCAGGGTTCCATACGTGACCTGATACGTGGCAACGAGCTGGAGTTAGCATTGAGCGTGTCACTGGTCACGGGTGCAGAGTCGGACACGATGACCAAATCAGTGGTTACCTGGCTGGCCTGGAGGACGTGTCGGACGGGAAACTGGTAAGACGCATTCCCGGTCAGCGATAAACCGGCTGCAGGGATGTATTGTTTCAGGGAGTTGGCCGTTGATCTGCTGAACTTGCTCGAGGATAACGACAGGGCCAAGGTGGAAGTTCTAGCCAGCTGTGGCGTCTCCCTCGCTGACAGGAATTCCCTCTTCCAACAGGTAATCTTCCAGCGGGACATCTTCCTTCTATAGTTGGATGACGAAACGACGATGAAATTATTTGATGGGACGAGGGTGGTTACAACAACGGCTTTATTTTATGATTATGATTGGGGAGTTTCATCACAGGGGGCGATACTCTACCCCATTGCTGGTGGTAATGTGGAAAAGGGCGGTTACAATCGAATGTTCCACGAATTCCGCCAATGTTACACGCTAGAGCTCGCTGTACACAGCAAGTCTGCTGCGCATCTAAAACTATAGTTGGGTAACGAGCAACTAGCATTATTGGTGCTGCAGCAAATGTCTTCGACGGACAGTCTTGCTGGAATTTTGTGTAACGTAAGGCTGCAGTATTACGCGCCTGCCATGTGTTCTTTACTTGCAAAACTTGGGGTAATTGCAGTGAAGAAAGATCTACACCTCGCTCAGCAAGTTTGCTGTGTAGCTTTGCAGATCAAGCTGTACAACAGCAGCAGTAGACATTGGGAATCCGTGCTTGACCAAATGTGTCACGAATACTGTTGATTGAATTTGACTTAATGTAACGTTGTGCGCCTGCCAAATGTACTGCTTGCGACAAGGTTGTCTGAAATCAGTACCCCGTGGTTTATCCCATCTCAAATGTCGAGGTGTTACAAGATCATTTATTTCGATTAAGAAACACGTGCAGCGTATGGTCCACCTTTAGATACAATATTGGAACAACATTTTCGAGCGCAATCGAGAAAATATGGGCTGCAGAACTACTGACAGGTGATTTCAGATCACCGTGTCACGAGCATTACTTTACCTACGACACAGGGTCATGGCAGTGAAGCGCACCTTGCGTATGACTTTCGAGTATATTTTACCCGCAAGGCTCAGGAACATTGCAACGAAGCGTACCTCATGCTACACTCTTAAAAAAAGGGTGTACTTTAACTCCTTTTTCTTGCCACATATAGTACTCCCCTTTTGGAGAGTACAATTACTCTCAAAAAGGAGTCTCCTCACTCCCACGAGGGAGTGACATTACTCCCTTGCTCCCTACCGGAGAGTCATATTACTCTCCAGTAGGAGTTAGAGCGTAGCCCCACTCCCTAAATGGAGTGAGGAGACTCCTTTTGAGAGTAATTGTACTCTCCAAAAGGGAGCGATATATGTGCCAAGATAAAGGAGTTAAAGTACACCCTTTTTTTTAAGAGTGTACTCTTAAAAAGGGTGTACTTTAACTCCTTTCCTTGCCACACTCCCTTTTGGAGAGTACAATTACTTACTCCACAGTTGCTTCGCGGCGCTAACACCCAATTAAAAAAAAAACAATTACTTACTATAATATTAATATTATTAAGTATAATTATTAATATTATTATTATTAAATATTATTATATAATTAATTATTATATATATTAATATATATATATTAAGAGTAATATTACTCTTAAAAAAGGAGTCTCTTCATTCCCTTTAGGGAGTGGGGTTACGCTCTGACCCCTACTGGAGAGTAGGATTACTCTCCGGCAGGGAGTAAGGGAGTAATGTCACTCCCTTGAGGCAGGGAGGAGACTCCTTTGTTGAGAGTAATTGTACTCTCCAAAAGGGGAGTACTATATGTGGCAAGAAAAAGGAGTTAAAGTACACCCTTTTTTTTTTTACGAGTGTATTGCTGCTTTAAGTAAAGCTTGTAAAGCGTGTCTCCTTTGACAACAGGCGGGGCTCAAAACGGTAGAGGAGTACGCGGATATGGCAGCGCAAGAAGAAGCCGACGGAAACGACCAGAGGGCGCTACAGTATTACTTGCTTTCCGACAACCAGACTCCAGCGTTCAAGATCGGAATGAAAATCATCAGAGGTAATAGGAAATCTCCTCGAGTGGACACAGCGTTTGCAACGCTTTTCTTTCTTACCACGCCCAGAAAGACTGTCTGGTCCCGACTGGACGTTGAGCTCTGTGTGGGAGGTCCTGCGCTGGCTCCAGTCACTAAAAGACAAAGTACTCCTGCATCAAGAAAACGACGAGTACGTATGGTAAAAAAAACGTTGTACTGCTTGCGGCACACTCGTCTCTTTGCAAGTATCCTCTACCAATGAGCAAACTAGAAGGGGAGGCTGGTATAGCTATGAGCACGGTTTTCTGCTGGGCCATTCTTCGTCATCTGCGTTTGCTTACAGCCACGGTGGCCTCCCCCTCCGAAGCCACATCCCTCGTAGGGGCCGATAGAGGACGTTTGCTGTGCGGTAATGTCCTACCGAGAAACAACTGACGTTCTGACGACGATGGTATTCCAATTGAAGATCAGGTGGGCGCAATAGTGCGGCCATGAGCACAACGCTTTCATGTACAGCTTGCGACACACTTGTCTGGAATCGACACTCTGCGGTTTACCCTGTCTGAAATCTACAGGTGTTGCAAGAATGTTTCTTCCGACTAACAGACACGTACGGCATGCTACCCAGCACGTGTTTATTAGTCGAAACAAACAATCTTGCAACGCCTGAAGATTCCAGGCTG
The DNA here is from genome assembly GCF_037126465.1 of Ornithodoros turicata. Lineage (NCBI taxonomy): Eukaryota > Metazoa > Arthropoda > Arachnida > Ixodida > Argasidae > Ornithodoros > Ornithodoros turicata. Next base: position 82,669,876 of record NC_088205.1, read on the forward strand.
GATAAACCGCAAGCTGTCGATTCCAGACAAGTATGTCGCAAGCTGTACCTGCAGGCTTTTCAGATTCCGCATTCGTACTGCTATGCTATCGTATAGCTGACGGAGCCTTATGACATCATCGGAAGATACGATGCTCGATAGTTCCGAGAGGTGGCCCATACGTTCAGATATAAGACGGTCTCTATTTCCGAATTGCTGTTTCAGGAGCCGTTGGGTAGTTATCCACGGTGAGGTCGAGGTCGCGATGACTGATAACGTGTATTCACACGAGCGACATCCTCACGGAACATTCTAGTGGAAGAAAAAGCAAAAACACTACTTACAGAGACGCAGTTTCGTCCCGTGTTATGTGAGCATTCACACGGTGCAGAATATCGGGCGTGGCGTACTGCGCATTTAGCAGACGACGCTTAGCAGACGACACCGTCAGCGCGTGTTTTCCTGTCGTCTGCTACGGAATATCTTGTGGCTGTGCAGCAGGATATTCTCCACGGTTAGCAGTGTACGTGAAGACACGACGTTAAGCGCTCGCGCTCACGTGACAGCAGAAAGCTATGACGCTTTTCGCATCTTCCGCTTCTGGGGGAATGTCGCTCGTGTGAATACACGGATAAGGATGGGTTGTCATCATTCCGGACGCCAAACTCCTCCCAAAAATGACTGCCAGGCTGATAATTCTCCCGTGAACGGCTCAATCTGTAATTTGGGCAGTTTCGGAGAGCTCGCAGGCCGGCGCTATGAAGGGGTGAAGGTATATAGCTTCGGATGATATCCTATCTTCGTTAGGAGATGTGCTCTGGCTATATGCTGGGTGAGGTATCGATTTGCACCAATCGTGGCTCGAGTAATAATTTCCAGATACTGATCGCAAACTTGTGTTTCCGTCTCAATGTCGTGGTCACTCACAACAACCGCAATCTCACGGTCCTTACCCGCCAAGTACAGTCGCATTGCCAGTCAACAGGGAAAGCTTCACTTGGAGTTCCTCTCTGGAAGGAAACGTTGCACTAAGGATATCCTTCATTTTATCGGCAAGTTTGGTGACTCGTGAGCGAACAGGAGTGCGCTGACTCTTGAGTCGTTCCATGTCCGAAGATTCCTTTCGTCGGCTGTCTAGAAGAGACGTATACCACACAACCACACACTTATCTGATACGGATGTAACTTTTGTGAACGCATAGTTAGCGAGTGACGTAAGTATACCCACGAGGTTAATTTTATGATAGTTATAGAATGGTGCTTCAACAATCTTTGTGACATTGACACGTGTGCATTGCATAAGAAGCCGTTGAGTTGGATTGGACTGGATAGATCTGAGATGGGCTCAATCGGGCTTCAGCTTCGAAACGAATAGGGGACGATTCGACTGCGTTTCACCTGTATGGGGTGTATCACTATAACTCTGTTCAATTTTTTTGCACCTGCAGGTTACGAAGAGACCTACTATTTTTCTCCGCCTATCTCGGAGCGCTGAAAGCAATTGAGGACGGTTACGACACAATAGTGACACCCTTACTACGACAAGCCAGGTAAGTCGTGCCTTAAAAGGGGCCTCCTTGATCTCCGAAGGGCAGCGGTAAAGAGACTTATCAGCAATTGAATCGCCATGACAGATAACCTAACAGATTATGACACAACCCTTCCAACGAACTTGGTGCGCAAGTGCAGTAAAGTCACCATAAAGTGCCAGCACAATGTAGCAACTAGCGCTGCTAATCACTTTTATCTGATTAGGCACTTTTGCACTTTATTTTTATTTTCAATCCTTAGGCGAATCCTTGCTCAAGGGTCGCCCTCCCTGGACAAGGACGCCCTCATGGAGGACATTCAACGGGTCGACGACTTTTCGGATCGCGATCGCAAGTATAGAAAAGTCATTTGTGTGGGCATATACCTCGCAGTGACGCACGATGTTCTTCCATATTCAGCAGCACAGCACATCAAGAGACCTTCCGGCGTCTGGAGGCCACCGACCTCTTCGGCCGAGTACAGGTCACGGGCTCCCACCTACCCAGACACTCCGACCAGCAGCGGTCCTTCTTCAGCGGTGAAGCCATCAAGGTACGTACTCTATCCAGTGCTGCGAGATTTGTTCAAGTCAGAAATCGATTTATTTATTTATCGTCAAGGTCCTTGACAGGGCATTATAGAGGGGTTGGGCTTACAAACAACTGAATATCGGTCACGGAAACACTAGATTGCACTCCAAACGGCATGATTAGTAATATCACTTTTGTGGAAAGTCCTAAATCTGAATTATGAAAGGTGGCAGATCATTCCAATATCTCAAGGCGGAGAAGCGCCCCTTCGCCATCAGAGATTGGAATTATCTGCCTATAGATTGTCTGGAATCTGGCATAGTATCTATAGGATCTGGTAAGCTGCAGTTTTGTTGCATTATTGAAGGAATGATCAATGCCCGATGACGTGTAGTGTGATGATGGCAAGAGTGAGGATTTAAGTTGGGGGATTGTGCGATATATTTTATTACGAAGGTCATCCTTTCCAGTCGATTTCGAAACTATAATGTCATTTTATTCCTCGTCGACCACTGACCACGGTATCGAAAATCCCACGCCAAACAGTGGCGCAGATTGACTGCTATCCGATGGAATACATGACAAGAGCGGACGCCAGAGGTTGAGAGTATGCCGGAATATCCTCTCTCTGGAAAAAGGCAGAGACGTCATTCCCTACACCACCAATCAGAGCACGGCTCCGAGAAAATCGATGCCGCGGCCGTGCGGGCGTCTGAACGGCGCCTTTCTCTCTGAGCGCTGCCCTCTCACTCCTCCTGTTAGGAAGTGACGTCACGCCGATGTCGTTGCCGCCGGAGCCTCTGCAGCTGCGAAGGCAGCACTGATCTTTAAAATTATTTTATTTAATATCTAACCACTTTTCGGACGAAAAAATTAGTCGAGTAGATTGTCAGCCGATGTCGAACATAGTGGTATATGTTTCATAGATGTGTCTCCGGGTGCGACAGTCCCTTTAAAGGGACTATGAAATTTCCCGAACCCCCATACTTTTTTTCGATGGAAACTGTTCTTCCCGCAGAGAAACTAATATGCCACAAATTTTTCCGGACGAAATCGCTCCACTCTGCGAGGAGCGCGCGCTGGAAATGTCTCTTCCGCGTTCCTCCTCTCCCGCGCATATTTCCCTGCCGATGGTGTAACTGTACGGACCGCTCTTCGGTTCCCCGTTACGTCACCGGTGTTGCACAGTGGCAAGTAATGCCGCGAGCTCGCGCTGTGGCTGCCGCCACTGCCGAAATCTGCCGATCACGCGAAAGCTGCTGTCATGGAGATTTCCACTCCCGATGAACGCATACGCGGGATCCTACGGCGCATGCTCCTGGCGGGATTCCTCGGCTCGGCGACACGTCACGATGACGTGTTGCTGAGCCGGCCGTGGTCGCGTCAAGTTGCCCGTTGTGTCTCCGCTCGGCAGCTCGCCACGGCGCGGCGCTAGCTGTCCTCCCTTCGCCGCTCCGTTTAAATTCGCTCCCAAGAAATCCGCTCGCGCGACGAAAGTAAAATTTCGGTTCTAGACTCAGAAAAATGTCTTCTTTCGAACGAAACGAAGAAAAAAATCGTTTCATAGTCCCTTTAAGCAGATATACCGCTAGTAATTTACTGATTTTTTGCGAGAGACTTACAGACTCGTTCGGCGAATATCCAACTCTTTGGCAGAAAGATATGGTAACGGAATTTCTTGTGAGAAGAAACTTCATTTCGTTCTAGGGGTGTACATTTATCCTCGATTTACAATTTTTCGCTGGAAAACGCAAATCGGTGATTAAAAAGCAGACGAGGGAAAGCAACGCTTCATTTACAAATGCTCTTCTTTCATTCCCTTCCCATGCTTCTACTCTGACGATTTCTATAACTCCAGGACCTTCTTGTGGGTCTTGGGTTCTGGGTCTTATTTGCGTGACCAGGATGTTAAAATTATGTTCCTCCGCAGGGTCCCGTTTACGTCCTGGACGACGGCATCTCTACGGTATCGCTGAGTGAAGCCATAATGTGGGCTAGAGTCAACCTGCTCTCTCCCCTGGGGACCTGCTACAGACTAGTGCCATTTTAAATCGACGGAAATTCTAGAAAATATTCTCCTTCTAATAACAAAGAGAAAGTACTGCTTCCTAACCTCGCACTGCTGTTGATGTTTGCTCGCCTGCGAACTTGTTACGTACCACTGTTACGCACAATAAAGTGCTGCTTGAATAAGAACTACCTGATGTCACAGATTGTATTCATTTGTGCCTCTCAAGTAACGCGCAAGTTGCATGACGTGAATTTCTAGTTTCCAAAAATCGCGCTCCCTTGTCCGTCCTCTGAGACCGTCAATGCAAGAGTTGATTGCCAATAATGAAGAAGGTGGCCAGTAGAAGAACAGTCTCTGTTCGAAAGATCGGCCACACCACAGGCTTATAACGTCTCCATGTCTTCTTCAGTCTGCCTCTGCCGGAACTTTCCGCTTTTCGACATCGCGTGCATCATGCATAATGAAGTGTGATGACGACGACAATCCAAGGTTTAATGGCGCAGCGGCAGCTAGGACCGTGACACTTTGAAATTGGTGAGCATCAAAGCGTGGTATACCTTCGGCAAAGCTGACCTGTACACGGTTAGAGTAAAGATCTTCAGACTCCCTTTCTATTTCAGGTTTTAGAATTAATGCACACATCAGGCCATCAAAACAAAAAGCCCGAATCGCTAATACAAATTGGTTACTCGGAATAAATTTCGGAAACTTGCCGCCGCGTAATGTAAACTTCAATGTACCCGGACAACAATACACCATACCACGTGACCGACCATACTTTGCGCACCGCAACAGTCAGAGCTCAAAGCCACTACAAAGTGGGCTTGTTAGAGGAATTTTGACGCCCGTTGTCACGGTCTCCAAAGTGGCAGCCCTTCCCTCAGAGAGCTGTTAACCCCAGCCTTATGTGTGTATGTGTTTCATCAATCTAAACTGACAATTTGCCACGCTTGTTCTGCCCCGGCGGCCGTTATATCCCTCTGCCAATCACCATGCTGTACATTCGTATTTGGCGCCTTTTCAGTCGTTCAGCATCACGTGATTGACACCCGCGAAGTTTCAAACAAAAGGAAGCCAGGCGGCGCCACCGTCGATTACGTGCTTTAAACATGGCGTAACGGCGCAGCAGACTATGAGAATGCGACCGTTGGTGCTGTTTTTCGATTTGAGGTGTTGGTCAGGTGTGTGTTGTAGACAAAGGACACGTTAAGTCATTTATATCAACGCCGATTTTTCTTCGCTCCATTGCAGACGACAACAGGTGAGTAGCAGATGAACGAGACTCTCGTCTGCCAGATAATTCAAATCGTTCCGGATGTGGGTGTTAGATCTACATAGTTGAAATAGTGACGTTTGCGAAGGGCAGTTCTTATTACGAAAAAGCTACACTATAGCTTCGAAAGGGTGATACGGATCAGAGCTGCACATGATGACCAATACTGGAAGGAAGATGTTTATCAGTCCACCGTTAAACTTGGCTTCCATATGCGTCAGTGCTCACGATTTCTACTCCGCTCGTGTGCATTTTTCCGTGGTGACACGAAACTCGTTTGCGCGCCGATTGTAACCTAGGAAATGCACGGCTCATCTGATTGTGTAGTCGCGTCTTATAAATAGAAGTTATATGGTTCTGTGTCATATGCTCAGACTATTTCGTCATACCATCCCCAATATACTCAACGGTTGCGCGTGAAGCCGCATTGTCTTGAGTGAGTGATTACTTCACAGTTTTACAGTGGGAGCAAAGCACGCTGGTTTACGACGGTTCTTTCTGTTACGCCTTTATAGCATCCCGGTTAGTGCGGAAGGACTAGAACAGGTGCTCGCAGGCGTACAAGGACGTTTTGTCATGTAAGCAGATCAACGGCCCAGAACATTTCGCTACGTAATTGCATACATGAAAGCCGTGGAGATTTCATAATTATTCGCATAAATCTGGGCATCACAGGTGAAAGAGTAGTCATACCAGGTTCCGATTTGTTTCTCCTTGTAACCAAAGATCGTCGAACAAATCCGTAGCAGAAGTTTCATCTTCAATTTGATTAAGCCCTAAATTATTTACGTATATCGCACGAGGTTTGAAACAAAAAATTCCCATACTCTCAAAGTAATGCCATGTGTAAGAAAACCAAATAAAGAAGCAGAAATGCTCCCCTTGTTAACAGTGGCAACACGTATGTCAACATCCTTCACAAAGATATTTAATCAGTACGGGCATCTTTTCAGTTTCGGGCCTATGTACTCCCATGGCAACGAAACCGACACGTCCAGCCCCTCCTCCGCCCGTTCCAAAACATGGGTGAGTCCTATCATATCTACCACTGTCAGCATGCATAACTTTGTGGACAGTGCAGTCCCCTTCCCGATGTAACATTGTACTCCGACGTCATTAACACCCGTGTAACCCCCTGTTCCAGTGTGAAACTGCCAGTTCAGCAGGGCACGCTAAGAGACACTAACAACAACAAGGCAAGTACTACGGAGCTTTAAAAAGGACGAAACTAAACAGCTCGCCGAACATCTTCTAATCATCGCGCTTGATCAAAAGATGTTGCTCACAATACACAGATACTGCAATTGGTTTAACTCTTGCAACCGTGTTTACCGTGAGGCAATGCTATAGAAGCGTAATCCTGGAAATCGGTGATGTTTCGGATGTGACAAGCTGTGTGAAAATGTGACAAGCTGTAGCGCCAGAATGCACGTTGTGTTACGAAAATGGCAATGTTGGATACTCATCCTTGTCCTTAGTCATCCTTAGTCATCCTTAGTCATCCTTAGTCCCATAATCGTCTCCGACACACTCAGCATAGTTTTGGCGCTCTATGGCCTTTGTTGCCTTTGTGCCATTAAACACATAATCAATCAATCAATCATCCTTAGTCAGCCCTTAGTCATCCTTGCCGTGCAGAGCAATACGGTGCTGAAAACGTAGTGTGCACTTGAAATGAAGCATTGCAGACGCTTTGTGTGGTTTGAACTTGCAAGTTCCGAGTGGAAGGACATCTCGAATTTGCCTCACTTACCGAAACTGCGATAAATTTGTGCGCCTCGTATTGTTACTGGTTGATTGGGCACAACGTCAACATGACACGTGACTAATTTTAGGTGAGGCAAAGCGGAGCATAAGTATGACAGATTGCAGTGCAAGCATACTGCATCCTGTTAGCGCCAATATTTTTTAAAGACTGCTGCAGTCGGCAATGTAGTGCAGTGCAAGAAAATATTGTGCACCTTGTACGCGTGATTGCTTTCCTTGCCGAGAGGTGACGCGTGTTCAAATCCCGGCTGTGTTGTCCGAGGTTTTCCCCGGGTTTTCCGGAAGATTTTCCAGACAAAATATTGGCACAGTTTCCCTCGAAGTCGGCCCAGGGCGCATATTGTCCCCACTCCTTCCCGCTGTCCTCTCTCCATCAATCCACGCCTGAACGCCGCTTACAGTTGCTTCGCTGCGCTAACGCGGAATTATATTTAAAAAAAAAAGACCTTGCATACCTGCTTAGTGCCTCTGTAGAGGCAACTTTTGATGACCTTGAAATCAAATTCCCTTTAATGAAGCAGCATGTGTACACCATTTCCCGTAGTATTTTCCTCGGGCATTACGCTATCATCCGAGTGCGTGCGACATAATTCGTATAACACAGATAAGGTTATTTAGACCCTTGTCACACGGGCAGTCTTCAGGGACCATTGAGATCAATGACCATTGAAAATGCAGGTAGCACCACCTAGCGTGTAATGTGTCAACCTGTCAGGAAACATTCGATCCAATGCTCTTGGAGATGTTGACGCGTTACACGCTTGGTGGCGCTACGTGCATTTTCAATGGTCATTGGTTTCAATGGTCGTTGAAGTCTGCCCGTGTGACAGGATTATAAGGCCTTTTAGTGTTGGACTAGAAGGGTTCAAGTGCTCAACTCCAATATTCTCATTCATGAGGGTCACCTCTAATTCTTACTTGCACGAAACGTTTTAGCATGAAAGCAAGTGCGACAAGCCACCCAGTCGACCGACGGTTATCCGACCGAAGATCGTGCAGACGCCAAAGAAGAAGCCTCCGCCACGACCGCGTATGTAGTCGCTTTATTGCTCATATATATATCGCGTGAGTTCCACATTCTCTGCACGTCTGACTCTTTTTTTTCTCTCTCTCCGCAGCTCCGCCCAAGACGTCAAACGGATCATCCGTGCACACGAACAGTTCCAGCGTAAGGAAGGCTCGCTTCTTTGGAAACGACGTTTTTCTGTCCAAATTTTGTCGGTGGTGAATGACGAGTCTAAATTTGGTTTCGAGGCTGCTGTTACCTCAAGTGGAGGTGAAATGTTGGCAACGTCATTCAGTGGTCGGAAGTCTTCAAAGTGCTACTCCAGACTAAAAGTGTGCCGTATCTATTTCGTTTCGTATCAGCCCTGCTCGAAAGCTGAGTACGTGCAGAAACGACACATTGCGAGAATGTTCTAAATTATTCCAACTATTCCGAATGTTGTCCTTACGGTGAAAGGGGTGGCTATGGAACGTTCTGTCGACTTCTGCGTGCATGTTTATCTCGTCAGAAAATGTTTATCAGTATGTTTATCTCATCTCTGCGAGCGGCACTGAGGGTGTCAAAAGCTACGTTATCTTTTCCAGGGCCACAACTCCAGTTTGTTTGGCCCCTTGAAAGTGAACAGTGGCACCTGCACCAATGACGATTCGTCTAAAAGCTCAACGAAGCTTTTCTCTCGGGCCCAGTTCAACCTGTTTGGGTCATCCAATAAGCACCACAGGTCGTCGCAGCGCAAGGGGCCCGCCCCTAAACGGCCTCATGGATCCACACGCACCAAAGGTTCTGCACCCCCGCCACCACCCCATCGGACAGGTCCCAGTACCGGGTTAGCCTCTGGTACGGCGTTTATCACATTTTAGACGTAGCCGACTTGTATTGTTAGATACGTTGTAGATATCAACTGTGACGCGTTTACAGATGGCACAGCGTCACTGATCAGTTTCGACTCTCCGCCGGCATCACCTACCGGGTCTCGTGCAAGCTGGTCTTCGGGCGTGAGTTCGCAGTCGGGAGGCCCTCAGCCCTGCCTGCTAGATTTGGACATACCACCGCTACAGGCGAGTCTGGCAACAAGAGCTATCTCATTGTAGACGATCTTCACTTTTGCCTAGTGACTCAACACGTTTTTATTTCTCGAGTGGTCCTTATTTTGAGGATGTACGCGACGTCGGATATATGCGTAGGTGGGTTATCATAAACACCTCTGGGGGTCCTCTTCTGAGCATCGACTAGCTCTGCGCTCTTCTTTAACCTCCTTGTGCTAAAGTTTGCACGCTTACATTATGGTATCATTATCCGTACCTTATCTATGCTACTACTTAGTTGTTATCGTTACATCCAGAAAGAGTAGGAACAGCCTCAGCGAGGTTGTTCCAGGCCCAGCACCAATTTTTCGTAGATGTTTTTCCCCCAATGCTTCGCTTCCCGCTCTACCGACAACGGCCTGAAACGTTTCGCTACAGGAACAACCCTGGGGCACGACATTGGCACACTCCCAGACCCTAGAGTGGGGCAGTGGTCCAGCCAGGGACTCCGGTGCCGGAGACTCGGCCCAGCCCCCAGAGGACCCCTGGTCGTTCCCCCACAGCGGATCCATGCCGGCACTGGCTACGACTGCTGGGGACAACTCCTCTCCCACTCCCTCCTGGAGCTTTCCGGACAACACAGACTCCCATAGCAGTCCCGACAGTGGAACGTGGTAGGTGGGCCGGCAATCTCTCGAAATCCGCGCCTTTAACCGTCTTCGCATTTTCAGGGAAGAACCCCCCCATGAAAGCTGGTCACCCCCTCCCCCACTTCATCCACCCCCTGCACCTCCTTCGGTGGACGACAGCGATGTGGTACGGCTCTGGCGCTAATTTCTCGCACTGCACTCGCGGACGGGATGTTGCGTGCTGTAGTTCATAGTATACTCCTTTGTATTGCAGGTAGTTTCCCCCCTCGCAGTTGCAGTCTGCAACTACCAGGCCACCTGTCCCGAAGAACTATCATTCAGGGTATGGCTTCCTTACTATCCTCTGTGGAACTCCTATGTCTTACCCCTTGCTGCCAGCAGGGTGCAGAATATATACTAGAGGTAAAGCCCTGCAAAGATTAGCATTTTGCCACCTGCCGCCGATATGCGGTGCTAGCTCACTTTAGTATCTGCACCCGACCTACAAAGTGGAATGCCTGATCCACATCGGCACTTGGCTTTCATGTAGCTGCATACAGCAGGGGTGTGACCGTATTTTACGTCATTTTTGCGATGCAGAAAGAGGATGCCAAGGTTGGCGGATCAATATTCGTCAGAAAGCAACAATATCATTTGATACTTAGTACGGCTTCTCTTTATCCGATCAGCTATGTTGATGTCCTCATCCAATCCGCACACTTATTCATAGTCTACCCTAGTCTGCGGGTATTGTGCGGATATCTACAGGTATCCGCCTTCATCCGCAAACACTGGAGGGCTTTATATGGAAGCGTGCTCATACTTGGCCAACTACTATCACTCCAGGTACAAGACCTGATTGTCCTGTTATCCGAGGAGGGTGCGACAAAATTCCGAGGGCGGTGCGGCGACGAAGAAGGCCTCGTCCTGAAACATTGCGTAGACGTCATTCATCCGCTGACGACAAAGACTGACGAGGTAGACAGGGAGTGCTCCTACCCCGTACGGGTCTTGTGAGCAGGAAAATGTGCCCTGGAGAAACACAGTATGTTCTTGTAGGTGCTGAGGAAAGCTGGGAACAACGGTGAACAGTACTGTACGGCCCTCTACAACTTTGTGGGGGAGAGTCCCGATGAGCTGACCATTCACAAGGGGGACGTCATCAGAATACTGGGGACCCTGGATGGCAACTGGATCATGGGCACGTTGGACAGCCGCAAGGGCATGTTTCCGGCTAACTTCGTTCAAATGGGTTCCGCTGTGCCCTGTAACCCGGCGGAAAAAGATCATCACTCGAAAGGTACATGCCCGCTTACGGATATCAGATGTTAAAATGTTTTCCATCTCTGCAGGATGCCCAGTCATTGCACTCCATACCTTCCAGGCAGAACAAAATGGCGACCTCGGATTTTGTGTAAGTAGCGGATTGTGACGGCTATGGATTTGAACTCTGATTTTGTGTAAGTAGTGGATTGTGACGGCTATGGATTTGAACTCTGATCGTGTCTAAGTAGTGGATTGTGACAGCTATGGATTTGAACTCGGATTTTGTGTAAGTAGCGGATTGTGACGGCTATGGATTTGAACTCTGATTTTGTGTAAGTAGTGGATTGTGACGACTATGGATTTGAACTCTGATTGTGTCTAAGTAGTGGATTGTGACAGCTATGGATTTGAACTCGGATTTTGTGTAAGTAGTGGATTGTGACGGCTATGGATTTGAACTCGGATTGTGTTTAACTAGTGGATTGTGACGGCTATGGATTTGAATGTTGTAACTAACAGATCTCTCGGTAGAGAAAATGTTTAGAGAAAGGTTGCTAGTGGAGCTGACCAGTGATCTAAAACATGTAGTAATTATGGAATGCAGGAGGGAGACACCATAACTGTGCTGTCGCGGATCAACAAGGACTGGCTGTACGGAGAGCTTGGAGGGCGCGAGGGACAGTTTCCTGCAAGTTTTGTTCAACCCATTTCTGGAAGCAGATCGCAGAAGGTAAGTATTCCAGCAGGTTATTTGTTGCTGCCTTCTGCAGCTTTCTCGTGAAGGCTGCAGTGGGACCCCGCAGAACGCACTGTCATTATGTACTGGCAGACTTGTCATTAAGGCACGCTTGTGTATCAAGCCCACAGAAGCTTGCATCTTGTCAACCGTCGTGCCAACTTTGTATGTCCACAGTGTCGTGTTGTCTTATTTTAATTTGTAGTGCTGTCTGTGCTAGTGGGTTTGTAATTAAGATAAAAAGAGTTTTGTGAGCAAACCTATACATTGTGAGACGTATTAAGTGCTAAAATTTCGTATAAAATTTTCCACTTTGTCCAGTTACTTGTAGATAAGTTGCGAAAATTAATTAAACCTGCGGTCCCCTTTAACATTTCTGGTGACTCTCTGCCCTCTCAAGGTTTCCGCAGTTACATCATTTCTTCCCATTATTTTTCAGAACTCAGACTGCAGTTTGTACAAGGTATTGTACGTGTTCGATGCCCAGCATCACGACGAGCTTTCCCTCAAGGTTGGCAGCATAGTCGAAGTGACTCAAAAAATCAACGACGACTGGTGGCAAGGACGACTGCTCGGCAACTCTTCGGGGAAAGAGGGAATGTTTCCCGCCTCCTTTGTACAGAAGCTCAACTAGGCCCAACGCAATTCTTCCCTCTCCAAGTGCACATTGGCCCATGTGCAACCCATGTGTAAAAATTTTTGACGAGGTCACACCACTGTCATGCAGGTTTCATTACGGCTCCTTCGAGGCATGACGCATGAGCACCAGTTGGTTATTTATATTCCAAACTGGGTGAGGGGGGGACTTCATTTACTTAGGAAATTAAATTCTCATCCTACGTCAACCATGGGTTTCACAGGTGTTCCTTTTTTGACACGATATAGAAAAAGTATCGAAATTTCTTTGGTATTTATGGTATTTATAAGATTTAGACTTTTCAATAATTCTACTGCTTTACATACATAAGGTGTGAAAGGTTTGTGCATGTCTTGAACTAGAAACGCAAGATTGTGTGCGATGCCCTCTGTTCTTCTTTCAATCTTGTCACTTTATTTTCACACTAACAACCAATGATTTCGTGGAATTTTATGTTGATGCCACTGCTTCTTACCACTCCAGTTAATATTGGATTATATAGATACCAAATCTAACAGTACCTCCATGGTATAGTTGAACTGTAGCTGCACAGTCTTTGAAATGTGCAACAAAGAAGTAGTACTGGGCATGTAGTTGGACCCTTCAATATCCAGATATATTTACGAGAACTTGTTGTGTTGTCACAACAAAAACTTACTACACGATTATATTTATAAACAATCGAGAATGTCCCTGCAGTGTCTGTTTTTATATGTATATAAGCGACATTAAAGAAATTACGTCCCAGTTTCCCCACCTGTTCATTGCAGTACACGCAAACATACCCACCGTACGGCGTTACGAGGGCTGTACCGGTTTCTCTTCGAAACGGCTCCAATAACCTTCATCAACCTCATTTGTAAGGGGCACTGCAGAGCTCATGAGTTCCTCAAACGTGAGGATGGTGAACATGGGGATCTCTTTCGGGATGGCTTTGTCTTCCACCTGAAAATAAACAATCGCAAAGTTTGTTTCATGAAGTTGCGTAGGTCAAGCTGGGTTGGATACGGAGCTTACATTTCCTGAGACATGTGCAGATTGTGCGCAGAAAGTACTTAGTCCAGTTGCTTATAAATAAAAGCACAGCTTGAAGCAGACTTAACAATAATGCAGTTTCATCAGCCAGAGCTTCATTTAGCCCATGAATATTCAGCGGCAGCAAAACCACCTTTTAATGTTTGTTGCGATGAAGAGGAAGTGAGTTCGAGGAAATGGGAATATATAACTCAAGTTGTGCAAAGGGAAGGGAGAACAAAAGACGAAGCAAAGTGGGAAAAAAACATGGAATTAACTGCAACGAAATAAAACAGTGAACAAGAAGTGTGGAGGATGCACAGAGGAGCTAAGTTGAAGCTCACCTGGAGAGCAGTGCAGACGCAGTGATCTCCATCCAACAAAGTTTCCTGGAACTGCCAGTTGATGAGAGGTACACCATCCATGAAAAGCCTCGTGTCGCACGTCATGACTCTCTGCTGCAGCCACGGCGTCTCGCAGGAGAAACTCAGGCGCTGCAGGTCCATCCCCAGTCCAACTCCCTCAGCTTTTACGAAGCCCTCCTTCAGGCACTGTGTTTGCATCCCGTGTTTGCGGGGAAAAAAACGCTACTAACGCACTTTAACTTACCCAAAGTCTATAAAACCTGCTCAAAAGCTCCCGCTCCGTGCCCGGCTGTTCGATGAAGCCCCACTCAGAAGGAGTAAACTGTCGTCGCATGAGGCGGAAAAATTCGTGCACGGCCTTTCCACCTGACAGAACAGATGCATGCAGCTGTCACTCGCAATATGTATATACGCAAAAGTCTCCGTACCAGAGTATTCAATTTTCATTATGTCCACACCAACTTTCTCGCTATGGTCCGCTGCGAGGACGCTGAAGCTGCCCTGATGCGATACATTCAAGTCAAACGAAGCATTCTTCACTTCGGGGGATAATATGATAGGTCGGTTGTTTTCGTCTCTTCCGAGCCTAATCTGATTGTAAGGCAGCGACAGTGATTCCGATATGCACTTTCTAAGCAGGAGTCGTCCAGCCTGAAACAGACATTTTTGCTTCAACACTGTATACGTTATCATTTTCCGTGGCGCACTAACCATGGACGCTTTAGCATCTCTCGCGAAATAGAACAATCCAATGCGGTCCTTTTCTTCAGCCTGAATACACCGGCTCGCAAGCAGCCACTCTTCTCGGGTCGGTGTCCACTTGCTGCAGTTAAATGCCCATCTTACCGGTCTACAACCCATTGGGAAAGTTGTAAAAACACGTGTCTGCTAGCCCAAGCCCAAGATCGCAGATGCGTGCAGCCGTACACGCACTGAACGATATTTGTTCATTACAACCAATTCAACGTCAGTTAAAAGCACTGTCACCAATGTACAGCGACATTTTTCGGCAGTGTGTGAACTCGGAAGACGATACGATGTTTTGAAATAGTTTCCATTAGTTTCTGGTTTCTGCTTTTGCGGCTTCTGCTAGTTTTTCCGGATAGCTACGATGGCGATGCTGCTTACTGGACTGTACTCGTTCCTCACCACTGCAAAATGGTTTTTAGTCATTTTCATAACTGTACGCAAAAAAAATCTGATAAAATACACTCAAACTATCCCAATACTGTATTAATATGCAGAATTAATACTATAGATTAAATCATTTTGAGAACGATATCGGGGTCAAATGTCAATACCCCAAAGCTGGCTGACCCCAAGGGCCCCACGGCTTCCGCGTGCGTTATGTAGGAGCTCTCTCCATCGATGCACAAGAAATAAAGAGGACGGCATCGTGATGCCGAATACAAATGAGGCTTCAGAAAGTGCTGTAGCAGGCTGAACTCCTCGAAGGATTTGATTTCGCCAGTTCGCGTCGAAAAACGCACGGCCAGCAACCTTGGCTTTGGCGCTAAAGCAAAGTAGCAAATCGGAAACGTGGTACCCGGGGCTACGGAAGTTTGCTCGGTAAGTGAGCTCATAATTTATTTGAATAACAATAGCCTTGATTACGCTTCTTGCGCTGATTGGCGAAGATGGAGAAAGAGGCTGTGGCGGCTGATTTGCACTGCTCACTGCGCCCGTTCGGCGGTAGCGCGGAAACTTCTCTTTGATGAACAGATGCCGAGGCACGATGCTGAGAGCTCGCAAACGCGCTTCATCTTTAAGCCTTTCTTCGCCCACAGCTTTATTGAATTTCCTTGGCACACGATGGGTTCAGGGCAGGTAGATGCGTAGATGATGGAGGGATCGAAATTTCAACTAATACGTTTGGTGAGCAGCGCAAAATTGACGCAGACGAGCGCGGTAGGTGGGCACATGGGTAGTGCACGTGCCCGTACAGGCCGAACTTTAAAAAGGACGAAGATCGTCTGCCAAGCTTTTCTAGGTTTTCTTACCGTCTGCACTGCATCGCCGCGCATTCCGTGGGAATCCGTCGCTTATCGCTTCCAACTTGTATGCAAGTGACTGGACTGACTCGTAGCAACGATGATACAGCAGTTTCATCCAGTGCAAAGAAACATCAAAGTGAACAGCAGATTACCAAGCACGGGATTCACGATGCACGGCAGACGACGTCTGCAAAATTCTGCCAGGAACAATCCGAAATGTGCGTGAAACGCCGCGACATGAATTTGACTGTCTGTTTTTCGTGCTTTCTTTATTTGTTTTTTTTCTATTTATTTTTTTTACAACTCTCAGCACGCAGTCGTTTGGTTTGGACCTCCTGACAGATTCAGTTGCTCTTGTTTTTGAATCGTCTGTTCCGGTATAATTTTCTGCTATATGACTTTCTTCTCTTCAGGGCTGTTTCAGGAACAGTCGTTATGGGGGAAGGGGTGATGCCTCGAGAGGAAGGGGAGTCTCTGCTGCGGTTGCCCCCCGTGACAGTGGTTCAGCCCCCCATCTCAAGACCGCCTCGAGACAGGGCAAACTTGCTTTACATCATCATGGTCATCCATGGGATTGGTACCCTCATGCCCTGGAACATGTTCATCAATGCGAAAAATGTAAGATATAGGTTGCTTGGAGTAGCATTCTGAAAAGTCCAGCGAATAAATAAAAAAATATTTGGATGCAAGGGAAAAAAAAATTCTATTGCTCTTAGTGTATACATAATTTTATTGTTATTTTTGTGCTCACTTGCCTTTGCAGCGTACATCTATTTCTTTGTTTTCTTTTTTTATTCTGTAGGTACACCTTTGTTGACATTAATGAGACTAGGGTACACAACTGGGTTCAAAACACAACATGCAGAATGTTGTGTTTCTTATCTAAGGCTTCGTGATAACGGAGAAACGTTGCGTGCACTGAGCACCGTCACATATCGCTTCCCTCTTCATTAGTTCCTGCTGTGATAACATTTGAGTGTGAGTGTGACATCATGATTGCACCATCCGAGTTAAATCGGGATTCCAGGAATATATGGAATGCCTATATGTAAGAAACTTCCTGGTTGATGGCTTTTGTTGGCCATTGATGCAAAAACATACCGTAGCAGTCAGGGGTGGCGGAACATTTTCAGTTCGGGAGGGGGACAAGGCCCCCCCCATACCCCCCTCTTCCTCCCGAGATATTTTGAACTAGCCCACTTGAGCCCTTTCCCACCTAGTGGTAACGAGGATTTTGTGCCTCCCCTAGGAATATTCGGGGGGTGGACAACATACCCTTGTCCCAGTCATCACTGGGGATACATACCGCCGTATTCTTGAACGAGCCTCGACTCGAAACTCGACTCGAGCTGCTCCTCAAGGCCGGTTTTGCGTTTCATAAATCGACCTTGACTCGAAACGCTCCCCGAATGGAGGAATTCCTCTGTGCATTCCTCGAAAATCTCGAGGTAACATCGGTGCTACCTCGAGAACGCTCCTGAACTCGAGTTTGGCTGGTGTCATGGCGGAAGACAGGTCGTTCGCTGCGTCCATCGACTGTGTTTTGTGCCACGTTTGTTGTGTTTTGTGTGTGTTTTGTTTGTATTTGTAATGCACGTTGGTCGAAATAAAGTAAAGAATTACATTTATTTTTCATGCCATAAGTGTGTTTTAAGCACGATAATTAACATTTTCGAGTGGTCCCGAAAGACGGCTGGGGACGAGACTACAGCTTTATTCGAGGACGGTTTCTCGAGGAGCGCCTTGGCGGAGGAATCCTCGAAGTGGGTTCATGAAACGCATGAGCTCTTCGAGTGGAACAGCGCCACTTTCCTCCACTCGTTGGAGTCGAGGCGGAGCGTCGAGTCAAGGCTTGTTCAAGAATACGGCGGATAGGGTTCTTCGTCGTTTTCAGGTTAAACCCGATTTTTCACGATAGTTCCCCCCGAAGAAGTTGTCAAGAATTCGGGTAGAACTCCGATATCTACCCGAAATCCTCGCGGTCCTTCAACTTGTCTTTCTAGCGAAGCCGTCGGGAAAAGTGAATCATAACATCGGCAAAGAGAGCTATTTGTGACGACCTATTTGTCCTCGTTTTATGATCCCTTCCTGCAGGAGTGAAAGATGAGCTCTCGTAGAGCTCGGAGAAGTGCTTGAATAATGCGGTCAATCACTGCTCCAGTTCCGAGCGGAAATATAAAGATTCTCGTTTCTCATCCAAGTATTACAGCCACGGCCTGTTTCATATGCCTTTCGTTTCACCCGAAAGTTCCCCAATGACACATCAAGCAGAGATCGTAGCGCCCCGATTTCTCCCCGAATTCTCTCTTTCCCATAATCATCTCCGACACACTCACCATAGTTTTGGCGCTCTATGGCCTTTGTTGCCTTTGTGCCATTAAACACATAATCAATCAATCAATCAATCGCGCGCGTAAATAGCACCCGATCTTTACCCGCCGAATTTGAAAAATCATAAAACCCGAAAACGAACAACCCGGGGGGGTGCTGTACCTTTTAACTTCTCTTCTAAACTAAGTTACGCTTTTGCGCCTCAGTACTTCACAGACTACAAACTGGTCAGCCACGGCAACAGCACTGAGGACGCGACACTACAGGAATTCCGCAAGAACCTCATGGGCTACTTGACCTTGTCGTCCCAGCTGCCGAGTGTGCTCTGCAGTTTCCTCAACCTGTTTCTACAGTTCGGGTATGTAACGACATCAAGTCCGTGGCATGTTATCTGGATGGGCAGAACATTTCTTTTTTTTACTCCGCACGCAGGGACGGGAGTCTGACGCCACGCATTGTGGGGAGCCTCCTGGTGGCCGTGACCATGTTTGTGTTGACGGTGATATTGGCCATGGTGGACTCCACGTCTTGTGAGTGATGCACCCCTGATAGAATCGTCGGTTGACGCATGATGTTTTTTTTTTTCTGTTTCGTTCCAGGGCCCGTAGTCTTTTTCTACCTCACGATGGTGACAGTTGTCATTCTTAACAGTGAGTAGTTTCCGACATTTTCCGGTTTCGCCTAAGTAGACACGGTAAAGCTTTGCAGCTCCTCCCACAGGGGCAGGGGTGTTTCGCTCCGGTGAAAGTGCCCCTGTGGACTGAATCTCGTGCCTCCAGAATCCTGCTCAACTGCTTATGCTGTTGAGCTCAAATACTGTTCCCCTTTGTGATGGGGAGGGATCATTTATTTATCTATTTATACTTTCTTTCCACTAGAGTGACAGTGTCAGAAACAAAAAAGCTAATGTGGAGCTTGACAAAGGCGTAAAAAACGAGGTCGAGGCTGGCCACAATTAGGGATGACACAGACACGTAAGCCTCTGACAAAGGCCCCTGATACCTACAGTGCAAGCAGCATACATATAGGAACATATAGGAGCATATAGGAACTATAATTATACGCTGTTTAAGCACCTGAAGTGAAAGTATCGTAAAAGTCTAGCATAGCAGTGTGGGTACAGATCTCAAAACGATACTGCAAAGCAATGCAAAGCAAAAACAAGCGAAACAAAGGAGCATTATGATCCCACTGTTACCGAAATAAGTTTCTTGTTCAATGGCACAGGAGTATTTACTGAATATTCATGTTTACTGATTATCCATATCATTCATTTAACAGACATGACATGATAACAGAAATTCTTTGTTCCTCATATGATGTACGTGTCTCAGGTCGAAGCCACGTGATAATTTTTTTAAATCGTAAAAATTAATAAACCTCCATAAAATTAATTTCTAGTTTTGAGAATGGAGACAACACAATGTGCGCAATAACCTCTCACAGTCTTATAGCTTACCATCTTATGGGCTTGAACTAGACCTGGGAAAGTTGCTAAGAGTTAGGCGCCAGAGCACATCATGACATCACGTCATCTACTCTTGGAGAACCCAAAACTATTAAGCTTTGTTTATTTCTCCGGAAAATTCGTTGAAGTGCAGAATGTCCACCGACGCTGTTTATATTTTACGTGCAGAGTCTTTAAGTGAGATTGATTTGTAATACGAAATACATACAACACCCATTGTGAGGAAGAACCTTTGTACCCTCAATCGCCCATTAAATTTATATAACCTCGAACCAGGGAAGGGTAAAAGGCATATTTTCGTTACTGCAGTGTTTCCATTTCCAGTTTTTGATACCAGCCTTTCAGTTTTGCTTCCATTACTGTTTCCGATGATGGGTGATGTGGTAACGCTTCAAGCTGAGTCGTCGCACCCTTTCATCTAGTTGATGCTTTAGAGTACGCAACGCATACATGCCGCACAAGTAATATCTCTTACGTGAGATATCCGTACATTTACCGGTGTTCAACCAACTCAGAAAAAACGTGCTTCACGCTGTAGAGTGCCCTGGCTAGCTGGCTAGAGTCCAGCACAGACCTTCCAAGGTCACAACACAAGTGGACGCTATCAGTAGTAAACAATACTGCCATGCGCCACAGTGAAATGAAGAAAAAACATCTCAGGTCGGAGTCCTCGTGCTATGTCACTGAGTCTGTTGTGTAGATATCACTTTGCATATGCTCCCATCATGTGTTACGCGTACTGGAATCAGCAAGTGACAGATGTTTACTGGAGATCCCACGTTGCACTGCAAGAGTACTCAAAGGACCACCCATGTCACCATCATAATAGTAATAGCCATTACTGGAATTTTCCGTTTCCGGTAATGGAGAAAAATGGTACGGTACGTGTTTTCATTTCTGTTACCTTTACTGGCTCCAATTTTGCTAGTATACCATTCACTGCCTTTAACTACAGGCTAAGCAAAAAAAATACTGTTAAGATGCGATCGCCTCTTAACAATATCGGTTTTTTAGCACTTGCGTGCTTACCTAGTATACTTAGCAACGACATTATTTTATCATTTATTATCTCTGCACAGTGGCGTGCGGCACCTACCAGAACAGCATCTACGGAGTGGCAGCGAAGCTTCCACAAAAATACTCTAACGCCGTCGTACTGGGCTCTGTGAGTACATGACACGCAAGCAATCTATACCAGGAAGAAAGTCAGATGCTTTACTACGCCATTTGTTTCCCAACAGAATCTATGTGGAACTCTGATAGCGGTACTCAACATTGTGAGCATAGCTCTGTCTCCGAACCAGCGCACAGCAGCTGTCTATTACTTCGTGTCAGCATTATTTATCCTTCTCGTCTGCCTGGACACCTATTTTGCCCTGCCTCTGCTGGTAAGCTGAAAGGGTCCGAGTCTCTTTGACAAGATGCGCAATTCGTAGGGGAGAGGAGCTTTTTAGTCACTTTTCTTCCTTCTTCTTTTTTTTTTTTTTCAAGCGGAGTTACCGCTACTACGAAAAGCCGATCACGTCATCTTCTACGCCGAGGCGAAGGATGCCACCGTATTGGTTTATCTTCAAAAAGGTGCGTAGTTTCCCACCGTCTCGGAATAACTCGGTTCCTGCTCGTCTTAATCTTGTCCGTAGATATTCTGACGCACTATGAAACGTAAAAGTTTCCTTTCAGGAATACAACCTCAAAGAAAATGTAGCTTGTTGCTCTAGTTGGGCTCCTAAACAGCTTCTAACTGGGGCTGTTCCCTTATCTATGTCTTCTCTATCTGCATAAGTGTTTCTTTCATTGCACGTTGTGTAGACGAAGCATCTGCATGAGATCTCGCTTATCTGTGCCTTACTCAGTTGAACGTAGCTCTTATCACCGCCTTGTGTTCATAATCGGGCATCTTATATACCTGTTAGCATTCATTCGTCTGCATATCCTTATCTACAGAGTACTTGCATAAGCAGTGATATGCTGTCCACACGCAACCTTTCCTCATCAGTCTACCATATGCTTAGAGCCTGGAGTTGCCGAATTTGCACCCCGAATTGAAGGTTGCCTCTTTATGGTAAAACCCGATTTTTACCCGGCAGATTGCCCTCACTGGGATGTCTGTAGGAATGCACTAACCTACTTGTTTGGCAGAAAAATGCAGTTACATCACCGTTTGTACCAAACCGCTACAGTTAGTTTGAATAACTGAGCCCGATTTCTCCCCGAATTTAGCGTACTGGAAGTTTTTTTCACCCGAATTTGCACGAATTTAGTGCACACATTTATTTTCCCGATTTTTGCCCCCCAAATGTAGGAAAAAATATTTCCCGAAAACTTCAGGCTCCACATATGCTACACGTCATATTGACATCCATCACTATTTAATCTGACCTAGGGGACCCTTTCAAAAACTGGTTGCACATGCATCTGCTTACAAACATTTCCAGGTGTGGCCCCAGTGCCTCAACGTGTTCCTCGTGTTCTTTGTGACACTGGCCTTGTTCCCTGGAGTGGCATCAGCTATTGAAAGATACAGCAAATCATTTCCAATCCCTGGTGAGTAGCAACGTTTGTTGCAGTTGTGGGGACTACGACCTACTACAGGTTTTCCCGGCGATTTTAATCCAAGTGCCAGCTAAATTAATCCATGCCCCATCAAGTTTGCATGGCACAAGGATTAATTTCGATGGCGCTTGGATTAAAATCGCCGGGAAAACCTGTAGATTATAGCGACCATGTCATGGCATCCCTTCCGTACGTTTAAGTACAGTATTTCTTCCGCTCCTTAAAAAACACCCCAGGAACGACAGATGCCTAAATTTTGTCAACTATATACAAAATGCTAAAAATTGTGTCAAGAAATTTTCAACTTCCATATTTGTTCCAGTAAATTATGAAACTGCTAAAACAGTAAATAAAAAATTATAAAACATTAAAAACGTCTCTTTTCCTGTACGTTGTCAATACCCTATTTTCTCGAGCTATCAGGCATCAGTAATGCTTTGAAGTCAATTTTAAAAGTGTAAGAACACAAGTGGATGTTAATGTCTCAAAATTTTAAAAGCGCAGCAACACGCGTGTCGTAACAAAAATTTCTACTGCTACAAGACTGGTCAGACCTGCATGCACATTAAGGCTTCACAAGCAGTAGAGGCCATTGGAAATGTTCAGTGGACGGCGATGTTTTCATTTTCACGTTGCATCGACAAAACTAGGGAAAAAATGCCATTTTTTACGTATATTTTTAGCGTATAGTACGATCTTCAAGCTCCCAAAACACTCTTTTTTACTCATTTTGTCGTCATTACGAGACATTTATAAAGATTCTGCTTTACACTCGCAGTGAAATACTTCACGGAGGTCACGTGTTTCCTTTTCTTCAACCTATTTGCCCTGGTGGGCAACATTGTGCCAATCTGGATCCGATGGGTGAGTCAGTCTGTCCGTCTGTCCCCTGCAGTTTCACGTTTCCTCCACCCTCATGTTTTTTCGGTGTGCAGCCAGGCCCTCGGTTTCTGTGGGTTCCCGTGGTGGCCCGCCTCGTGTTCCCGCCCCTGTTTGTGGCGTGCAACTACGCCCCTGCGAAGCGCGTGATTCCAGTGTACATCACGAACGATTGGGCTTACGTCGCCATCATGATATCTTTTGCCTTTAGCAGCGGTTATCTGAGTAGCCTCTCCATGATGTATGCGCCTGGGTAAGTTTTTTTTAAAAAAAGACTCTTTACTCATTTGCTGCTTGTTAAGTCTACAGTATTACAATGATTATCGAGTGCAATCCCATTAATTTAGACTCAAAGGGGACCCAAGATTTGTTAATTAAATTAATTAATTAACCAATTAAATTATAACTGCACAGGGGACGCTTCGTGGCCTTGCCGCAGTCGCAATCGCGGTTGTGCAGCGCGTGAAATATTATATCCCCACTCAGATAAGGAACATCATTTGCGACATTGAACCCTCCAATCGCAAACGCAAATTTTGAACCGAATCCGCGAAAAATGTAGCACATGGCTTTGACGGGACCATCCATTTGAATTATCCGGAAGTTCGAACTAAGCGATTTCAAATTAACGGGATTGCACTGTACTGTAGAGCACAGGTCATGTCACACTTTTTATTATTATTATTATTATTATTATTATTATTATTTTATACCTATCTTTTCATTTTTCCTTACATAACTGATTTCGAATAGTCATCTACTCCGTTGTAGAAGCCACTTATCTTATATCACTTCAAAGGTCGTACTGGTATTGTGACTGCATGAATACCGTTCTGCATAAAGCCGTGTTAGTTTGACATTTTGCGCGTTGTCAATTCTGTTCTGCGGAAACAATTTTCGGCGACGTACCGAAGTTGCTACTACATTACAGATAGAGAGCAGTGGACTAGTTAAATAGACATATATTAACAGACCTATTTGCAGAAACCTAAATTCTGGATATTTAAGGGTCAAGCTGGGTGTGTACGTGCCTTCTACAGTGAGTTTTCGTTGATGTTGCAGGACCGTGCCCAGTGACCTGGCCCCTGTTGCTGGAATGATGGCCGCCTTCTTCCTCCTCCTGGGAATCTTTGTCGGCGGAAACACCGTCTTCCTCACCACGTGGCTTTTCACCAAAAATTGATTGTCATCTTCACCACCACCACCACCACCATCATCCGTCCATCTAGGCGCACCCATCTCACCAGAGTCTCATGTTGTGTTTACATGAACATGTTGGGGAATCTACAACCATGTTACCATGACGCGGACAGTGCCAGACTAGTCGAAAATGCTCAACCCGAGGACAAGAAGTGGGGCGGGGCGAGGGTAAAATTGCACGTGCCATATCAAAATATTATTACTGTCTCACCGCACCATTCCCAGGGTTTCGAGTTTTCAGGGAATGATATTTGGTTATTTCGATTATTTCTTTTCTTTTAGTTAATATTATTACGTGCACTGCAAGCAGAGTGGGAGATGTTTTGGAGGTGGTCTACAACAGTGTGCAGCCCATAGCCTTCCACAAAATTTGTCAAGAAGTCTCTACTCCGGGATGATGTCTCGTAACAATGCACGTGTCAGTGCTAAAGTTGATGTGTGTTTGAAACTGTGGCACATAATATAGATTTGTAGGGTATCGGGCTTCTTCAGGTGCGTTACTCAAAGTTTTGAAAACTGTAGTTTGTAGAGAAGACCTAAAGGAAAGATTAGAAGACATTCAAAGGTCAAATAGGTCTGACAATCATTTCGGAATTCAATAAATCAGATTCCTGTAGAAAGACTGCCGTTGCTACCTTACCATAATTTATTCTAATACTTGAAATCACTATAGGAAAAACAAAATTCTGATACAGCCATGAAACAAGGTTGCACTTGGGTTTCACGGGTAGGAAGTAGTACCCTATGCTGTTTGTTGCACAGAAGCATTCTATTATGATAACTTAGTTAAAGATGCCCTTTTTTTTTTCCTTCCCCCCTTTGCTGTGTCTTGCTCCACTTTGATGGGGAGCAAATAGTTAAGCGTCATACTGTATGCCGTAGCCGGTGGTTGTTATGTTACTTAAAAAAGTATAATATTTAAGTCACTGTTACAGGTAGCTTGCAACAGCAGTTACTCTGTTACAGTGCAGGCTAAGATCATAGAGACCCTCGTGCGGAATATTGAAGAGATTAAGCAGCAGAAGTGATGTGTTAGTTGTGTCTGTTCTGTTTCTTTGTTTGTTTGTTTTTTCAACTTGTATTGTATCATGAGGATGAGGACAGAAATTAACAGCTTCTCTTATTGCTGTCTAATGATTGCAGAAATACCACTTTTATTGATACACATGTCGGTCCGGTTTTATATCCAAGTGACAATACGACATGGCATCTGTCTCGAGTGTAAAACTCAAGGTGCAGTGGACATAACACTAATCGCATCATCATAGTTGTAAATATATTACTGCTACTTTGCTGTAAAATCTTGTTTGCAAAAATAAATGCCACAAAGCACAACATTCTAACATTCAGCATGCATATTGCGTCATGCTAACATTATCAGAACGGATGCCAGATTATTGAAAAGGAAGGAAAAAAAGAAAAACAGATCAGTTATGCATTATGTTGATAAATAAAATCGGAACGAAGAAATGTTTGTGCACTTGCTGGTGCAAATGCCGGTATTGCTACACCTTGGGCATGATTTGTGTTTGTGGAATATGTGTTCATGGTTGTTCATGTATGTTTGGTGTCGCCAAAATGGCAGCATACTTAAAGATTAACCTCGTTGCGCAGTGTATTGTTTGTGTGCAATAATATTTTGTTTGCATGTGTTTTGACCATCGCAGATAAACGTGTGCACGTGTACGTAACAGTGTACATTATAGCCGGTCATGTTCCACTTGCAAGTGACTAGTGTTCCTGCATACATGCCATTTTATGAGTCTGTTTCCATATCATGCAAGCAGTCTGGTATAATTTTAAATTCAACAACCGATACTTGTCCGTAAATATAGTTTGGATGGAAAAAAAGAAGTTGTAGTGTACTTACGCATAATGTCATGACAATCAATTTGGCACTGAAGAATTTTTATATCGAGCAGCAAGTAGTATATAGTGCTGTTTGGTTGCCATGCCCAAAAAGTGTGGTGCTCTGAGCATGGAAGATAGCGAGCTCCAGATTATCGCCTATTTAATTAATATAATGTAGAGATAGATAGGAGAACAATGCTCTGAACTTAATACGCAGTCTTGTGGGTGGTGAAACGATAGCTTTTTGACGTTTCAAACTAAGCATCTGCATCACCAACTCCTCATATTTGACAGTGGTTTAATAATGCTAAAATGTCTCTCTCTCTCTCTCAAGAATGCCTTGCGACTTAGAAGGGTATAGTTGTTACGGTGAACCAATTATAAGAAAGTTTGACCCGTTAACTGCTGTTCTATGGTCATTTACATTGGTGTCTTTCATTGGCAGAGCTGAGTCAAAGTTTTGCCCTGGGAAAGGGGCAAAAACTATTCCATCGGGAGTGTCGGGTCAGGTGTTGAAAGTTCCTTGGCGGAGCAGGGGCAAAACATTTGCTCCAAGGAGCGATAGTTTTTGACTCGGCGATTTCCTTCGGGTAATGCCAGCGGAACACAAGAGACGTGCGCGATAAGTGAGGCGGTATTGTCGGAGCTTTCGGTGAAAGCGTGCGTTGCACCTTCAGTGGCGTAGCCAGACCTCTAAGGTAGGGGGGGGCTCGATACGAAAACTCGCCCCCCCGCCCGCTGATCCTGTGTCGACAACACACACATACTTGTGCACACTGCAAACTGAGGATTAAAAAAAGGAACGAAAATAGTTGATTTAGACGTTCACAGTACGATTACATGTACAGGCTGTCATGACCAATGAGGTGGTGTCACGAGATTGGAAGTATTTTGAAAAGCTCATACTTTGAAAACCATTCAAGAGTGCTTCTTACATAGACGCCATGAACTGCAAGAACTTTCGCGATCGTCACACTGGTCCCCCCCCCCCCCCCTCACACACACATACATTATGTTCTCGGATTTGCACGATTTGTGTGGGTCGGCCCGTGGCAGGTAGGGGGGGCTCGAGTCCCCCCTAGCCCCCCGTGGCTACGCCACTGTGCACCTTACACGAGTGGTCGCAGTTCATAGCGGAAGCAAACCCGAACAACTTCGCCGGGAGCCCGCCCAATGGAATTCGTCAATGTTTAGAACGCGTGTTTATTTGCCCTATTATTGTGTGGGAACAGTTCTTCCCAGAACGTTTTGCTATGTCGTTCTGTACGTACCTGACTCGATGTTATGGTGAAGTTTGTATTTGCTCGATTTTTGTATGCGCACCTCGTATAATAAAGCATGGTACATACAGAGCAAAGTTGTCCGTTATATTGGAGGAGTTTGACGGCACTGCAGTGCTGGGCCCGCTTGCACGAAAATCTGAGTGCAACATTCCAGTCAATGCACGACGAGCGCAATAGGTTTTGATTGTTCTACCTGCTCAATCGTCTGCTTCGTGGAAATTAGTTTCGGTTTCGAAATTGGCTTACTTTTCCACTTAAATATACCTCACGTGATACGCTTTGCTCGTTATTTCTTTTCGAGCACATAACATTTTAATAGTTCTTGAGATATCTTTACACAGTTTTATCCTCGAGTTTGCTGCCCCGAAGCAGCGTAATCACAATCGCCATCATGGCAGCGTGGTTTTGAAAAACGCGAAACCCAAACTTTCCCTGCAATGTGAAGTATGTTCACTTTAATTGGAAAATGTGTGTCCTACCTTTTGTCCCTACTAGAGAGCCCTTCGAAGCATCTCGCTTTAGAGTCGACTGTGCAGGACGAGTCGGACGTCGACTTCAGGTAACTATGCAGAATGAAAACAAACTCGCGTACCTGATTATTGTCCCGTTTCATTCTTCTGTTTTCGTAGCAGTACAGAGACAGGCGCGACAGAGATCCGGCGTGGCCAGATCACGCATCTGAGCCCCGTGGGACAATACGGACTTGTGGACGGGGAGCTTTACTTTGCGCTCTCCTCCGTGGATGCTGCCGAAGGGGACGGAGAATTGCGTGTCGGGGCATCTGTCAGGTTGCTCATCTCCAAAGGAAGCACGGTGGCCAAGGCAGTGCACCTGATTCGCTCAGAAGCGGGAGTTTGTACGAGAACGCCCGAAGAGGTCCTCGTGGCAAAGGTGACCAGAGTCGATGGTCGGAGGGGACGACTGGACGGCAGGAGGCCATTTCAATTGGCAGTGAGTCGTTTTTTCTGCGTTGGAATGCAGTGATGGGGCGTACACCCCACGGCCAACCGGCACTCAAAAAAACGGGAGGCGTACGCCCCCTCGTCCTCGTTCTGAGTGCTGATTGGCTTTGACCTCGTTCGTGGCTGCTTCCTTGAGCAAACAAGTAGAGAGCTTATACCCTATACCGCAGGATGGATACACGCCAGAATTTGCGCCCCAAGCGGGCGACTGGGTACGCGTTCATTGGGAGTCCAAAGACATCCAGACTGTGATCGCTAAGATGGTTCCGTTGCGGGTTCGGGACTTCGTCGGGTCCGTCACCCAGCTCAACTCGAAGGGAGGCGTGGTCGACGGACAGGTGAGACAGCAAACTGCCTTCTTATAAATGACTTTCATTGTGCTGCGCTTTTAGGTCAGTTTTGATTCAAGTGCGTGGAAAGGAGGAAAACCCTTTGTCGGGGCCTCTGTTTCGGTATGCGCCCTTGAAAGTGATCAGGGGCCGTTCACATGGAGGGCTCTCAGAATGAGTCCAGTGCAACGGGAGAATAAAAAAATGGACCCTGTAGCCACCAGTCGGTAAGACTTCACTCCACACAAAATGATGCCAATTGATATATATGTTACACGCCAATTGTACAGCGTGCTCCGTCTGCAATGTGTACTTATTTTTTTACGGTCGAGCTTGGCACAAAGTCTCGTCTCCTGCTTTGAGCGGTAAGAATGCTGAGAGACCCCATTATCTGAAACTAGGATGAGTGTTGGAGTTACATACGCTTCTATGGGCGTAAAACTCTCACTATCTTTAGGGCTGTTTAGGTTTTCAGCTTAGACTAAATGGGTTTGCAACTCTAGTTCGAGCTTAGAAAGGTACATTGTATTACTGTATACATTTCTCGGCACACCGGAATAAAACGGGGACTGCCCGTATTTCCCGAAGTACCGAGAAATCGGCGGTAATACAGCATCTTGTAACGCAATTTTTGGGAGTTGTTATCCGTGGAACTACGTACGACTCAGAAATTAAACTCGTCCTGATTTCTAAATCTGGTAACAATGCCTTTGCAGGCTTTTAAAACTCACATTAGACGTTGTGCTAAGTTTGACCTTCGAAATGTAAGTAGACATTGCAGGAGGCTGCTGTAATGTTTGTCTTTGGACACACCACATATTAAGAGGGATACCAAAACCAGTACTTTTAGTACTGGTTTTGTAGTACTGTACTGTAAACAGTACTGCTAGTACAACGACTAACCTTACACTACGTAGGGACCCCGAACAGGCACGATCGCTGTCCCTGTGCGATGGGGTTGACTTTGGCTGCGTGATGATTGGAGAGAAGCATACTTTAAGCGTGCCAATCAGGTGAGATCTTCGGGCTGTGAGTTCCACAAAGATTCTTATTGGATTAGATATCGCTGGGTTACAGGAACTGTGGAGAGAACGTGTTGCTGCTGACAGGCTGTGAAGTGAACTCGGACGGCCGCTTGCATCAAGTTCAGATAGAAGGCGCGACTGCCGCCACAATGGGACCTGGAGCTGAATTTGTCTTGCATGTCACTTGCAATGCTACGTATGCATCATATCTTCGTAGAGGTGGCCACGACCTACTAGATTATAACGACCATATGTCATATGCACCCCTTCCCAGCGCAGCATTTTTGGAAGCTAGCGGTGGCGCTACTTACCGGCCCGGTTATTGCTTCCTCAACTTCTACAATACTTTGTACTTCAGCGTACCTTAGTATTTTTGTATAAGAGGTGGATATCCCACGGAAGATGTTTGATTATCATCATCATTCTGCGCGTTTTCATAGAAGCTGTTGCTGTCGTCTGCTGCGGTAGTCGTACATCCACTTCCTGCATGTTCAAAATTCGAATTTCCGTTGTCCAATCATGATGTATATCTCGTGGGCCAATCAGCAGCGGATCGTGCGGATGGGCTCCTCATAGGGGTTGCCGATCATGACGTGGTCGTTATAATCTAGTAGGTCGCGGAGGTGTCTGAGCTCCCATTTAGATTGTTCAAACGGCGTCGCAGGACTGCGGGGCGTAGCAGACAGCGTCTCGTACTGAAGTTTGAAGGCTTCCGAGTGGAGCGCGACATTTTCTTAGAAGCACAGCACCCACTGGAAGCACAATTGCCCCGCAGTGTGCACAGGGAAAGGCAATTGCAGCATCGTACGGCACAGTCGTCCGACTCATTTGTAGTGCCGGGGCGCGCTCCTGCCCGGTAAGTCGGCGGAATGTCGGAGGAAGATTGGAAATGCATTATGCTCCCTACTTCTACGCAGGACCCGTGGTCGTCTGCCAGTTAGCCTACCCCAATTCCCCGTCAGCGGAGAAGCCAGACAGCTTTCGACCAGTGGTCGGCACGCCCACCGTTACCTTCAGGTATTTGTGGCACAGCCACGCTATTGAATCATCTACAGCTGTTATGAACTCCATGCAGCCCTTGGGAATGCACAATTATGTGGAACATTTCCAACTTCTCCTCCATCTGGAAGAAATCCAACGGCAGCAAGACTTAGACCGGTGTTCCCTTCAAGAGGTGAGGCATCGCATGGCAGGCAGAAAGCATATTTTTCCTGCCGTTCTCTCAACAAGCTGTCGTGTCTTCTTAAAGGTAGTCCTACAAGCTGAGGCAGAGTTCCTCTGCTTGCATATCGGCAGTGGGTTGGCTGAAGGTCGGCCATCGTTGGCTGTAGGAGACCGTGTGCTTCTCGAGCAATCCAATTGTCCTGGGCCACGCTATGAGGGCTTTGTCTTCCAGGTAAGATTACGTAAAAGAAAGCAAGTCCCTGGAAGAGAAATAGCACACACGAGTGTCATGCGTGTGGGCATCAGTCTCCATGTTCCAGACACTTGTGGTCAACAGTTACACCCCTAGCCAGGTTACACCCCTAGCCAATGCATGTGCAATGGGCTCCCAGCTACAGCAAGCTCGAGACACAGACACGCAATTTTCTCTTTAGCTCTTCTTTGCAGGTCTTGCAAGAGGATGTACTGCTTCAGTTTGAAGAGAATCTCCATAAACGTTGTCTTCAAGAACAGCTCTACTGGAACGTCTCCTTTCGGCTAAATCGCACACCCCTGCGACGGTGCCACATGGCTCTCCGATTGGCACGTCCCTTTTTACGTACCGGTTAGTCAACATGTTAGGTCTCTTCAGTCTGACTGTGCTCGCTGCATTAGCTCAAGCAGTGCAGCACTTTCCTATTCGTTTTTCCAAAGCACCCTGTGCTCTTTCTTGTTAACGTTGTATGAAAGGAAAGACAAGAACCAACAGAGTGAGTGTAAGGAGTAGCATGGTGATGACAGTGCAGATGACTGCAGAAAGGCCTCTGTACTTGCTCCTTTGTTTTGGAAGTGACCACAGAGAGCTATGCTTTGAAGCTGCAATTGAACTGTCTGAACTGGCACTGCACACTCACAGCACTGCTGCTGAACTTTCTGAACTAACGCAGCGAGCGCAGACAAATCGTAGAGTGCTATCGATCTGTTCCGTGCAGACGTGTGACTTAATGGCACTCTTCCAGTGCTGTTCCCAAAGACAAAATTTCAGAGAGCACGAAAGGCAAATGCCGTGCAGTGGACGCCCATCCAGGATTGCGTGAACCAGCAACAACGGACGGCTGTGGAAGCCATTCTACGAATGGACAGCGTTCCCCTTCCGCACGTTGTATTCGGACCTCCGGGCACAGGGAAGTCGGTGACATTGGTCGAGGCACTCCTCCAAGTTATTTTACGGCACAGCGACACTCGCGTGCTTGCCTGCGCCCCATCGAACAGTGCAGCTGATCTCTTGGTTTGTTTTGTCTTCCGAGCCCAGTAGATCAAAGCCTGCGCAATGCTCTGTTACAATTCGTAACTAAATGACATTTGTGCGACTTCTCGTAGGCAGTGCGCATTTGGGGAAGTGGCCGCCTCGAGGAGCACGAGTTTGTCCGTCTGCTTTCTTACCAGCGAGACATTGAGGTACGGCAATCTTGTGTCTCTATTGTGTCGCTGGAAGTCGAGATGGCATTCTTCATTCGCAATTTTGTGCTGTAGGACGTTCCCGAGAGTGTTCGACACGTCTGCCTCACTCCAGATGACCTCGAACGTGCCGCGAGATGTCGTGTGGTGGTGTCAACCGTAGCCACTGCAGGTGCCATGTTTGGCCTGGGCCTCTCCGGTGGCCATTTTAGTCACGCGTTTGTGGACGAGGTAACAATAAGGGAAAGGAGTGTATTGGCTTAATAATTTTAATTTTGGCTGCGCAGGCTGGTCAGCTGACAGAACCAGAATGCCTGATCCCGCTCGTCCTGGCACAAGGTGGACAGGTACGAGAAATTGTACGGCGGCAAGCCCAAACATTTCGCGCAAAGCTTCGTAATTAGAGAAGCTTGATGATGTTTCAGTCAAATACTTCGCATAAGGGGCTGCAATATCAGGACCCACAGATTTCAGGACAAACATATCGTGTGAACATCACACTAACGGGCGTCATATTAATGCGCATCCCCGTTAGGTTGTTGAGACACGAGGCATTGGATTGAGACGTTCCAAATCCACCAAGCATCTGACAAAGCGAAGCAATGTTGCCAAATATTATCATCGACACAATGTGTGTTCCATTTATTGCCATAGGTGGTACTCTGCGGAGACTCTCTGCAATTGGGTCCAGTAGTGAGATCCCGCATTGCTTGCGATGGAGGTCTCTCAACCTCTCTCTTAGAGCGGATTTTAACGACGCCTCCCTATGCTTCAAACGGAACTCGGCGAGATATACGCTTGGTAAGTGACATCTACAGTAACAGAGATACTACTGTACATCCTTCACACGGTGAGCCTTGTGGCCTAGGGTAAAACCCATTTTTACCCCCTATTTTCATCATCGTCACATAAGGTAAAAACCCCGAAAGCTAACTTTGCAAAGTGCCAATACAGCCTCCAAAGATCAGGTTTGATGTCGAACTCGGCAAGTATTTTTCGTATCTCCTGCGTCTGTACGAGTTGCAGAGTTGGCATTTTGACGACCTTGATTTTTGGGGGGGGATTCAGGGTTTTACCCGAAGTTCCAGTGACGCTAATCGGGGGGGTTTAACCCCAAGCACAATGCTCTATTACCGTATTTACTCGCATAATTTGCGCACTTTTTTTACCGAAAAATGACGCGAAGGTTGTGGGTGCACAAATTACGCGAGGCATTAACGAGCCGACTTGAAAAATGTGCAAAATCTGTTAAGAGATGGTCCTTTAGGTGAATAGTACAATACAATCTCGGTGATAGGAATCTCACGGGGTAGCGGAAGACATTCGTATCGTCCGAAATTCGTATAAAAAAAATTACACCAAAATAAAAATTTAGGCAAGAAAATAGACAGTGACTGTTCATTTTCTATAACTGTCAGTGAAAGAAGTCGGTTGTAAGGATTTTCTCTCTTCGTTTTTGGTCAATGCTGTAAAAATTTGCGAGATGATTCAAAAAGGCCCAGGACGTGCTTTCCACGCTTTTTCTAAAGCGAGCTTCTCCTAAAGCACGCATGCGTTAGGTGAAGCCAGCTTACGGAATGCTGACGCGTATGTTCCCTCCACGTGTTCTGGTCGTTTTATTTTCACAACTTTTTTAGTGAAAAAGTGGGGGTGCGCAAATTATGCGATGGCGCAAATTACGCGAGTAAATACGGTATTTAGCCGTTATTGGCCCGATTATGACGAACCTACAGATGGAGAAGGACATGTCAGAGGGTACTATCGAAGCTTTCGCTCAATATTTGTGCATTTCTAGGTGACCAAGCTGGTGGACAGCTACCGGTGCCCCGAGCCACTCCTGCGACTCTACTCGAAGCTTTTTTACGCTGGGGAGCTGCGTAGTTGTTTTGTCTCTCGGGAGACGAACGAAGAGTTTCCTGTGGTCTTCCATGGGGTTCGAGGTCAAGAGCAGAAGGAACTCTGTGCTGGACCATCATGGTTCAACGCGGCCGAAGCGCTTCTGGCTGCACAGTACGTCCAGCAAGCCTACAGAACTCGAGGGCTCGTGGCGAAGGACGTTGGAGTCATAACACCGTACAGGAAGCAGGTGGAAAAGGTGGGCTCACGGAAAAAAAGATTAGACATGGCCTGCTCACCATCTCATGTAGAGCATGGCACAGGCCTTGACTTATTGGCCTGAACCCGTACCTGGCCCAGTCCACCCAGTTGGTGTTGTCTGTTCAAATGGTACGATAATGTCACAGAGAACTGGAGGAGGAACGACTGACAAAAAAGCTCAAGTCCAACACAGGCCTGAGAAAAGTTCTCGAACTGAACCTGAAATTGGAGTCAAAGCAACAGTGAGGCCAGCATCAGGCCCATGGGCTGGGCCAGGCTGGAGTTTCAGGCCAGCCGCAGCCCCTGCAGTGTTCCGACCTCATGTGACATCATCACTAGCAGTTCACCCCGTAGCAGATGTGGTGCAGTGCCATAGTCTTTGAGGTCATAGGTCCCAAATTGCATGGTTACGCACTGTCGTCTGTAAATAATTGAGGTGGTTTTAGCATGCACTGGGACTCGACTCTACATGTTGATGTTCCAAGGGAATCTTGTGGATACCCCAAGATGTCCTTGCTCCTGCCATAATTTACGTAGTAACTAATTGTTTCTGCAGATACGACTCCTAATGAACTCTCTAGGGTTAGAAGTCTGCAAGGTTGGATCTGTGGAAGAGTTTCAGGGTCAAGAACGACCATTCATTATCATCAGCACGGTAAGATAGCTTTTTTATGTCATTCATTGAGGAGTGTAAATGTATCGTGTAAATGTCATTCATCGTTTTCTGGTTGTCATTCATTTTGTTTGCCTTAAGGCAGAATCACCTCAGTGTAATGTCTGTGGAACTTGCTCTGTCAAGGTTATCTCTGAAACGGCTCTACATATGGAGTCAAACGTCATGTAGACAATACTATGAGAAATCCCGCATGGAATGACACCTTTTTCAATTCTCTACAACACTTGGTTGAATTTTAATATATTTTCGTTTCCCTTCATATGAATACATGGAGTTTTATGGGGACAACACAAAAATGCTCATTAGTTAAAATGTTTCTGTGGCTGTGTTTGAAAACAGTGTCAAGCTGTTTGTCTCTTCTTAGTGATCACGATTCCAGCAGAAGTTTACGTGTAGCCGTACACACCTTTGTGATACCTTGACAAAAAATGAATAATTTTGTCGTCCGCTAGCTGGGACTCTACAGTGCTGCCACCGCAACTAGTTTCCGGTTCGGGGTGCACATAACTGGCGAGGGAGGTTCAGAGCGTGGTTAAGTGCAGATCCTATTCAGCTCTGATGTACTCTGACCTTGTTCGTCTTTTGCCTATTTTGCTATTCAAGGTTTTGAGGTTCAGGAATAGATAGATAGATAGGAATAGAATAGGTCCTGGAATGCCAGCAGTCACCAAAATCTACAAGCACATCTTTTTGCCGTGTCCCCTGCACTGCTCACCGGGTTTGTAACCATGTAGGAAGTCTTGTTTTCTGTTTTGATGGGGGGAAAGAAAAACTAACTAGTTGTGTACTTCTGATAAGAGTAGTCTTCCGCTGGCAACACTGAGGTAAGGGTGGGCGGAAGTCATAGCACCATCATACAGTTCTACGGCAAATGAAAATTTCTGTAAAATTTCACTGCAGCATTATTATTTAATATATATACATAGTACATTAGAATACACAGATCGCAGCTACGGTGGTCTGCAGTCTGTGACTGTAAATGAATGCCTGCACTGCGGTTGGGAGGCCGCGAGGCCCCCCCTCCCCTCCACCTGGAAGAAATCCTGGGAACGCCCATGCTGTGGACTCAGTCGAAAGTTACAAGCGCCGGCGTTTGCATGTGCGCGTGAATGCGCGTGCAGTACCTAGCTAGGAGCGCTACGCTCTAACGAAATACGAGTTTACGGCCTACGAAAGTTTTTTTTTTTTTTTCTTACCGATCACGCCCACTTTTGTGTAAACGATTTGAGGAAATGGTGCTTACGTTCAAACCATGTTCAAACAAACGTTGTAATTGGCGCTGTA
This sequence comes from Ornithodoros turicata, assembly GCF_037126465.1. NCBI lineage: Eukaryota > Metazoa > Arthropoda > Arachnida > Ixodida > Argasidae > Ornithodoros > Ornithodoros turicata. Next base: position 82,706,177 of record NC_088205.1, read on the forward strand.
TTTCAATTGCGAGATGCATTTTCCCTCGATTAACGTTACGTCGCCGTCAATTTCTTCTTCTAATCCGCAGGCGTGCTTAATTAGCGCCTCTCATTTCCGTAAGTTTGAGTCCCTAAAGATTTACTCAGGGATTTTATTTCCAGAGACCCGCAGTACGGACGCAACACGATACCGAAACTGATCGGTTTGCGTGGGTACGCCACCGAGTTGCGCGCTTTCGACCATATGTGGCGCTGAAGGACATGGTTCGGAGCGCCCCCAAACGTCGCGCGACAGGCCGATTGAAAGAAAAGTAGGACCGAAGGTCGCGCCCCTTTCAGGGACTATCGTAATCCCCTGAAGACCGTGGCTTTCGGGCGCGACCTTGTTCGCCCCTAGCTTCGAGCGTAGTTCAACTCTACCAAATTGGTGGCGCTGTCGAACACTACGACGTCATTTGTTTACAAACAGGGAGAGGTCTGTTATCGAGTGAACCGGAATTTCGATAGTATCGCGATAGTGTATGGTTTTTCGGACTATCGATAGTATCGTGACTTCACCGAGCTTCACGTCGCTTGAGGCAAGCCAATCCGGCACACCTTCTGAATTCGCGTTTCGCTCCTGCCTGCAAACTATCAATACTTTAATGGTAGAAGTGCAAGGGTGCAGGCGAGGTGGTACATTGTAAAACGATGATAAAACCGGAGACACGGAACAAAAAAGACGACACGACACGTTCTCTGAGAACGTGTCGTGTCGTCTTTTTTGTTCCGTGTCTCCGGTTTTATCGTCGTTTTATCAATACTTTATTCGCTCCGAATTTAAAATGTTATGCATATAATGTAAAACCCCGAGACTAGGGAACACAAAGGGACAGACACAACACGAAGTCTCTATAGTCTCGGAGTTTTACATTATGCATCAACTTCACCCAGCTTGCTTGCTTCTTAGCCATCTTTTCATTGTTAAAATTTTAGCTGTTTCTTTTGAGAACGAAACCTTCTGAATTCGCTTTTGCTCCTGCAAACTCTCAATAGTTTGTTCACTCCAAATTTAAAAATTGAACAGGTTTCTATCGTAAACTAATCTTTCTGTTTTCGCGTTTGACTCCTGCAAACTCCAATAGTTTGTTGACTACGAATTTAAAATTTTAGTCATGTTTATTTTTAAAAAAAACGTATGAGTTCGCGTTTTCCTCATGCAAACTATATCGTTTAGTCTTCTCGCAATTTAAAAGTTGAACATATTCTCATCGGAAACAAAACCTTCTGAATTCTCGTGCATGCAGTTCGACGATCGCGTTTCGCTCGTCATTCATAATTACCTTTCGGGAAAAAAAACAAATGTGATCATGGGAAATAAAATATGAAGTTCGTGAAATATGAGATATCGGAGTATACATCTACACACTGCTATAAAGTTGGCATTTCTGGGGAGGAATTATGGTGGCACATATAGTCACAAACCCATATATTACTGTGACAGTATAACATAAACTAGTTATAGTTTGACAGCGTATGCGGCTGCTCTGAATAATATTAACCATACGCATAGCGCACAAGAATCCACGAAATCTCTTTTTCTGCTTTGTTGGTTTAAGCAGAACAGAAGTTCCCGTCCGTTTTTTCGGAATAGCTCCTCCGTTTTTTGTAATCAATTCTTTTTTTTTTTTTTTAATGCTAACGGTGCGAAAGATATCTACTGTGCAACTATAAATACGGTATTTGCTTTGATTGATAAACATCTGGGAGCAGTGACTTCTACATTTTTGCAGCAAGCGGGTTTGGAATGTGTCCAGCTTACTGTCGATAGTTTTGAACAAAACAATCCATAATCAAATGAGTAGTCATCTCAACCATCGATAGTCCTTTCGTTAGTGTTTGGATGACTATCGCCCATCACTACTCACGACCTACTAGATTATAGCGACCATGTCATAGGCACCGCCTCCCTAGCAATTTGCCATTCGAGGCTAGCAGTGGCGCTGCTTGTCGGCCCGGTTATTGCGTCCTCAATTTCTACAAGACTTTGTATTTCAGCTTTACTTTAGTGTTTTTGTACAAGCGGTGGATGTCCCACGGGGATGCGTCTTTCTAAAGTTGATTATCATCATCATTCTACGCGTTTTCCCTGTTGCCACTGTTGCTGTCGTCTGCTACGGGCGACGGTAGTCGTATGTTCGCCTCTGCGCGTACAAAATTCAAATTTCCATTGTCCAATCATGATGCAGATCTCGTGCGACGATGTCCAATGCGTAGCAGATCGTGCGGACGGGCTTCTCATGGGGTTGCCGATTATGACATGGACGTTATAATCTAATAGGTCATGATCTGGCTACGCTGCTGGCTAGCTGGCTACGCTACTGGCTGCGACAGGGTCAGACTGTGTAAGGCGTAACTGGAACGCGATAAATGAGACGATAATTATTTTGCAACATGATATACCAGGTGCGCACGACGGAGGAAGACCTACGCGAAGAAGGGCACTTTGGTTTCCTGTTCAACGCCAAGCGCTTTAACGTTGCCATTAGCCGGGCTTCCCGACATCTGGTTGTACTCGGGGACCCTCGTCTCTTAGTATACGTAAGAAAATTGTCTTTTTTTATTGTTGTGCACACAACTTATGTGTCTATGCGAATCACAAAGTTGACTCGATCGACTTTTTCTCCGCAGGACCCCCACTGGAAAGCACTCATTGATTACGCCAAAGACAACAACTCCTGTGTAGGCTGCGCGACATCACAAACAGACAGTGTTATCAGATAAGCACAATAAAGTTTTATCCTATATTTATCTGTGGTCGGTTGGCGCGCGGTCACTCACCCACGGATGGGTTCCTCGAGGACTGTCGCGTGGCTCTTCGGAGGGCATCGTCGTTGGATTTCGACACTTTGCGGACCCACGCAGCCGGCCGTCGAATGGGGAACCTTAGGCGCGGCTCTAGATCGCATGGCACTCGAGGTCGGAGACCGTGTTGCTCTTTTTTTCCCAGCTGAAGGCGGCAGACGACTCGGCATCGCAGAATTAGCGCAAAAGGTACGCTTATCCTTTCATTTATTCTTAATATTAATATCGGACTGTCGGTTGTCATCAAACGCTGTCGTCTGCAATGAAATCGAGTGACGTGACAATATCTTGACAGTCCAGCAAAAGGGAAGTTTCCAAAACAAATGCAGGAATGTAAATAAATGTATAAAATAAATGCGTACGCATTTTTGGCTTGTGGATTAGCAGGAAATCGTTGAAAATCACGCCCCTTTCTCTGCATGATTTGCTAACTCCTGCAGATATTAGTAGGGAATTTGCCCTGCATAAAATTTTTGTGAAATAATATTGGCTTCGTCTTTGAGTATTTGCCAAAGGCATCTAAATGCTGTATCTTGCCATGCTGTGCCATCTCTCCATCCTAATCCAGGGGGCGCCAGCACACTTTTCGGTGCCATTGTAACTTACTCTCTCCACAACTGTTACAGACGGACATACACGGCTGTAGACGTAGGTGGGCGCTATAAAGTTATCTCTAAAAACGTATATTGCGGCTGGTCACATCCTTCCTATATGAAGGTGGAATTTACAATATATATTTTCTGATAATAATAGTGTAATATTATACATGTGCCGTTACGAAGAAACGGGATGCCCAGTCTCATAAGTCCTGCGAGTGCCAGTGAGTTTGTCTGCTACAGGAGCAGACATATATAGATATTCAATCAATCCTTTTTGTCTGGGCTATTCGGGGGTTTCGGTCACTGAGGCCTAAGAGCAATAAGCAGTTACAAACAAGCAGCTTACATGTTTGGTGTCATTTAAGAGTTGTTACTTATGTTGCTCTAAATAAGATCTAAATTGGCGTCAAAAGTGCGACAAAATCGGTCGGAGCGACACCTTGTGTGTGAAAAAAAAAAAAAGAAATACTCATTCTAGCGGGCAACAATGGCGCTTATGTATCCGACCTTTTCTTGTGATTTTGGTTTTCACGCGGCGCGCCGTAGACGTCGCCTGGTTAGGCCCACTGTTATGCGCATGCGATGTTGTTTCGTCGCCGCGCTTGACGGGCAACGCCAAGTCGGTGTCTACTTCGGCACAGTGTTGCCCGCAATTTTCAACTTTGATTTTCTATAAAACTATGAGAGTGATCGGCACGAAATCTGTGACGTTAGAGTCCTGAATACAGTATTGAATGAAGTGATTTTATGATATTGGGCAAGGGCGTGCCGAGACGGGGCTGAAGCCCCTTCTCAGGTATCTGTGGTAGGGTTGCCACCTAGCTGTCCGGATTTCACCCGAACAGTTCGGAAATTCGAGGCTTGCGTTCGGTGTCCGGGTGAAGGTGCAATCCGGACATAAAATGTTCGGGAATTGGCCAAGTCTTAGTAAAAACCTTACGACTTCGAGTTTTTCGTTTCCGTCATCGTCACCAAAGATTTAGCGATAGGTTAAATGTGCAATCAAAGGTACGTTGATCTACATGAAGGTACTGTAGAGAACCTATTATGAGAACCCTCTGTGCCCAGTGCTCAGCTTTCAAGGCTCAAGAATTTGATACGGGCCTTGACAATCCACTTCGTCCAATCCAAGACGGGGCAAAAAATGGAAGGCGGCGTGGCAGTAACAGCGCCCCATAGAACGCATAGTTTGAGATAGTTCACACGGCACTGGGCACAATGCAAATGAAATTGACAGGACCAATAAAGATGCAACGTTATGCATTCCAGTCGGCCAATCAGGGGCCTTCCTGCTTGTCTCGCCTTTCAGCGTGACCGGGTCCCCATTGACTTCTACTGGTTTTCCTACTGACGCCTAGTTATTTGTTGTCTGAGATAACTGGTTTGGTTAAAAAAAAAAAAACTTTTCATACATCGTATTGATTCAAAGGCCTATGTACACAAACCCCACTGCGTCGCGCTTGCCCCGGTATTGGCTGAGGGAAAAGGTGGCATCTGTGGGCTCTCTTCGGAAGCCATCAGAGCAGCATCTCATGCCGTTATGGCAAAACGGGAGATGCTGGCCTAAGATGAAAAAGCATTCGTTCACTATTACTATTCGTGAAGTATAGTTCGTTTGTGTTGTCATCAGTGACGTCGTTACTCATTTCTCTTTTCGGGATCGACTTTTTGTACTTCAGTCTAACAGGACTGCAATAAAGCCGAGCATCATTGCAGGCAACCTGTGTGGCTGCTTGCTTGCGTCACAAATTGGGTCTACAAAAGGGAGATCGTCTGGCATTGGCTGCGCCCACCTGCGAGCATTGGCTGGTGACCCAATATGCGGCTGCAAAGGCAGGTCTTGTTCTGGTCCCCATCAATGACCGCTGTCACCCGCGGGAACTGGATGCCATCATCACACATGTGCGTATACCCTCACATTGTAGACGCGGTCATTAGAAGTAAGTAATCTGTAGGACTTATACACCGACGTCAGCTCGGAAAGGCGCAGTGTTGTACCCGCTACCCGAAAAAGGTAGCGCAATACCGATACGCGCTACCTGAGCAAAAAGTAACGAAATCCCGATATCGTTACACGTACCTAAAAGTAGCGGAATACCGCTACAGTTACCCGTAAAAAGTAACGCGATACTTCATGCGCTACTTTTTAGGAAATAAACAAACAGCATCGTTGATGACGTACTTCAAACGTCTTAAAATAATAAATAATAAAATAAAACAATATCTCAAAATAATAAATCGACGTCCAATGGAGGTCACACGTAGGTTGCCTGAAGGCTAAAATTTTGAAAACCGTTTTTTTTTTTTTTTTTTACAGATTTACTAAAGCCTACTCGGTATCCTGCATATCTTTTTCTCTTCCTCTAAAGCAAATAAAGCACAAAGCAAGTCTACCGATAAAAGGCTCAACAGCTTTGTCACAAAAAGAACTCGCATTGCCCGGAACGAGAAGTTAGTAAACATACCATGGTGTGCTTTTTCAAATTGGACGTTGACTTCCTTGACGCACAGATAAAGCTTTCCCACCGAGGCGCACAGTAGACATCTGAACACCACGCTACTGTTTTGTACTGTAGCAGGTCATGGTCCCTCCATTGCAGCGGACAAGAAATTGCAACTGTCAAGCACCTGAGCGTACGTGGTGCAATGTCATGTGGAATGTCATGACTCATAGCTAGCAAGGACGGCTCCAGAATGGAGTGACGTCAGTTTGCAGACAACTCCCACAATGCACCAAATCTTCAAGAAGGTTCATCCCAAATAGGGAACACGTGGAGGACACATCCTCTTTGCAAGATAACGGCCTCTGTGCCCTCCTTTCGGCTATTTGCCCGGTCTTCCCAGAATGAGTTGTGATATCGGGCAGCTGGATCGAAGGCAGGCAGAGTGGAGGTTTGATGATAGGTCGAAGTCGTGTTGTCGCGAACCCCAGCTCGGAAAGTAGCGGTAGCGCTCAAAGATTGCGCTACCGCAAATTTGTAGCGGATGTACTTCTTTCGTTACCAGTTTAAAAAAGTAGCGCAATCTCTACTCCGCTACCGAAAAAAGTAACGGCTACGGCTACGTACAACACTGGAAAGGCGGGACTGCCGCCATAATGCATAATTCCGGCCAAGCTTGGTTTCGGTGCCATGTATGATGCGTTAATGACGTAAATGCGTAAAAGTCGTCGGCTATAATGACTCATGCAAGGGGGGCAGCTAAGCAAAAAAATTAAAATATAGGTCATTGCGGACCACATGGCGCCCCGGCCGCGTGTTCCAGACCCCTGGTATAGAGGAATGCATTGAGTTTTGTGGTCCGTAATCCAACCTTGTACATCAATCGTCATATCTGTTGATCAGACTGGTTGCAGCGCCCTGGTAGTGCACGACACCATTTATCGGAAGCTTGTCTCTCTCGGTATCATCGACACTACAGGCAAGACATCACAGCCCTCCAGGTGAGGTCTCACGCGCAGCCTCAAACCTTGAGAACTTTAGGAAGTGTGTCACCGAACTGACCCCTCCAAAGCAAAGCACTGAGCCCAAGCAAAGTAGGGACAATGGAGCATGCCCACGGCCTGAGTATGCCTGAACACTCAAGGCGTGCTCATGGTCCATCACCACATGGGTGGTCCTAACGATGGCGTCACGGTCATATACGTGACTACGTGCATCGGCAGTATACGCTGAAGCCACCGAAATCTTCTGTGGCTAAGTGACACATTTCCGTTTGTTCTTTCTGCCTAGAAACTCTAACACATAGTGAGTGAGCCTTCCATCGCAGGTATCCCAGGCTTCGGCACATCATTCCTATCGAGAATGACAGAAAGGTGTAAGTAGAACCGTTCAGCTTACCAGCTGCTCTCGCATTAATGACGCTGATTACGATCTGACACTGCGTTCTCCCAACGCATCATAAAACAGAAACAACACATCCAGAGCCAGTTCCAACGGGCGCCGGACGCAGGTCCCAGGAGCTTTGTTGGGCAATACAGAGCTTCTGGCGGATCACGCGTACCCGCACCAGGCGGACAGCTCGCGTTGGTGGAACAGCTCTGGGACACAGCAGTTGGACATGATGTTGAAATATATGTACACTGCTACGCAATAGGATACTGCGAGCTCTCTTTCTTTTCTTCCATGATACGTGTCAACTAGATTATAACTAGTCATGATGCGCAGGGGCACCGTAGGGTTCGGAGACATCTTGCGTGACGCGGGTCCTAATTCGGCGCTCCTGGAACCAGAGCCGAAGGATGTGACTTTCATTATGCATTCTTCGGTAAGCTGTCTGCCTAGCAAAAACCAGTACTACAGCGAGTCTTTGTCTGCAGGGCTCCACAGGACCTCCAAAGAGTATCCCGCTCAGCCATTACAACGTACTCAACGCGGCCAAATTTTTAGGACCCGCCAGCGGTCTCTCGCAAAAAGTACGCTGACATACAGTTCTTACGAGCTTCTTTTGATTCTTTTTCTTTTTTTTTTTTTTTTTGTCGACGCACGAAAATTTCTTGCCTATGTACTGAAAGTGGCGTTCTGAGAACGATTCATTCCAAACTGTCGTGGTATTCTGTGGAATGACAACTGTCATGCCTTCGGACATGTGAAACAAAGTTAAAATTTGGGCAGGGCAAAATTTGGGCTTTCTTTAGTCCGTGTCTCACCCCAGCACCGTCTCTTCTTTGTTTTTTGTTTTTTTTTCTATCGCTTTTAAGATTGGGACATGCATTGCACTCGGCGGTCTGTCTAGCATATAAAACTTTCAAGCTTCATACCATCGAGATACTGGCGTCTTCGGTCAGGTTCGGTCTGACAACGTCGGGAGCAAACGTTAACGTCGAACATGCACCAACGTTTGACGAAACTGCTCTGCTTAAGAGTGTCACTCGCTGAGTAATTATAGGCGGGGAATTTCCGTGAACAGCTCCTGAAAACGCGCGCGATTGTTTGCCCCTGCAGTCTCGAGTATGCTGTGTGTTGCCCTTGTACCACTGCTTCGGCTTGGTGGACTTGGCCACCGTCGGTGTGGTGAACGGCATCGACACTGTGTTCCTTCCTGCTGGATCGCCCGCACCTCAGACTCTCAATGCCATCCAGCACCACGGATGTACTTCCTTCCAAGGCACACCGACTACCTTCCATGATCTCTTGGCATCCCCAGCATTCAGCAAGCAGAATGTTTCTACTCTGTCGCATGGGGAGTTGTTAAATTTACTCGGAAAATGACAGTCATTGAAGCTTTCTTTTATATTCCAGGACTTGTGGGCGCTACCATCGTGCAAGATGTCGTGCTTCAGCGCATCCGGCGAGCCTTGGGTCTTGACAGGCTCATGGTGAGTAAGATATACGGTTGTATCTCTCGGTTGTAAATCAGTGTTGTTTACAAGCGCAGCTCGGCTATGGCCTGACTGAGACAGCAGGCGCGTGTGCTGTTGGAGAGGCAGGCCTTGGAGGTGGCTACGTCTTACTACCCCACACGGAGGCTCGTCTGATGAACGGCGGTCCAGAGGGAGTCGACGGAGAGCTGCATCTTAGAGGTCCGACAGTGTTCGGAGGATATTTGGGCCAGGCGCCGCTGGGTGATTGGCTTGCCACAGGGTACAGGGAATGATATTTTCTTGTCCGTTTTCTTAATCTATTTTAATTAGTTAACTACCACAGTCCATAAAAATGGTTCAAGCGTGGAGATGTGTACATTTTACGGACACTCAGTAAGGTACCAAACAAGTCGCTTTGGCACATACTAAACTGTCCAGCTTCGTTTGAACTCTGTAGATTTATAACGTGTGCGTTCGATGTTTTGCGATTCTGTTCACTGTCTTGCAGGGGCGGATTTAGGGGGGGTCCGGATGTCCTGACCCCCCCCCCTCAATTCCAGACTTGAACATAGGGTTCAATGGACCAATCCCAGCATGCACCTGGCACTTGTCCATAGCGGACCCCCCCCTCGGAAAAATCCTAGATCCGCCCCTGCTGTCTTCTTTGCAAAAAAAAAAAAAAAAGAAAGCCATGCGCGCAAATTTGTGCCCTATGGACCTCTTGAATGGTAAAACGTAATAGAGGTCATAGGGTAGCCTAAAGGTTTTAGAACACCGAGACTCGAAGAGGGAACCTTCCGCAGTGACCTGGCTGTGGCAAAGGGAGACGGAACCTTCAGCATCTGTGGCCGTTTGAAGGACCTTGTCATCAAAGGCGGGGTCAATATCAACCCCGAGGAAGTGGCTGCAGCGCTATTGGGTGAGACACCGTTAACATTTTTTTTTTGTGTGTGTAAAGGGCGCCCACTACCGGTAATAAGCGACCGCTGTATATCAGCCCACGAAGCAGTTGCCGAAGCTGCTGTAGTCGGAGTGCCGGACATACGTTTCGGAGAAGAGCTCTGCGCCTGGATTCGACTCTCTCCAGATGCCGCGGTGCCGTCCCAGGAGCACTTGCGGGACTTCTGCGCTAACCACGTGAGTGAAGGTTGCTTGCGGCACAAAGTTTTTGCGCAGGGTCTCTGCCTATATTACCAGGTAGGGTTGCCACCTTTCGGAGCGAAAAATACCGGCTGAGGGAGAGGGGGTGGAATAGAGGGGAAGGAGGAAAGGCTCGTGGGAAAGGGAAAGTGGGTGAGGAACGTTCTAGCTGGCTCGACACAACCACCAACAGCCTTGCACAACCACTGCTCTTGTCTCCACCGAACACAAGACTTAATGAATAACAATGAATAATAATAATAATGAATAACTAAGAACACGACTGGTGACTGCGGAGTTGGGTCTGTGCTCCAGATCTATTCAAGTGGCGGTAGGACCCCCAAGACGACGCCGACCGTCAGCCAGGGATCTTCTCTTCCAGAACGCAATCCCCCGTGCACCTCCGTCCGTGCCCGTTACGTCACACCTTCTCCGTTTTCCCCCGAGCTTCTTCCTTTTCTCAGGTGTGCCCACAACCATCACAGTAGTGAAATGTTGAAGGGAAAACCTCGTAAAAGCCCTTATGGAAGGTCTTGAGCCACAAATACCGACAAAAGGCTGCCGGTATCACCTTTCTACCGGCAACCGGCAGAGCGCGCAAATAACCGGCCGTGCCGGTATAATACCGGCAGCCCTGTTACCAGGAAAGGGTAAAGAATGTGCTTTCTGTGTACCAGCCTCTCCATTTCGTTTCTGTCACGGCTTCTACTAATGAGACGGACCTTGTGCAGCTGCAACTTTCAGCTCTGTATTATTATTTTTTAACCGTCTCCAGTACAAAAGCAATTTGTATTAGGTGAAATAGTACGTCTTCCGTAAAAGTAAATTTCTGGTTCTGCTTCAACGAGCGTCCCCGTGCTTTACTTGCAGTCTGCTGTGTAGACTTCTTTTGCGTGTGTTTGCGTCAAAGCGATTTAAATTGTAGATGTAGCGAGTGGCATCCCGAAGAGATCCGTTGTATAGACCTCTACCTGTTTGTAAACAAATGACGTCATAATGTTCGACAGCGCCACGAGTTTGGTAGAGTTGAACTACGTTCAATGCTACTGGCGAACAAGGTAGCGCCCGAAAGCCACGGTCTTGAGGGGATTACGATGGTCTCTGAAAGGGACGCGACCTTCGGTCCTACTTTTCTTTCAATAGAAGGCAGGGAACAATTGCCCATTCGTGGAACCCAGCTCTCCCCTTCCGATTTGTTTCGGTTTCAGTCTGTTTACCAACGTCATGATGACGTTTCTCGGGTAGAGGTTTATTCCCGGTTGCCGTGCTGTCTTCGTGCAATGTACTTTGGGGCGTATATACGAGCCGATATATTTTCGTTTCCGTTGCGGTTTCCGGCAATGGCGGAATGCTGTTTTCCCTGTCTATACCACTAGCGCTCCTTTGTTTTTGCTGAAGGCTGAATGCGCAAGTCCACGAATCTTCACATAACCGACGCAAAGGGCAGATCCATCCAGAACAGGGGCACGGCACACATGTGCCAACCCCATACACCAAATAGATTTCTTAAATTGACTCGGGGACTTTTGGGCAGAGTTCGAGGTAACGCGTTATTGTAACTAAGTTCTTTTTTTTTTTTTTTTTTTTTGTAGCTTGTGTCTTAACTCTGTACTTTTGCGCCGTGGTACCTTTCAGAGGAACTCGTTTCTTTTTCAGGTAACTTTGCCAAATTCCGAGTTACTTTTAATTCGCTTTTCACTCACGTCCCCATATTTTCTTGCTTTCTCTCCGGTTCTTTCATGGCATTTTATGCCATAAAACGGGACATTCAGTGAATGAGAGTATTCTATTCAGGAAGTATGAACCGCTGCCATTGAAATGAGCTGAACCATTGTGCGCCCACAGGGAGTAAGATGCAAAGCATTCGAATTGTTTGACATAAACGAAAACGATCTATAAGCGTGTTGCTCTCCTCCGCAGGCAACTCGAGGTGGAACTCAACTGCTCACGCGCGCTGCACCTGCATGTGTACTACTAGTTTGTGTCCGAAGTAACTTGGAAGTAACTCGTTCTTTTTGCTTTCAAGAAAGGAATGAATACCGTATTTGAACCGGGGGACCGTCGATTACAGGGACAGGACCTCTCTCTGTAATCGACTGCGGCTTCGAATAGAGATATGGTGGCATCAAAGCTTTGTTCCGAGCCGCAATAAACGGCCAGATGACTCATCGAACCGTCCCCTTTTTCAGGTTGACCGCTTCAAGATCCCCAAGCATATCGTATTTGTGGACGACTTCCCCAAGACGAGTGTAGGGAAGATATCCAAACCCGATATCCGAAGAATGATGGCTGAGAAGATGTCCTCACCTACGAATACAGACGCAGTTGTGTGAGAGAAATAAACCCTGAACATTTTGGAAAGCTTCTCCATCCACTCGGCGTGGGAGTATTTTTTCTTTATAGTATTCTTCGCAGAATATAGTCACTATGGGCTTGCTCTAGGGTGCACAGCAAACCTTCCTTGCAGCATATGCCGTGTATTCACACGAGCGACATCCTCAAGGAATATTCTACTGGAAGAAAAAGCGAAAACAGTGCTTACAGAGCCGAAGTTCCGTCCTGTGTTATGTTGAGCATTCACACGGCGAGAATATCGGGAGTGGGGTGCTACGCTCTTAGCAGACGACACTTCGCAGACGACACCGTCAGCGTGTTTTCCTGTCGTCTGCTACGGAATATCTTGTGGCTGTGTAGCAAGATATTGGGTTTTAAACCAGAATGATGTAATTGGTGTACCGAAATTTTCTGAGTTCATTGAATCGTAGTTGAAGAAGTAAAACAACAGGAAGAACTGGATTTGACAAAGGAAGGGTACAGGAACCCTATTTACACAAGTCAGTGATGTAAGAGTGATGCTTAGAAACACCTTTGTAGGGATGTTGCTTGGTACACGTCAGTACACTATACCTTAAGTACTCTTGTTCAGTACTTTTCCATCAAATACTCAAGTGCCCAGCTTGTAATAAAAAAGACATATCAGCAAAGACCTCTTGTGCCTGTTAGGGTTATAGAAGCAGAAAAATGCAGTGTTGCCCGGCTTGAAATGTTTTTATGTCACATCTGAAGTGCACGGGAATGTGCAATCGTTGTTGGCTTATTTCTTGTTTTGTTTAAACAATGTTTTCTTGGTTCGTTTTATGCCCAGGGATTTGCACCCAGTGCTGCGCACTGAAAACATGGATAACTCGAGATCGAGAAATACTTTGCAATAGCACAGTTGATTGCATGTGCGCGTTGAAATGCAAAGTATTCCATCTGTTTCATTTGATATTCATGAGTAAGCAATCGAACTGGCCAGCACTTGCTACAAATGCCAAGAGAAAACGTACTATTCTTATCTCATTTACTTTTCGTACTCTTGTCACTTTGCGAGGTACTTTGTACAATGTTACCTTGTACTTTACAATTTTGAGGCACTTTGCCTCTGCTTTCAAACCACGGAGTAGAAAGAGGAATCCGATCTCGGAGTTTCAAATAAGGTTTCAAAGTACCGCAGCCATAGGGCCCCCGAAACCGTACCTTTGGTACCTTTGGTAATGCTCTTGGGAAAGGAAAACGAGGATGACACCTTCCTCCCCCCTGCAAGGTTCCCACCATAGAAATCATAAGGAGTATATGATTTCTATGGTTCCCACAGAACCGCACAGAACTACTGTGGTGGAACTACCGCTCTTTTCGCTTGAAAACTTGTGCCGCAATCACACTGGTTATACAAAAGCTAAAAACACGTTTAACAACGTGCATACAAACATGTTTTGCGTATGTATAATCGGTACGCGTGTTCCCCGCCGCCCATGCAGGCACCCTGCTGAAAACGTTATGAAAACTATGTACGTGCTGCCATCTGGTATTGGTGAAAGGAACCTTGCAGAAGCGTGGGGGATCGGACGGCGTGGGTGAGGGTTTCGAACTATCCTGATCAGCAGGTAGCCTGATCGAAACATGGAGGATATTGGGAGTTGATCAGTGTGCGTTGCTACCTGCAATATGCTTAGCGAGCGGATTCCAACAGCGTGACTACCGCTTACACGGATGCGTAACCACTGCACGCTGAATGTATTCATTTAAAGGTGTGTCCCGGTTTCTGCTGTGCATAAACTTCACGCTCCGGTTTCCCTGGATGCTTTGTTGACACGCTGATAACATGTAGCAAAGGTCTGCAACGGGATTTAGGATGTGTTACGTATCGCCCGTATCGCATGATGGCCTCGCATGAACACTGAGAGAAAACATGAAAATGGGTAAGTGTCGTCTGTGGCGGAGTTTGCGCAAAACTTGCGTTTGCTTCCCATATCTTGTATCTATTCGCTCTTCATTTCCAGTCGTGTGACTTTTGTTTCAATTGTCGTCGTGGAATATCGTAAACTGTCGGCGGGGAGAAAATGCAGATAGAAAATATTCGAGGCGTTAACCCGCAAAGCAGAAACAAAGTTCAACCGGTTTAACGCGGTGCAACATTGGCACATTCCATCTGGTAAACTTCGCAGACGACGCGGCTGACACAAGCTAGTGCGAACTGTTTGCTGGGTAAACGAAAAATCAGCCAATAAACAATATTACAGCTGATCGTATTAATGTCCGCCTTCATGCGAGTGTACCTGGTTGATGACACTGTGACCAAGCAACTTCCGCATCCTCTACGTCACTGGAATGGTTGCGGCGATTGGTTGCCATACACGTCGCGTCCCTTTGTTTTTCGACAGTTCGCAAAATGAAGTACGGGAACGGGAGGAATTATTCGTACTCGAGCATATCGAACAAACGCGGTAAGATGAGAACGGTAGCTTTGTCCTTCGATTAGACCGTAAACTCGTGTTCATTTCTCGGTTTCCACAGGATGCTGCAGCCGAGTGCCACGATGCCTTTCTCGAGTACCCTTCGCCACTCTGATCGCGACTGTGATGTTCTGCGCCGGAGTTGCCATCTTCTTGGGATCCACACAGCGTGCTGCAGCGTCTACCCTGCGTATCGTGGACCTCCTCCTACCCACCGTCGTCACCAGCGGCAGCCGCCCGCGACCGCGTTACGGTGCGGACGAGGTCCGGGCTGGCCTGGTAGGAGGAGGCGTCACCATGGGCGTTTTGGGCTTGGCACTGTTGGTGATCGCGTGCTTAGCGACGGGGCCGACTCGTGAACGGTTAGGCTGGAGAGCTCGTGCTGGGTCCAGGTTCTGCTGTGCCCTCCTGATGGGTTTGGCCTACGTGGCTCTCTTGGGCTGGATAGCGCTGAGTGCTTGCGCGGGTCTGGCAGCTACACTCTGCTGGCTAGCGGGTGGAATGTGTAGCCAGATGAGAGACGAGACGGCCTGCGTCGACCTCAGGCAATTTGGTGAGTTCCGAGCGTCAAAGGGTCACGAGGTAAAATTAGTTCTGGGCGCAATGCAATTTAATTTCGTTTTGTTTCGGCAGAGTTCTTACTACCGACAGACGGCACCACCCAGTCCCAGCTGGTCCTCTGCGGTGGCAGACGCAAGGAATTCTGCAAGGACCACGTAGAGGGCTCGACCGTTCTGTGGATCCTCGGAGCGGCTTCCGGTGTCCTGGTGGTGCTGTCCCTGGTGCATCACCTCATGTGCCTCGCGGCAAATTACGCTCACATAAAAGACCAACAGAAGATGGGCGATCTTCAGCTTCTGCACGACCTCCAGGAGACCGAAATGGCGGCTCTCGGTCCTGCATCCAAGGACCGCTTCTAGGACATGTGCCGGGACATCTTCAGGGACGCTACCCTCCGCCGCGGAAGGTTTCCCGGCCGCTTCTAATGGCCCGAACTGAAATTCGGGAACGTTCGTTGCTCAAAGAATGCACGAGCTTTGCGGTGAAGCCCATAAGGAAACTTCGAAGCATGTGACCATGCATTCCATGGCAGCCTCACAAATGATGGCGTGCACAGTTTTGTCTTATCTGCTGGGTTTGATGCCTGCATCGATGATGCGCTACTTAATGGTAGAGTTTTATAGTTTTTTACCTTTTCTTTGTGCATTTTTCTCGTGAATGGGACAGTCCCGTCGAATACGACCTCCTTAGGACACCGGATGAAACGGGCTGTATGGGACCGTCCCTTTAAAGCTACGGGGCAGCGTAGAACATGTTTTCAACGTCTCGAAAAGTATGTTGAGTATTTTCATGCTTATAAAAGCCTCTGTGCAGGCAGTTATTTACTGAGGACTTTCACCATCTGGTCTGCTGCTTAATCATTTATACCATTCGTCAGCCAAGCAGCTTACAGATTTAGATGCCATACAGAAATTATGGCTTTTGTACGGAACTACAGTCATGCCTCGTTAATATGGACACTTTTCGTCCATTCTGTTCAGGAGGGGGGGAAGGCAAAAGTGCACCTCTAGAGGTTCCTGTTATGACATCTGAGCATAATCATGACGACCCATGACGAAAGAGCGCAGTCTTTCACAAGCGACCTTGGGGGTCCGGGAGGGAGGGGGCATGCCCCCCCCCCCCATGCCCCCTCACGGTACGTTCATGATACTGATACTGTACATAATAAAGCAACAAAAATACATGAGCTTGATATGGTTTGTACCTTGCTGGACCGTCAATCGTCCAAAAAGCGAGTTTCCATATTAACGAGAAGAAAATGCATCGAAAAAATTGATGAAAGGCAGGCTCTTAGGCACTTGCGGCTTGTATGAATGTATTTGTCCCTTCTATGTGTTCCAGCCCGACAACATTAATTGCCACCGTGTGCGTTGAAAAAGTTTGGTCCTCACAAAAATCGTCCGTATTAACGAGGCACGACCGTATATATTTATTCTAGAACTGCTCCGCCAACCATTGTCCACCACTGTGTGGGCTTTCCCAATTCGCAAGTTCCGCGGCCTATAGGTGGCGCTCCTAGAAATTCAATATGGCTATCCGAGAGATGTTCGATTGGTTTTAAATCGTTTGCCCATCGTATCGAAATGACGAAAACGATGAGCGCACAAACATACAGACACGATAAACGCATGTACCTACATGGATTACGCAGTTCCCCACCAAACACGGCAGACGCCTGCGTCTACGGAACTTGCGGATACTTTGGTACCCCCCCCCCACACACACACATTTGTATCACAATGTAGTATAGCGTTACTTTCGAGTAGATAAGCGTGATGAACCTTGGACCGCATTATTACGCTACTATGTTTGCATTTAAATCTCTTTTCGCATACCCCGAAGTGTTGAGGAGGCAGAGCTTACCACTACCTGCCATGGCATTGTTGATAAGGTGTATATATTTATGACAGACTATTCTTGTAGCTGTCCCACTTATGGAATGTAATCAGAATACTCCGTCCAGTGTTTTTCTTTTTGTCACAATATTTTGTAATATTGCAGCTCGAGAGATCATGGCACAAAGTGCACTGTGTGATGTTGCAAACTCGGATATATGAGCATGCAACGTTTAGTTTGCAACACTGTCACTCACTTGCCTGTGGGTTGTGATAGAGAAAATCCGTCCCATCGACGCTCCCAGTGATATGTATATTATGCCGTAGCATGGTAAAGAGTACGGAGCTTGGTACTGCCGGTGGAAAAACTATCGTATGTATTTTGAACAAGTTGCGGACGTTTGTATTTATGCGCGGAATAAAGGCAGGAATTATTGGACAGATCGTGCAATGCATGATGCGTACGTGATGGAAGGAGTGTTCTTTGCTGAACTCGCGTCTTTGAATCTGAAAAAAAAAAAAAGTATATATAATATATTCGAAGGCTTAGGACCACGAGAATGAAATAAGTAAGAAAAGTCAGACGACGACAAAGACCTTACAGGAAAACACAAAGGGACACAAACACAAAACACAAACAATATGTGTTTGTGTTTTCCTGTAAGATCTTTGTCGTCGCCTGACTTTTCTTATATATACTGTTTATATATACTTTTTAGAAATTCTATATACACTTAGCTAGGACACCCTGTATATAATATACAGGGTGTCCTAGCTAAGGGTATATAGAATTTCTAAAAATAGATATACGTAGCACTTTTTTTAGATGAAATCAATTGCGATACAGTATATGCTAAAGGGCACTCCTTAGCAGGCTCCAGCAAACTTCTAAGGCAATGTCTTAATTAACTTTGGATAATTAACTTTTTACTTATAAAAGCTACGAAGTTGTCCATCTGGTCCCTTCGGTTCACAGATACCGTTACCGTTTTCACAACAAAATGTTCTGTTCGATGAGTCGTCCGCAAAAAATTCGTGAAGGAAAACCATTTTGTTCTTTAGTTTGTTCATTTCGCATCTTCGGAGACGAGTCTTCTCTCAGACTTTTGTTCTGAAAACGGCAACAGTATCAGGCGACCAAAGGGACCAGATGTTCTCATTGGGACAACCTCGTAGTGATGCATCTATTTTTAAAAATTCTGTATACACTTAGCTGGGACACCCTGTGCATATTTGCATGTTGCAAATGATATACGTCATTAGTTGTCAAAGGCGACTCGAGTGAGAAGGAATTTCAATGAATGGATGAACCTACATGGAGTGAAATCCGGGCATGTCCTGTCTCCGGCTATACATACGAGATGATGGCGATGTGCCACTCTGTGCTTCTCGAGGTTTCCTGTGAAATCAGATCAAATCTGGAAGTATTTGTCGTAACTGGCTAAAATGAGGGCTGTGGCTGTGGGAAGCCCAAATACTTTGCTTTTGCAGATATCTTAATGAATTATTGAAGCCGTGTACTATTTTGACACGCTGCTTCGAAGTGTGTCATCAGATGTTAAATATCTTCACTAGGAAAAAAAGGTAATGATGAATTCTTGAAATTTGAATTTGAAAAAAATATAAAAAAGAGGGTCTCAATGCTATGCAATTTGTAAGACAAGCAATCGAATGTAGCGTTCTTAAAACAGGATTTTAATGAAGTAAAAAGATAACTACAGGGGGTGAAGCTGTTTTGTTTTTCTTCAATCTGAAACCCATTGTATAGGTATACAAGTTTTGGATAACGTTTGACTTGCCTGCCGAAAACAGCTGGGAAGGGATCAAAGCCTGGTGCAGCAGCAGATTCGATGGCTGCCTCCAGTGCCTGGCAATATCGTTTACTCTGTAATAGTACACAATGCCATTCAATCCACCTTTTCGAGCCAATAATAACTTCTTTCCGCACAAGAGGCTGGCAACATACCTCACAGAAGAGATCCCAGTGTTCCCCAGAGGGGGAGTCTGAAGCACTGTATGTGGTCGTTTGACCTAAAACATCTGTTACTCTAACTTCTTCAGCTGTCTGCACAACTTTGCCACCTGCAGATGACGTCAGTTTCTGTTTCTCGGCCTTACTTGAACAACAGATGTGGCATGATTTTTGTAACATAATGAACAAATGCAAAAGAGAAAAAAAAAGAGACAGACACGATTAAAGTGGTAAAATCTTTCAGTGCAGTCTTCTAAAAACAACGTCGAGTAGGGATGAACAAAACACCAAGATGTAGCACTAAACTTCCAACAAATAATTTTACTGAAAAGAAGACAATTTTTTGGCATCTCTGGGGCGCCCGTATCTTTTTACGATTTACGATTTACATCCTTTTACGATTTCTGTCTGTCTTTTTTTTTAAACAATGGAAAGCATCCGGAGCAAGATTCATGAAGTCTACTTTGTTCATTGTTTTTCCTGCTGTATTCCGCTAATCTGATATTGACACAACAAGCAGTTTGACCGATATACACCTTCCCACAAGGAAGAAAAATTTTGTAAACAACATTTTTCTGCATTGTATATATCTATTTGTACGCCTTTATTTTACGTACGATCCTCCCCTGACAGAACCTATCAACTTTCCTCAGTAATGACCGTAAACAAATTTTCTTGTTTTTTTTTTTAAAGGGCAGTTTGCGCTACATTACTATATAAATTTTCCTGCAAGTTTCTTAAGACTGTGGGACACAGCAAAATTTTTGAACTCCTTAGTGATTTTCTGTTTTCTTTCGTATACTTTGCGGAAAGGGGAATTTTCCACCGCAGAAAGCTAGAGGCTTTATCCATGACCATCCTCCCCTCCGTACACCCCACTTGCCTGCGTAGAAGGATGCCTCAAAGTCCCTGTTTTCGGTGAGCATGCAGGCAGCCTGCGGGGTGTAGAGCACGACTTTGGGAGTCTTCTGACGCACCAGCCCTACGAAACGGGACAGCGATGCGTACCGACCCTGCAACCTTTCGTTCAGCCCGTTCCACTGGAGCCACTTGACGTCGGGGGGCAGGGGAGGCGGGGCGTCGCCTGGGGGCTGACCCGGTCCACGGGGGCGAAACGAGGCCACCTGGCGGCCGTCCCCAGAAACGATGCACACCTCGGCCACCACACCGTTGCGGATGAATTCGATGCACGCTTGGCCGCTTGGCTGAATGCTCAGCTGTAGAGAGACACACGTTTGCAATTTGATGTTATTATTCCCCCCCGACATATTATTATATGTCACGTTCTCGCAATTTCTACTAACACTGGTAGTACATGCAGGTGCTGCACTGATGCTTGTGTAACTTGGTGTAACTAATAGGACTATTGCAGACTATAGGAACCGTGCGACAGAGGTGCCACAATGCAACCTTCAGTCCTCATGTGGAAACATTTTCATTGCTACGCTAGAACTGTAGCATTCCTAACTGTGCATATACCTGTAGAAACTGTCCACTAGGGATGACCATTTCCATGCCTCCATACCAGCAAGAGCACTGGATGATGTTGTGCACAACATGAGCATCAGTACGTAGTCAGATTTCTTTTCTTTTAATTTTGACTAACCCGAATAAGGACCCGAAAAATTAAATCTACTTTGCCGGACGCCACGTTGACGTGCAGATCCGCTTGAGGACGACTTGGAGCGAGCGGAACGTAATCACGCCGAGTACTAGCAAGGGTGCCGGTTTTACAAGCATCTCTGGCTCTCAAAGATGAAATCACAAAGGAGATCTTTTGTACTCATGTTGCATACAGGGATCGGAACCGGTATTTTTTCTGGTCCGGTTCAGGTTCGGGTTCAGGCATATTGGTGCGGTTTGGGTTTAGCTCCGCTGAACCAACATTATCAGTTTGAACCGGTTCAGGTATACCGGTTCGTTTCGGGTTCGTTTCGGGAACAGCCCCCCCTCCGCACATACACAGACAAAAAAAAAAATCGGTCAGCGGACGGGACATTTACGGGGATTGGAACCGTTACTTTCTTCGGTCCCGGGTTAATCGGGTCATGGGAAGTAAATTTGCTACATGAAAGCGAGCTTACGCTCCCCGTACACGGTTGTAAGAGAAAGGTGTGAGATAACCATTTTAGGCGAGTCAAAAAAAAAAGGTCGGTCAGTAGTACAATTATTTCACCTCTGAACAGATTCGCGAACCGGTAACCGTATGAATTTTTTTCGGTTCAGTTCCGGTTCGTCAGAAAATAACGTTTTTTTCCAGGGTTTTCGGTTCAAGTTCAGTTCCGGTTCCGATCCCTGGTTGCACGTAGCCAAATTCGGGATACAGTCGACTGTTTCGTAGGAACTCCTGCACATCGTTTGCTTAGTTGTTTAGTTTTCAGGTCAAACTGTGTGTTTACCCTCACATAATTAGCTCACCCTCTTAATGGTGCTACATTTTCGAGTGAAAAAAGTGCATCAATTGCACGAGCAAATGTGGTTAGACATCGAAACAGATGAGGAAATTATATGTGGTAACCTACGATGGTGTGCCTAGCTCGTAGTCGAACGGGGCGCAGGCGACAGGTGTTAAAGGGCTTCTGTGGGGCCACAGCAAGGCTCAGGGGCCTCAGCGCCTTTGCGCTACCACGCAGGAAAAAAGGTTGCCGAAGCACTTCTGAAAAAAATTAACGAAAGACAAGAAGTATGGCTTCACCCTTCCATTTTCAATATCTTCGAGAACGTTGTTACATAAAAATTCCTACGAAATTTCAAAATGTTTATTGTTGCTAACATTACTTCCAGTACTATCACATTTGAGGCGGAGGTAAGACAGCATTTTGTTCATGAGTACTACAGATACTGCCCGAGCGGGAGTGAATACATTATTTATTCTACTAAATATTACTTATTCTATTCAGATTATTTTGTGATACTTATTCATAAACACCATGCAGCGGTGCTTCCCAAACTCTGTTATCCTGCGACCCATCAAAAATATAAGATATCGTGTCGCAACCCCTCCCCCTGCTTTTTGCAGTGCCACGAGCGTTTCGATTTTGGTGCGTGTACTGTATCACAAAATCTGATGCTGAGATTTAATTTGACAATTAATATAATCAGAGTGAATCAGTTGGGCTAGAAATCGTCGAAAAAAAAAATGCATGCCAGCAGGAATGGCCGTCCATATTCACTAAAGCGAGCTTTTTTTGTGACACAGAATAGTGGGCAGAGCATGGTCTAAGGACATTATTTGCTGTCCCTTTTTTTCAGGTTCCCAATCCATGTCGCGACCCCCTGTTGAATCTACTATGACCCCCGGGGCCCGTGACCACACATTGGGAAACACTGCCGTACAGCATGTAGACATTAACGTAGGTATCTAACGAAACTAGGTGCTAGGTAATGCCTGAAAAACGAACAGCAAAACAGGGTTGAAAACGCACCACTCAACGGCAGTCGATGTCGAGGGTCCCTCTGCAAAAGTCCCGCCAAGAGGGAGCTGGCATCGTGGGACAGGCGCTTGGAACACGACAACGTTCCCGAGACTCCGGGGGGCTTTCCTACGAGCAACAGGTGGAACAACACACCGATACTCCAGACATCTGCTTCCAGGCCATGGGAGCCCCGTGATGCCACTTCCCTGCGTGCCACCGTGAACCGTACAAAAACGCTGGAAAACGCGACAGTTCAAAGACGGGGGAAGAACTTACGGAGAGATGTAGTTAGGAGTGCCGCACAAGGTCGTGTGGCGCTCAGCAGGATGGGACAGCCGTGTTGCCAGACCAAAGTCCCCAATTTTCTGTAAGGTTTATCGTATAATGTTATGCTAGGTTATACTAATTATATGTACTATGTTGTGTACAGGGTGTTTATTACATACATAATTTTAAATAATTTTTATAAAACACTATGAGTTATATGGCGGCTGACATCCTCTGGAAGACAGTATGTAGTAACTAGAAGATGACTAATTACCTAAAATCCATTAATGAACTCTTTAATTAGAAAATTTGGGGGAAAAGCCAAATAGCAGAACGGGAGATAATCCTCGTTGAAAGCCATTCTATCCTTTAAAAAAAAAAAGAAAAGAGTGTGTGCTGTGAAATATCCGTTCCTGAATTTTGGTATGCAAATGAGCCGAAAACGAAAAAGAGTGTCTCATTTATGCCGACGGAGACTTATCTAGGCCGGAAAGTGGTTTATCTGGCCAGCAGACCGGCACCTACTCCAATCATCTCAATCGCTCCAAATCATGTGGTCCTCTGACGTGAAATGACCACTGTGGTGCCTGTGTTCCCGGTTGCCATGGTTTCGGCTCATTTGCATATCAAAATTCAGGGTTGGATATTTTAACGCACGTGTGCGCTTCATTATTTGTTAGACGTGGAATGACTTTCAACGAGGATATAGTCTCTGATTCTGCTATCTCGCTTTTGCCCGAAATCCCCTAATTAAATAGTTAGTTGATGAATTTTAGGTAATTAGTTAAATGTAGTTGCATACTTTCTCTGAGAGGATGTCCACGTGGCAGTACAACTCAACTGCTAAAACGACATCTGTGCCGCTCTCGTAGATTTTCTATAAAAATTCTGTAAAGATAAAAATAAACATCCAGTGTATGTTATACTAATGTTATATTGTAAAAAAAATGATATCTAAAAAGACAGTAGTAAATTAGGGAGTAATTATAGCTTCTATATTCTCCTGCTGCAACTACAATTCCCCATTGCCCATTTACAACCCATTTTGGTCTCCTGACTTGAAATTTACTCACCAACCCCAAAACGCCTAAAAATCCATTTCTTTTTCCTTCTTAAAGTGTAGGCTTTCGGGTGCTGTATCTGCTCAGCCACGCCATTTGTACCCAATTAGATGAGAGTAAAAAGAAGATGCCTAAGTAAAGACACTAATTACATCATACCACGTGCAAATCCTTTGTGAGCAGCAAGTTTGCGGGCGAGAGGTCCCTGTGCATGATGGCATGCGAATGCAGATACAACAGGCCCTCCACAATCTGTTGCAGAAGGTGACGCGCCTCGGGCTCAGACAGCGTTCCGCCCCTCGCATCCAGGTACCCCTGCAGCGTTCCGCTGGCACAGTACTCGAGAACGAGGTACACGTAGCGTTTGTTCTCAAAGTAGTTGTACAGCTCCAGCACGGACGGGTGCTTGAGTCGGCAGTGGATCTTCACCTCCTGCTGAACTCTCCTCTTGAGGTCTGGACAAGTCCTCTCTTGAGCCCTGTCCACCATCTTGATGGCCACCTGAAGACCGCAGAGGCGCGACCGGGCGCGGTACACCTCAGCGAAGCCGCCTTTGCCGAGGAACTCGAAAACCTCATAGTCCTGAGAAAGGAAAGGAAAAGGTGGAATTTCAAACTCTCGGGGAGGACAGGATGATTGCTGTCAAAACGGTCTGGAAATGCCTCGATATCGTGTACGTTAACGGGGGTAAGATATATTGTTTTGTGAGTGTATTGCTTCGATTGGTTTTCCTGGTGTTAAGTCTCCTTCTGGTGGGGCCTCCTGTTGTGCTCTTTGTTTTGTAGTATACTCTCAAGTGTGTATTGGCCATGCTAGATTACCACTGCATTTTTCACTCAGCGCTATTTTTGCAGAATAATGGCCACCTTAGCAAAAATAAATTTATTATTACGATAATTATTGATTAAATATACCACTTTTTCTTTTTGATACTCGCATTTCTTTCTTGCGGAATGGGAATTTAGATCAAGAAAAAATAAAATGAAATGACTTGTGTACTACACGAGACAGACATTGCTGTTAGCAGATTTAGAATTCTTTCCAGGCAGCGGACAACACAAGTTTGGCATCACGTTTTCATCAATGATGCAAATACGTTAACCACACTCATAAAATATGTACTGTGTTAAACTAGTCGGGGGTGTTTGCCGGATTTGTTTACTGTAATTCTACTTTAGTAGAAGAGTTAAAATACCCCAGTGCTGGGTAAAGACATTTAAAACAATTCCTTACACGTATTTTAGTAGGTTTTAGTCACTCGGCACACTGCTCTCGGATACCATCGACAATTGCTCATGGGCAGACTCAGAAAAGAGTTAAACCGTTATAATCGCCGCATTTAATGTGTACTGATCTGTTGTGAAAGATTCGCGCACAAAGGGGTAAAGGCTGCAAGACCATCTCTGAAGGTTAATAATTAAGGTCACCTCAATTGAGTCTCCCAGCGTGGCTATACTGCTCATTATTATGGCCGTCGAGAAAAAACAGTTTCTTTTTCAAAACTGTCATTGAAGTTCAAAACTTGCGCGTCCACCATTTTGCCATTTTTGATGCCGGAAGCGCCGGAAGTCGAATGACGACCAGAAGCCCGGTCCAGATGCTCACGGCGACTATTACATTTACCTGGAAAAGCTTCAAATTTCAGACATAGCTGGTATTAAAAAAATCATGAAAGGGTCACGCTATAGGCTACAGATTTTATCGGCAGCGGAACGTTGAACACCTGGTTGAACCAATTGAACTGGTTGAACATTGAACATATCCCGCGTAAGGATATGTACAACACTACAACAAAAGAGTGCGCGTGAAAACATTCTGCTTTGCGCTCTTCGCGTGGCTTTACGCTAGCATGGAAAGAGAAAAAAAATCTTTGTAGCAAGACGGGTCTAAATTACGCAAACAATTTCTATAGTATTGTTGTTATCAGGGCCCTCTATACCAGGCGCGCTGAGCATCAACGCGACGATATGTATATAGTTTATGTACTTTATCTAGGCTAGTGCGTGCCAGGTTTTCCGCGCACCCCGATTCATTCAGTGACGTAAGGTTCTAACCGGCACTGCTGGGTGATTCTGGAAAATTCTCTCGCTTTTATAGGGGAAGCGTGCAGTGACGGCCACTTGACGGCGAGTGCTAGTGAAGTTATACAGAAGAAACCTTGCAGCGATGTCCGTGATCGGTTTTGATTTCGGCAACGAAAACTGTTACATCGCGGTAGCTCGTGCCGGCGGCATCGAAACGATTGCTAATGAATACAGTCAACGAGTCACACCGTAAGTATCGACTTACTCCGGGTATTTTTTGGGGGAGTCCGATAAAACGGTCTTTGTTTCAATCCGTCCGATACAGGTCGTATGTGGCATTCGGGGAGAGGACGCGAGACCTCGGGGTGTCAGCGAAGAACAAACATGTGACCAACTTAAAGAACACCATCTTCGGTTTCAAGAGGCTGCAGGGTCGGAAGCTGGGCGACCCGCTCGTGAAGCACGAGTCCACATTTCTTCCTTACACGCTGGTGGATCTGGGTGGCGGGCGGATGGGTGTCAAAGTTCGCTATTTGAACGAAGAACAAAGCTTTTCCATCGGACAGGTCACGGCCATGCTTTTCACGAAGCTTAAAGAGATCGCCGAGATGGCTCTTAAGATCAAAGTGAACGACTGCGTGATATCTGTTCCCTTTTTCTTCACCGACGTCGAACGGAGGGCGATGCTGGACTCTGCGCAGATCGCGGGCCTCAATTGCCTGAAGCTGATGAACGAACCTACTGCCGTGGCCCTAAGCTACGGGTTCTACAAGAACGACCTTCCCGAAGACAAGCCACGGATCGTGGGGTTCGTGGACATGGGCCATTCTGCGCTCCAGGTGGCTATCGTGGCTTTTAACAAGGACCGGCTGCGCGTTTTGGCACAGGCTTTCGACAATGTGGGCGGACGGGACTTCGACATGGTCCTTGTCCGCCATTTTGTGCAAGAGTTTCGAGAGAGGTGAGTTACAACGGTGAGCAAATGGCTTGTTGAGTAATTTGAGTAATCGTAGATGGTGCTAAAACTGCCCACAAGATGCACTGCAACCTCTAGGATGGACCTTGTGGAAAAATTCCTCTATTCTGTGAAACGTGCTTGAAAGGAATGATCTATAAGAAAACTGAGCCTTTTTCTACACTTTCTACTAGATACAAGCTGGAAGTGACCTCCAACCGTCGTGCTCTCATCCGACTGATTGCCGAATGTGAGAAGCTCAAGAAACAGATGAGCGCCAATCCCCATGAACTGCCACTGGCTATAGAATGCTTCATGCAAGATAAAGTTAGTACCTCTTACTGGCAATATTCCTGTGACAGTCTCCTTCTCCTGCATGGATTTGGAACATGAGATTGCTCATTTTAAGCTATGAATGAGCTACTGCAGTGTCACTAATACTAGTCTCTTATACTTGATACCTTCAGAACTCTGCAATTTCAGAAGCATAATTACCACACTCATTGGTTCCAAGAAACTGGAGATACTGGTAACAGTATTGCACACCCCACTTCGTGCCCCCACCCCACCCCCTGACATGCTACAATCCACACTTATCCAAAATCCTGGAACTGTGCTATGCTGGCAGGTGTAAAGCCAAAACCAGAAAAAATTGCTAATAATCAAGTTTCCAAAGGCCAAACCCACGAAGATCAGGGGCCAACTGTATTGCATCGCTTTTAAGAATGCGTTATTTTCTTGTTCCAGCATATTCTCGTATTAAGTGTGTCACTGTTAGTGTACGGTAGAACCTCATTAATCTGAGCTCATTTTAATGCGAAAGTTAGTTAACTTGAACGGCTGCTATGATGTCTGCTGATAAATGTCTACGAAGTATGTGGCACAATTTTTGTGCTCAAGAAGAAACAAAATTTGCAAATTTCTGTTTCAAAATGCCAAATATACGCGTCTTTCCGTGACAAACGGAATTCCAGGACCCCTCATCACTCTAAGGGTCATCCAAATTGAATAAGAAAACGCTCCTTGCGTTACCGGAGTTGCGACAAGGAGTGCCTTGTCCGGGTCCACGTGGGGGGGAACTTTTGCCTTCAACGAAGCAAGTCTAGCAACACTGCTCTGTCTCACCACCACCATCATCATCGTCATCATGCAGGATGTGGCCGGCAAGATGAAACGGGAAGCGTTTGAAGCCATGGCAGCGGAACTGTTGGCACGGACGGAACGTACGATGGTGCGCTCTCTGACGGAGGCCCAGCTGCGACCTCAAGACGTGGACGTGGTGGAGCTGGTTGGAGGATCGACCCGCGTGCCCGCCATCAAGCTATTGGTGAAGAAGGTGTTTGCTCGAGAGCCCTCGACCACTCTGAACCAGGACGAGGCAGTGGCCAGGGGATGCGCCTTGCAGTGTGCAATGCTGTCACCAATTTTTAAGGTGAGGCTAGTTTCTTTACTTCGGGAACTGGCCGCAGATATTACCGCCGACATCGTCGAGGGTCCATATGCAAGACCTGGTTGATTGAGGATATCTGGGTCCTAGAAGATAAGACGAAACAGGACAGGACATTTGGCTCCAGACATCCTCAAAATGCAGTTATACCAATGACCCCAGTTGTGCAAATAGTAAAATTCCCGAATCAAATAAAGTAGGAATATCTCGGACACTGCAAATTGAATTCAAATATTCCCAGAAATTCCAATTCGAATATTTTACTATCGTGGATGCCTGAGCCTTCCGGATTAACACATTTTATTGTAGGCGCGTTTTTTAGGCTGCCTTGCGCTTTTGTGGCTGCCAGTAGTATTCGAAAAGTATTCAAACTCAAAATCACTGGCAAATACTGTTTCGAATAGCATTACGTATTCGATTAGAAATCAGAGTTTTGAATATTTGCTCAACACTAGTCCTGGTTAAGTTGCTTTAAAAGTTGCTACGCTAATTATGGCTAGCTTCTAGGAATACCAGTTAATACCTTTGTTGCACCGGCTAATTTAGTGTCACTTTCGTGAAGTGCACTCGTCCCGAGCGAATGCCACCCATCACTTTCGCTGTGTGCTTGCTACGCAGCTTAAGTAAGTGTCGCTAAGTTATGATGTCAATGACGATAGATGAAAAAGAAAGTTGGCCAGATTTCTAAGCAAGCACCACAATCCTGTCATAGGAATATAATTTTTTTTTTTACTTAGAAACACTTCCTGGAAATCTTCTTCCAACGTTAAATTGTCCTCAAATATGTGCCGCAACAAATAACCACCAGATCACCAACCTGCGACATGCATGCTATATGTAAAAGACAATTCTTTGCACCAATGCGATCACGCATTGGGTAATCCACGAGTAGGAAACTGGGAAATGTCCCTTGCCCTTGCTTCTCCAATGTCACAGGTTGATGTGTCCAAGAGTTTATGCTTTGCCAAGTACAACACGTAACGGAACAATTATTTTTCCTTAATACTCCGCAAAACTAAGTAAGTAAGTAATTGAACCACGCAGGTTCGTGAGTTCAGCATTGTAGACGTGCAGCCATACCCGATCCAACTGCGGTACGACCCGGCCAAGGGGGAAGACGGAGAAATGGAGGTCTTCCCTCGCCTGCACCAGGTACCCTTCAGCAAGATGCTGACATTCTACCGCAGCAAGCCATTCATGTTAGAGGCACGCTATCCACCAGATGCTGGTGTACCTCATCCAGATCAGCATATGGGAACTTTCCTCGTCAACAAGGCAAGTACCCCTTGGTGAAGCAGGGTTGGTGAAGTATCCCTCACCAACCTGACCCTGGGACACGCCCGTGGAAGACACCGTGCTGAAAGTTATTTTGTGAAACAATGTACAGAGCGGACGTTTCTGCATATAATTTATTTATTCGATGGGTACTTTCTGCAGCTATTCCCCATAATCTGGCTGGAAAGGATACATTCTGGGTTCTTTTCATGAAACATGATTCCACATGTACTTGCGCTCTTCCCATATAAATAGTAAATCATGCGCATGAGGATACGTCATGTTACGATTCACCTCTTGCAACGTGTGACAGGAAACTGACAAAGGGAAAGTGTGAAATAGTGAGTTTTCATATACTGTAATGTCACTGTCAAGTTACTGTACCCACCAGAACTCAATAACGGCGTGTTTGACTCGGAATCTTATCCGTTGATCGGATGCGGTAGCTTACCGGACTCCCGGTAGCGGTGTAAGAAAACTCTTTAATAATAGCGCGTGGTCCATCTGGTGCTGAAGCATACATTTTTGTAGGATATACCCCATCTCATCATCGACACCGACAAATCCTGCACGCTCTTCCTGCCTTTTGTAATTTTTTTTTTACTGCGTAAAAAGAAAAAAGAAGAACTAGACTCGATTCTGTCAGTCTCTCTCCGGGCGTAGCTGTCGTTAAACTTCCATCACGGCACGTTCCGTTCCACTTCATTATCGGCCGTGTCCGGCATTGCAGTCGTGACTGATCGTCTCTGATTCGCAAAAATGTCGCAGATGGATCGAAATCCTCGCATAATTCTGTAAGATGTCGAACGTTCGGCAAAAAAACGAGCACTTCTGCGTGAGACAGTAGGTTACGCGAGACACGGATTTTGCGGATTTGTGGAAGACTAGGAGCTGTACTCATGCGGCTTTCGACCCTAATATTTTACGTCGCAGCAAAGCGTTTCGAAGTCTGTGCACTAACAGACTTTTTTCTTTTTTCTTGCTCGAAAACAGGTGGCCCCCGGCAGCGAGGGGGACAGCGCCAAGGTGAAAGTGAAGGTGAGAGTGAACCTTCACGGCATCTTCTCTGTGGTGTCCGCCTCGATGATAGATCGCACCAAGCCAGACTGTGACCCGCCAGCGACCCAGGCAAGTGGCCCTTCCGCAAACGGAGAACTAGTCGGGGAGGCGGCAGCGGCTGGGGACGAGGTGAGAAAAATGTCCCTGGGTGTGTGCGTTCAGGGAACCCTCTCTCTCTCGCACTCTCTCTCTCTGTCTATCCCTAATTTCTTCCCCCGGGGGTATTTAATTGATTGTTTGACAAAATTATGTGTAAACAATTTCCTTGTGCACGTCGTTGGCCCCCACAAATTCTCGTAATTGACAGCTTGATTTTATCGATTAGAGGCCCACTTGTTCAGTCCTTTCCTAAACTATCTGGGGGATTCTGATGGAACTGCTTTGTGTGTGACTCTTTATTATCATTATTATTATTTTGGTTTGACTAACGCACAACCGTGGGACCAAATTTTCGTGATGTCACACCCACCCCTCATTACCCCCCCTGTTGACGGTGTGCTCCCTTTACCCCCCTAGGCAGTGCCCACGGAGGGTGGCGAACCCGACCTGAAGGCGGCTGAGAACAAGGGTGACGTCAAGAACGAACAGATCCCGAACAAAGTAGGCTCCCTCACCTTTTTGTCCCCCTCTGTTTGCCTCCTCCTCCTTTTTTTCCCCACCTCCTCTCTCAGCTCCCTCCCCGCTGACTCTGTCTTCTTCTAACACAGGACAAGTCTCGCAAGTCTAGCGTGCAGGCCCTGGAACTCCCCGTTGAGGCCCAGGTGCCCCAGTTGAGCACCGCCGAGCTCAACGACATGGTGGAGCGAGAGGCAAAGATGGTGCAGCAGGACCACATGGAGAAGGAGCGGGTGGACGCCAAGAATGCCGTAGAGGAGTACGTCTACGAGATGAGGGACCATCTCTCGGAGAAGTACCAAAAGTTTGTCAGTCAGCAAGACAAGGAGGCGTTCCTCAAGCTGCTTAATGCGACGGAGGACTGGCTCTACGCCGACGGAGAGGAAGTGGCAAAGGGACTGTACGTCGAGAAGCTGGAGGCCCTGCGGAAAATAGGTGGACCCGTAAAGTACCGGTTCCGCGAGAGTGAACTGCGGCCTGTGGCCCTGGAGGAAGTGGGCGGAGCCCTGCAGCGAACACGCAAGTTCCTGGATTCTGAAGAGTTCAGCAAGGCCCCAGCCGAGGACAAGGAGAGGTTGCGCAAGGCATTGAACGAGAAGCAGGCGTGGTACGACCAGAGCCTCGGGGCACTGGGGAAGGCCCCCCTGACGCAGGACCCCCCAGTGACCGTGGCACAGTTGAGAGATGCCCGACAGGTTGGTAGCATTGTCCCCCTATCCCCTTTGCAGCTCTGACCACCGCGTGGATTTTCCAGGCATTGGACAACCTGGTGTCTGCGGCGTCTGCCAAGTTGAAGGCAGCTCTGCAGCCCACCCCGCCTCCACCAACCCAGCCAACCCCAGCCGAGAGCGGGCCCGCAACGCCCTCCGAGACGGAGGCCACAGAGTCGGAGGAGCACACAGAAAAGATGGACGTCGACTGAGCAACAGCAGCACGTAGATGTCGATGCACCGGTCTCTAGGCATTCCTGGCACCGCGAGTTCCATCACTTGCGCATTTGCAAGGCTGTACAGAGTGTTTCTTTCTCCTCAAACTTTCTCCTGTACATAACATCAAGGTTCCCCCCTCCTTTTTTTTTCTCTCTGGTGGTGCAGCATTGTTTGCAGATGTACTGCTTTTTTTTCCCCCAAGTTACAATGTATGTTAAGTGCTGTGACGGAAGTGAAAAGGAGCAAACCAATAAAAGTAGACTGCAGTGGACAAATCTTGGCAATGTGCCAGATTTGGCTGGTTTTACACTGTTGTTGGGTTGGATGAGCTAAGTTATTTGACTGTTTGGCCACTGCCTTTTTTTTGTGCTGCATCCGTTCTTTTTATATTTTGCATTGGGTGCTAATGTGATGGCAACTGAATAAAGCAGCATTGTGGGAAGTGAAGGAGATGGTATGCATGTCTGCTGTAGGAGGTGAATCTGGATGGGTTATGGAAATGGCGGTGACCAGTGGTGTTAGTCCTATGTTGCTGGGGTTCTGCTGCATGCCTCGTTTATGGTTCGCATGCCACCTGGTCAGTTTGTCTTTCCACTTTCTTTCTCTCTCTCTGAGCTTGCTTCTCCTGTTCTCTTAGGCAGCATAAATATCTGCAAGGGAAAACCGGGAAAACAACTTGTGGTTTGGGTTTGAAGACTTTTGCAAAGAATGAAATGTTTATCTCCTTTTTGATAAATACAGTCGCCCGTTTACAGTGTGATCTGCGCCAGTTCTGTAGCCAGAAAAATATCTCGGGAAGTGGGATGCCCTCTCCCAAATGCACTACAAAAGGTACGATTTCAGGGGCCCCTGGCTACATATCTGATCTGTGCCGACCGAGCAAATAAGCACAGTGTCTTCTGCTTTGCACACAGTTGTTAGTCATCTGCCATCACATTTTAATTATTTAAATACTGTATTGCAGACGTCGCATCTTTCTCTGGTTTTGTTCGCTTAATCAAGTGGGAAGGGGCGATCGCCCCACCGATGGAAGTAGCAACACACTTTTGAAGCTTTTTTTCTTTCCTTTTCTGGCCTTGTTTTGTTGTGTTCGTGAGGAATATCTGATGTGCAAAATCAAAAACTCACGGATAACCCTGATTTCCCCCTTCGGAGCTGGGGAAATGCACACGGGAAGCATGAATCACGTGACATGCACGCAACGGGATCGTCACAAAAGAGTTATGTGTTACGCATGCGTCGTGAACCCGGTGCGCGCAAAGAAAATGGCGGTGGATTGTGTATAAAACAGAAGACTGTACAGGGGTCGTACCCTTGGATAACGTGTTCAAGTGTGCTTGTGGAATGGCAGAAGCGAGGCGTGTTCAGTTGCAGAACGCCCACCAAGTGCCTAACAAGAAAAAATCTGTGGACAATTCCCCTACAAAACGTTTTTCGCTAACGCTCGGAGAGTCGACCGCCGATAGTTGCCCCGAATTTTCGTACAGTGACTTGTTAAAATGCAGTCGGGTAAGCGTTTCTCTTGCCCGAAGTCATCTTCGTGGTCAGTTCACGCTGTCGTACCGCTTGTGTGTCCGCCAGCGTTTCGCGAGAAAGGCTCCCGATCGGGCAAAACATCCATCTCTCGGTCTATGTTTACCACACCAACAAAAGAAAAACCTTGGCTTAAAAAATAGTTTATTAAGCAGAAGAGTTTCTGCTAAAGCTTTCTAGAGCGTATCGTTTCGAGCCTCGTGCTACTGGGCCAGATAAGAAACGTTCTCTGCTCACACTGGGTCAGTTTTAGCGATGGCGCTTGATTGATGCAGTGTGCGAATCAGCAAACGCAGCGAGCTAGATATTTAATTAAAGTTCCCGTCGGACTGGTAGCGTTGTTACTTTGTAATGGGAATTGGACTTGGCTTACTAGGACTGCAAGACCGCCTCGTTGTTTTCCGTTTCCGTACTATGAGATTCCGTAATACGATGTTCTGTTTGATGTAATATCATTATTGAAGCTACAACATATGATAGCTGCAGTTTATGACGCAAGCGCTCAAAAGAAAGCATGAAAACCACTTCTCATCACATTATTACCGGGAGCTCGGGGTTTGTTACACATCACTGTGAAGATTACGCAATAGTATTCCGGCCCGGAATTCAGCCCAACAATCAAAACCAATTCTTATATCATTTATCCCTTTTAACTGGCTGAGGTGCAAGTTATTGTCCAAGTAGAAAGGGGGCAGAAAATCATCGAAATAGCCATGGGCGTTCCGAGGATTTTTTCCAGGGGGGTGGGGGCAAAAGTACAAACCCCTACCACACCTTTTTTCTGGAGGTGGACGTTGTGCACTGTGTGGGTGTTCAGAGGTTCCTATTATGACATCTGCGAATAAGCATTATGACCTATGACTAAAGAGTGCACTGTTTTCACAAGCGACCTTGGAGTTCCAGGGGGAGCACGTCCCCCCTTGCCCCCCCCCCCCCCCTCTTGATATGCCCGTGGAAATAGCATGTTGAAACATATGTATACATTCCATAGCAAACACCAGGTTCAAGCATCATGCTGCCTGTAAGATACATGTTTCCTAGATGAAATGCTACACAAAAGATAAATTGTACCAATCCGAACTCATTTAATTCAAGCCGCAAGGGCCATATCAAGAAAAAATGTCGTAGAGTGTGACTTATACTGAAGGAAATGTAACGTCTTCCACAAATAACATTTACTGAAGCGCACTGAAGGATCGTTAAAATGCACCGCAGTGATTGCCCCCAAAGAGGTCTTGCTTGACCTTGACCAATTGATGTACCCATAGTACCTCGATAATGGTGACATCGTTGACATGCTTCGATCTTGATGAACCTGTCGTGATCCGGGGGTTCTAAATGCGCTCTCTAAGACACGCTCATCCGCAAACTTGTAAAGAAAATGTACGCCTTTTAACGAGGTCGTACTGAAGAACTACCATTACTTGAAACCCAATTAATGATCATAACACCCACATAAGTGGCCTACAATGTTTGAGGTACTGTGAGAGAGTTGAGCATGTGAAGCACCGTTTGAATCCGTTATTGGATGCACTACAAATGTCGTATCAGCGATCCGTTCTTCTTCAACAGGAGCCAGCGAAAGCAAAGGAAGACCCTTTCGACGAAGACGTCGACAAGATGAGAGAGATAGCGCGACAGTTGGAAGAACGATACGTAAGACTTGTCACGGTGAAAAGCGCGCTGGATTTTTAACGCGTTCCTTCATATGTGCAGGGTCCCAAACCCACCGGAAAGAAAAAGCACAAGGGTGGTAGGCGCTGGGAGGACTATATCGACAGGGGCATGGGCTACGACGAGACAGATCCATTCATCGATAACGAAGAAGCGGTAAGCGGCTGACAGATATAAAAGAGAATGGAACTGCTTTTCATTTTTTTTCTTTTTCTTGTGGGTGGCTGTCTTCATCGATGACAGCATCGCACAAGAAAAAGGGATACTGGTGTGTGGAGGATAAGAAACAGGATGTCAAAGTAAATCGTTGAAATACCATGAACTAGACACAATTTTCGACTGTGACAATAATTGTTTGTTACACAAATTAGGACTTTTTTGTTTGTTACTCAAGACTTACAAAGTGTACCTATTTACCGGAAGGTGGCGCTCATCCGTGCTGTCATCCAGAAACGGTCTAGCGTCGTTAGAAACGGAGCAGAGAGACAAACCTCCCAGAGCAGCGAAATTTGAGCAGATTTTTTACGGATCTAACGGTCTGGATCCGTAAAGAATCTGGTCAAGTTTGACTGCTCTGGAGGTGTGGTTCCCTTTCTGCCGTATTTTTATATTCGGATCTCGAAAATTGAACACTGTCGCATACTTTCTTATCATGCTCACATTCATTGTGCAAAATATTTCGAGTTAATTTGTAGCCAGTTATTTGTAATTGAATTTTACCCATCACTTTCGTTGCCGTGTCATCATTGTTAGTAGCTTCGTGTTTTTCTTCTGCTAGGCAATGAAGCCACCGATTCCACAGAAGGCTTGCTGAT
This sequence comes from Ornithodoros turicata, assembly GCF_037126465.1. NCBI lineage: Eukaryota > Metazoa > Arthropoda > Arachnida > Ixodida > Argasidae > Ornithodoros > Ornithodoros turicata. Next base: position 82,742,256 of record NC_088205.1, read on the forward strand.
TATGATTTATTATACGCAACGTCCCATATACGTAGCGGAACCCACATTTATAAGGGTTATACTAGTAGGCAGCGGGATGGTGGCAGGGTACAACGCGATTTTTATGGTTGTTTCTACAACACTTATACACTGAGAAGAATGGAGTAAGCCTGCTTAATGTGAAAACATTGCAAAATGTTGCTCTGGTAGTCTGCGCACTTTCCTTTTTGTCGATTCGCTTGTAGTGTCTAGATGTCGAATACCCCTTATCGACAGCCCCAGTCTGTCTCTCTTAAGACATTAGGGATGTGTATCTGAGGTTTGTAGGCATATAAGGAACTATGCCAAGTAATAATCACGTGAGAAAATAATGACTCACCAATGTTTAAACTGACAAGATATATATAGTCTCCAAAAGACACACAAGTTATTGCATTCAGGACCTGTATGTTAAATCAGAAATGAAAAAGGTCAAGTAAAGGGTGAGAGAGATAAGAGACACTGCTCCCACCAGTTCTTTTATTTATCCAGACACCCCCAATGTTTGATGACACCACCTTAACTTTTTTTTTTTTTACCTGTGCACCCCTTGCAGGGGTGTCAGTTGCTATTTAAGCTTGAGATGTATCAGTCATGATGACTGCATGACTTAAAACCACTAAAAGGATGACACACGAACATACACGACACTGAGCGCCAACTTTCAGGCATGCAGTTTTGAGTCATGCAGTTCTGACACCAACAAGCCCAAACGGAGGTTTTAGTGTAATAATGACCCCACCCCCAATTTTTGCAACACCCCCCCGTGCTTAGGGGTGTTGCTGGATAAACCACTGCACCAGTTCATATGCCATCATCCAAGCTTACACTCGTAGTTGAAACACGTTTGTTCAATAGTGCCTGTGAGGATTTTTCATAACCCTGACACGTTACCTGCAAATAGTCAGAAAGAAACTTGGTAGAGCGGAAATTCTGAATCACAAGCATCACTTTTCCCGTGCTGTCACTCGGCACCATTTAGAGCGCTAAAATGAACTGCGTTCTACTGCCCATTTCAGTATGATGAACTGGTGCCGTCCACCCTGACCACAAAGCACGGCGGCTTCTACATAAACACTGGCGAGCTCGAGTTTCGTGACCTCTCCGGCTCGGATGAAGACGACTTCAAAGGAGAGCCCAGACAACGCAAGAGGCGGAGACGGCGTGCGGAGGGAGCCGACGTTCCTCCGCGGAAAGAGGGGAACCGGGGTCGCAAACCAGCGGCTGTCCCACCTCCAGTGCGTGAAAGCGCACCCGTCGAGGACCCCGTGAAGGCGTCCTCCAGTAGCAACAGCAGTGGCGGAGTAAACAATAACGCTGTCGCCACGGAGGAAGAAGGTGCGGCGGCCAGACCTGCCCTCCCCGAAAACCTTCCCACCGACCTCGAAGAGGTTGTGAAACGGCTGAAGCAGGCGGCCCACCTCTCGGGCGAAGGGAAGTGCAAGTTCTTCCGCGGACCCGTTAATCAAATGTTGTTGAGTGTGGAACTGCGTGCACGCGAGTTAGGTCCGGCTCAACGGTCATCTGTGTTTGCGCATCTCGCCTCCTTCTTACCATGTACGAAAGAGACGTTACTCAAGAGGGCCAAGAAGCTGCGGCTAGACCAGGAAGATGGAAAATTGAGAGAGCCTCTGCGTCGCCTTCGAGAGGCAGTGGCGGAACGCATTGGTACGCCAGCTGGGGGCAGCACCGGCACAGCCACTTTGGACGACCAACTGCGCGAGCTGCTGTGCGACGCTGTGCGCATCAAGTTGCGCTGCTACGAGGTGTCCAAGATGCGCACCCAGTCAGCCGAGGACTACTTGCGTCACTTCCTCGACGCGGAGGTACGGACTCTGTGGCCCGAAGGTGTCATCACCGCCCGCACCCTGCTTCAGGAAAGCAGTACTGCCCACTCCTACCTCACGAGCAAACCTCGGGGTAGCAAGCCCGCTCCTCTTCCCCCACCCGCTTCCACTCCCCCTACTCCTGCCACCACCTCGGTGACACCGAACCCCATCTCCGTCCCCACTTCCATCTGCACCCCGAGCCCGGCCCCACTCCCGGTGAGCCCGTCAACAAGCTCCGTCCCCACTGTCACGCCCAACCTGAACGCCACTTCGCCCCTGCCGCAGCGAAAGCGCCCACCGCCGGAAGCGGTGCCAGAGCAGAGTCCCAAACGTCCCGAGGATCCCGGCGGACCCTTCCTGGCGTCCCACATGTTGGACCGCATCATCGCTGCCAGTCTGGGAAACTTTCCAAGCAGCAGCACTTCAGAGCCGACGAGGCCCGTTCACGAACCGCCGGTGTCGTCGTCCTCGCTCCCACTGCAGTCGTACGCATTCCTCGAGGCGTTCAAGCGTTCGCTGGAAGAGGGTCCGCGTGTGCCGCCGACTGCGAGGCCCAGGGCCCCTGAGCCCCTGGAAGGCATGAAGGGCTTTCCGTACCCTGCTCCCCTCCCGCAGTACCAAGGAGTGTCTCGCACTCGCCCTGTTGCTTCGGACCGGATGCAGTGGAGAGGCGCCCCCACGGCTCACGAAGCGAGCGTCGGGACGCCCAGGCTTTCGCAGCCGCGTTATGGGTATGCAGAAGGCCTTCACGGACATCCTTACACCAGGCCAGCTCATCAAGGTAAGCGTACAGGAGAGGCAGAAGTGGCTTCCAAACGTAGTTTGATCTCATTATCTCGTTTTAGGTGCTCCACCTCCACCATCACGGGTGCCCTGAACTGTGTCATGTGACTTGGTGTGTTCCAAGAGTGACCATAGCTGGTGTTTTGGTCTTTGAAAAGAACTGTGCACCATTTTCTTCCTTTTTTAATGATTGTGCTAGGTTCTGCAGTCGTTCATATTGCGACGACAGAAATAAAGTATATTTATTGTATGGAGCCCAGCGCAGCTCAACTACGTTTTGGGTGTTGTGGGATTTCCTTACAACCCCCACCCCCCACCCTTTTTTTTCCCGGAATGTCCGAGATTGCGAAGTACAAGATGGCTAGCAATACACACATTGCAGAGTGGATGCTGTGCATTGTGTCATTGCCAGCGGTAACCGTCTTTTCTGTTAGCGATATATGTGTGCTAGCGTGTTTTGAACGAAGTTTTGCAAGTTTAATGGGAAGCCTTCTGGTTTTCTGTGGTTTCTAGTAAGTCATCTCGTCGGGTTCGTACCGGTTGTATACCACGTGGCTTTAATCAACAGTATAGCACCAATAGCACCGTTATGACTGCGCGTTTAGCTTAAAAAGTAAATTCAGCTATATATTATTTTGGTCATCTTTTCGAAGTTTACAGACTCGGCAGTTCCGTTTAGGTGTTTTGCGGGGGTCCGATAAAAACGCGAGATATTGTTAACGGGTCTGGCAACAGTCGGTGATCGAACTTTTAATCATGGAACTCTAAATGTACTCGCGTTGAGTTTCGGATGAAGTTACAGAAATATAGAGCTATCAATTGTATCTTGTAACTGGGCAGACGAGAGTTGTGTTCGGACGTTACGAAACTAATCGTGGGCGACCGTATTGTGTTGTGGTTGTGAACTGTGTGATTGAGCTCCGCGTCTCTTGCGACAAGCGAAGTGTGGTGTTAAAAAAGCCATTAATTACTGCCTGCTGGAAACAGTTTTTTTTTTACCAACCACGTAACACCAGTTCCGTAAGTATGGCAGACGAAAACACAGAGAACACCAGAACAAGCACATCAGCGCCTAGAGGGTTCATGGAAGTTATGGTGAGTGACCCAGCATGAGTCGGTTTCTACCGGGAGGTACACACGAGATAACTGGATGAACACACAAATTGTAAAATGAAAGACGCTAACTTAAAAATAGTAGCTTGCATATATAGCTTTGCACAGAAAGCACGAAAGATAAACACGCGTGCCTTGGGGGTGCTTAAAACACGTGATTCAACTCTTGTAATGTACAGTACCTCTTAGCACCGCTAATATCCTACGTCCAGTATGTTTGACGGGTGGTATGTTCGGGCAAAATAGAACATAGGCAACATGGAAAGGAAAGGGTCACTTACAAGTGTGCCTCAGAGCTGTTCAGCAATAAGATTAGTGGCCACTACTAACAGTGCGACAGGTACTGTAACCTTTTCCACTGCTTCACGCAGTGCAGCCAAATCAACGAAACCTAACACCATAAGAAAGTGTCTCGTGCTAACACACACTCCAAGCACTCTGGAGCAGCTGACCGAGGTGTCCTGGCATCTCCATTTCCACCTTGCCTCCCTCACTTTCTTCTAGAATCATGCCATCATCAACAAGATCGACAGCTTGCTGTGGCTCACACGTATGTGCACCGTGGTGTTCACGATACTGTACCTTCTGCCGCTGTTCAGGTAAGTTTTTGCTGCGCTCGCATCGGAAATGGTGAGATACAAGGTGGGAGGCTCGCAGTGCCAACCCATGGACGTGCTACCAGAGGGCGCTGATTAGCAACGCAGCGACGAGCGCCCTGCGGCTCCACCAGCGAATGCCCAGCATCCAGTTGACTAGGCTTTTCCTGGGGCAACTCCTCACAGAAGACAGTTGCCATTACCTTTTCTACTCTCTCATCTTCCTGTTTGCACAGCCAATGACGCGTATCCTTTCACCAGGTGTGCTAGTGCATAGTGTTTTGCTGTATATCCGTAAGTCCGGGGCATGTTGTTGTATTCTCGGACAATAGAAGCGCTAAGGTTGCACTCACAGCAAGGTTTATGTCGTCTTGTGTCTTTAATGCTGTAACTGGTCAATCCCAGACTCCCACCCAAACGAAAGAACTGAGCAATTATTCTGAAGTTAAGCCAGCTTTTAGATATCTTGCAGCGTAACATTGTAGTTGTCCTCGGCTGAACACCCCTGTGGATCCCTGTCCCAGACCAGGACCCGGGCCGAGAGCGAGTCCGTGTGCGAATCTACATTCGAGATGAGCAGCAGGTTAAGTAACTCGTCTCCTAGAACTGTTCGAACCTCTCACATGCTGTGGCCCCTGTAAGGGGTGCTCACGGGGAAATCAAATTGGAACTCTTTCTACGAGAGCCAGAGTCCTGACATCTCGGACAGGGAATTAGAACTGCGCACGAAAGCTAGGCTGTATGCAACAACCTCAAAGTATGGTGACATATATTAGTTTAATTAATAATTAGTTTTGCACTTTTTCGTGACCTTGACAATGGGAAACAGTGGTTCTGTTGCCTGTATTCCTGTTTGCACTTTTACATTCTGCGAGTTTCTCGCTGGTCCTGCTCGACGTAAGTACCCTGGCCCCTTTAGAAAGAAACGGGGCTCAGCTCTTGGGGGTGTGGCCCATTTCAGAAGTTTGGCGGCAATTCAAGGTCCATGGGATCCTGGTTGGTGTCGCTGCTGGAGAGCCAGAGTCGGAACATCCTGCGTCTCGTGGCATTCACGGAGATCTTTGCCATGCCGTTGACGATATTCAGTGCACTCACGTAAGCGTGTCTATTTTTTATTTAAGCGTTAATACCCTCAAAGGAACTGCTGCATCCGTTCCAGTCAATTCCATTTTATTCCTCGTTAACCACTGACCACGGTATCGAAAAAATCCTACGTGAAAAAGTGGCGCAGTTTGCCTGTTTTTCCATGGAATATTACGTGACAAGAGCATATGCCAGGTGTTGAGAGTATGCCGGAATTCCCCCTCTGGAAAAAGGCGATGATGTCATTCCCTACACCACCAATCAGACGGCGCCTTTCTCCTCTGAACGAGGCCCTCTCTTTTTTCTTGTCAGGGAGTGATGTGACACTGCTGTCGTTCTCACAGTACTGATCTTTAAAATTTATTTAAATCAAAGTAGTAAGCACATTTCGAACGAAAAGATTAGCGAAGTAGTTTGTCGGTCGATGCCGAACACGCCTGCGGTATCTGTTTCATAGATGGGTTTCAGGATGCAACTGTCCCTTTAAGGTATGTGTGATGAAACGTTTATTGCTTGGGAGCACTACACAAGACGAGAATCCAAGAAGAGTCGGCAAACGGTTTTGTTATTATGTTTTCCAGTGGACGATGCAGCCTGGTGACTCCGTTTGTGTATTATCGTTTCCTCAGCCTGCGTTATGCATCTCGGAGGAATCCATACTCGAGGTACTGTGGTTAATTTCGCTGTCCTAAAAGTTGCTAGATGGGACCTTGAGGGAAGGTCTTGCGCCGCACTATACTGTAGAGCTCTTCAGAATGCTTGAAATTTGAGGCTTCGCCAAGATATCGGGAATTGTCAGTGCTTTTGAGACGCACGTATACAATGCATACCTGCAAACCTGACGAACTCAAAATTCGGGAGTACGACGGGAGTCAGGGGACGCATTAATTTTGTGCACTCGAAATAGCATTGCTAATGTATTGAGATTCCTGTACGACATCAACATCAAGCACAGACCAAGCAGACTGATGCAGCCACTCAGTATTGCTTGCAGCATGTCCTTCGAGCGGTAGCGCCTCACATTTCAAAAATCATTTTTGTGACGTCTGCACCGCTTTGTTCCAAAGCCTTACTTTAAAGGGACATGAAGAGATTCCCGAAAAATCTGAGTTCTCGATGGAGAATGACTCCCAAGGAGGAGCTTTGTCTGAAATATATCAAATCACATTCAACACGGGGGCAGTTCCCGAGCAAAACAACAGCATTGAGCGGCTGCCTGATTTGTTCAGTCCGCAAGAGGGGAAGGTAACCTGCTTCTGTCGTCACACCTACCTTCCCTGTTATTCTAACCAATGATTGGTTCATACTCCCCACGGTGAATGAATCAGCAGCCAGGAATACATTGCATATGCTTACAGAGGTTTCGAGGATCCCATTATGTACAGAGAAGAAAAAAAGATGACTGTGTCCGCAATTGAGTTTTTTTTCTGCAAGTGACTAACACTTTTTAAGAAAGTTTGACCTCTTCTAGTTTACGCAGCACATGCGCGAGCATTCTAAAGCGTGCTTCTGTACTTTTCCTACTCTCTGTAGTCCAAAATTTGACACACAGTTTCCTCTTTTCCAGGACAGTGTTCCGCGAACTACGCCTCGTGGCGGAGCACTATGCCACCCGTCCAGCGTGCCCAGGGTTTGTGCGCCAGTCCCTCCTGCGTGCCATCAACCTCTTATCTCAGCTGGCACCCCCCGTGCCCCAGTAAATGCACACGTGCTTTTTTTTGTGACTCCCAGAGTTATTTATTTGGGCCCACGGCACGAATTCAGCACATCTGCAACAAGAGAAAATAAAGGGCCTTTGTTTTGTACATGCAGCCGAGAGCAACCGTTGTTGCCTACCTGGGCGAACTTGGCCACCTCGTCGACTGTCCAGTCGCGGCCGCCCTGGCTGTCGGCCTGGTCGTCGACGCAGTCGTAGACGCGGTCCATTTTCTGGGGGTTGTGGTAGTGGAGCATGCAACGTGGTTATTTTTGGGATAATGGTTCTCAACACAAAGGCCCGTAGGAGGCAAAAGCAGACCACGGGTGAAAGCAGACGTGTGGTCTGGTTTTGCCTCCCCTGATGTGTTGCGTTCTTGCATCATGCGTATACAACGGGTAGTTGCCGTGACTACAATCTTAAAACGGAGCTTTCCCACACAGCAAGTTCCTAGCCAACCGTCATCCCGAACAATATCGTCTCCCCCGATTTGTTGAAAACGGGAGGCGTACACCTTTTGCGACACTGATGCTGTTACGTTAATTTTTTACAAAAGAGGCGTACGCCTCCCATTTTCAACAGATCAGGCTCAATGTTCAACATTTCGTAATTCCGTACTGCGCGATAAACGCATTGCTTCACTGTGATTCGTCGCGAGCTCCCGAGTGATGGCCAATCGTGTTGTTCCTTTGAAATCCCATCCTACCGAAACAGTTTTCATGCGCTGTCACGCGACATCTACAACGAACGTACGTTCGGTTCAGCATTGGGCACCGGGTGAGAGAACGATGCCATTCGGGATGATGGTTGGTTGGATGGTTTTAAGAGTATAGGGTTTCTGGTTTTTGGAATTTGCCAAAAAAAAGAAAGACTGAAAAAACATCCGCAAAATTTGGCAAAGAAGTATCATTAGTAACGGAAAGTGTCTGGGATAATTTCTCTCATCCAAAAGAGCAGAAAGGGGAAATGTTCTCTTTGGCATGCACAATGATCTCTTATACCCCTGTCACACGGGCAGTCTTCAATGACCATTGAAACCAATCGTCATTGAAAATGCGTGTAGCGCCACCTTGCGTGTAACGTGTCAACCTGTCGGGGAACATTGAATCCAATACTCTTTGGGAAGTTGACACGTCACACGCTTGGTGTCACTACACGCGTTTTCAATGGTCATTGGTTTCAATGATCATTGAAGACTGCCCGTGTGACAGGGGTATTAATGGGTCATCTGAATACTTTAAAAAAAAAGAAGTACACAGAGGTCTGTCCTCTATGCTTGCCCTGTTGTCCCCTCTCAGTTTTGAGTTTGCCGTCCTTGAACACGACCACAAGCATCAAATTGTAGAAATATGTTCCACATGGTCATCCTTCCTGTACCAGTTTCTAGTGTAAACGTAGGACATTAATTCTCGAAAATTGCCCGTTGTGAACATGTTGCATGATAACGTGATGTACAGCCGTGACGTCTGAAAGATATTTCGTGATGAAAGACATTTTCTGCAGTATAAATGTTTCGTTTGTTTGTGCTGCGTTTACCTAGAAATGCCAACCTGTGTTTTTCCCCGTACTATACTATAGTAGTATAGTACTCGTATATCCACCCAAATTAGGGAATTTACTTTTGCAAGTCGTAACATTGCTGCCGAGAAGATCCAACTTTTTTTGTACGGAATAAATTCCTATCAACACTCCCCGAATTACCATAAAAATAAATGCAGAAAACTAGAAATCCCACGTATAACATGCCACAAAAATGTTCTGGGGGTTAGTTGTCATTTTACTGAACCCTTGAAACCCGTCATTTGACTCTGCTTTAGGGGCGAGAAGGGGTTGTACAAACCAACTTTTGTAACATTTTCTCCTCAACCTCCGCTACAAAACTGTCCACCGGGTGGCTAACATTTTTTTCTGACTGCCCCGGAGGTACATTCTGCAAACTGAAACAAATGAATACTTTCTTAACAGGTTTGGAGGATGTTTTCTTGAGAGCTTGTTGTACTGATGCAGACGACACAAATAAATTTAAAAATTAAAATCTGCTCAAGTATGCGCTTTACTACGTCGACGTTTTTGTTCTTTGTCAGTTATCAAAGCCGACGGAAATGCTTTGAGCGATCAAATGGATGTGATCTGAATTGAGTTAGGAGACTGTGGACAAGCATAGTGAGCTGCAGACAATTCCGCACTCGGACAGAAAGAAACCTCTCTTAACATATTTTAATTTTCGAACAGCGTGGACTTTCTAAGCGATAGCTGATGACCCTGAACCTGAGTGTGTTCTGCGTGTACTTCTTGCTGTAATTGCGTAAGCGATACAGTCTGGTCTGCGAAGTAATCAATATCACAAAATATTGCCCCATGACTTTCCAGGGCTTCGGCTGTGCCTAACTGGAGTCAGAACAATCGAAGCAGACGACAGTCGCGCGCATGCGTGTTCAGACATCGGATTCGTTGCAGACGAATCCGGTACGCGTTCCTCGCCACTTCGTAGTTTCGCAAGTTCGCGTTTGCTCAGCCTTTGCCAGCGCTACGCTAGTTAAATGATCCTGACGGAAATGCAAAACAAAACACATTGCTTTGTAGAGGCTCAACCGCCGCAATTGATGTTCTGAGGCTGGAACGCATAGAAAGGACAAATACATACAAAGCCTCAAGTGCCTAAGAAATTAATGATGAAAGAAGGAAGTCACTGAAAGCTACAGCTGGCTAACCTTTTTAGTAGGCTTCCTTCTTTCATCAGAGGGTTAATGTTTGGAGAAACCACGTGACGAAGTGTCTGTCCAGTCACAAGGCAACCATAAAGGGGTATTCGCAGACCGGCATGGGTCCACAGAAGAAATCGCGTGCGTCTCACCTTGAAATGCTGTTCCCTTATTTGGGAGAGCGACGAATGCGATCACTCCCCGGGCATTATCGTCCGTTGGTTGCTCTTGTGTTCCATTAGCAATCTCTAAAGCTCCACTAACAGTATTCTCCTCTCCCAACGCCGACGATCATTAGGGATCAGAAGGGATTAGGCGAACCTGAACCTGATCATACGCGCACAGGCTGGCAGGGAGCGACTCTTTAGCGCTCACCCCGCGAACAGTACCACGTCGTCAGCTCGGGGGCGGATCCGGGATTTTTCTGAGAGGGGGATCCAGCCTTGCTCAGCACTGTAGGTACGCAATCGAGGTCAATTAAACACTACGCGAAGACAGAAATTGAGGAGCGGGTCAGGATATCCTGACCCTCCCTCTGGATTCGCCCGCCCATCGCAGACGAAGGCGGAGCAAAGGCGAACTTTCGAAGCATACGAAATGGCGAGGAACACGCCCCAGCTAGGTCCACAGACTGGTACTCATCGTGCGCTTCGATACTGTGTGCTAGGGCTCGCATTACAAAACAGATTGCCTCAGAACTTGGAGAAACAACAGGTGTGGAAAACAAACTGACCCTGCTGTCGTCTTGGCAGAGCATGTCAAATGCCCGGTCGCCCATATTTTTCATTCTGAATTGTCGGCTCATGCAGTCTGCAACTATAACCTCCAACTGCAAGGAAAATGTGAATAGGTTAAGACACATCGTGACAATCGATTGCAAACCCGCCCTTCTGCATGCATTATCCACTCACCTCTATTTCCATGCGGTCACCTACGCAAGCAATGGCTTCCTTTCGATCTGCAGCGTTGTCATACTTCCCTACACAGCAACATTTAAGCAGATGAGAAAAAAATATTCTGCTGTCGAAGCAGGAGCGGATCCAAGGGGGCGATCGCCCCCCAAAACGTCAGTGTATACATGGGATTTCTCTATCTCCCTTCCCCCACTACGCGCTCCGACCAAGTAACCGCTACCCCCCACCCCCCCCCCCAAACCCGAGGGTCTCGATCTGCCCCTGTGTCGAAGGTATACAGACGAGGGAAGTTGTTTAACATCGCAAACAAAACAAAAAGCCTAACCGTCTATTTTAAACTTTCAATTATATTATAATGCAATAATAATAGCAATACTCGCAATGTAGAATTCGAAATGCCCTTTATACTCACGACAGATTGCAGCCATGAGGTCATCAAATGGTAGCTCCTCTTGGGTCTGCTGACCATAAACTTCCTCAGAAAACATAAACAAGGACAGCCAAATGACAATTGCGAACGGCAGCATTTCAGGGCTTGGCAGATAGGGTCCAGGACCGAAACACGGACCACCGAGGACCACCCAGCCAACACGCGGCTGCACGTGCTTGCGCGGCTCCCGTACCTCGCTTCAAATAGCCGCGTGCCAACGCAAAGGCAAATTTTACGGCAAGCCCTATCACCACCACCACCACCAAAGGCAAATTTAAATTTCTTCTAATGTATTGAAATCCATTTATGACACAATTTACTCGTTTGACACTCGCTGTAAAGGTGGGTAAACCTGGTAAACCAGACGAGCGCATACAGAACCCATTTGGATCTTGTCTTCTGCTAACAGCTTTCGTGTCGCCAACAGAAGGACGGCAGAAATTCCAGTAACGACCAACCGGGCGACTGACAAGAACAATTTGTAGAAAGTATTCTTTATTTTGTAGACTACATTTACCTACTCATTTACTGTAACGTGGTTTTCTTGCATAATGTAAAAAAACCCGAGACTAGGGAACACGAAGGGACAGACACAAACACGAAGTCCAGCAGCCAATCGACATCGTGCATACTCGCGCCATACTAGCCAAACCTATCCAATTCGATCCAACATTCACGCCAACATCGTTTACAAATGACATGTGCTTCCCGAGAGCGTGCAAGTTTCTAGTCTAGGTGTACAAACACATGTGCATAAAATCTTCCTTAAGTCGGTCTTTGGAACAGCTACAGCTACACCGTCAATATGTTGACCTCAAAGACTTTCGTGAAAAAGACGAAGAAGGGGGGCATTTTGAAAATAGTGAGAGAGCACTACCTTCGAGACGACATTTGGTGCAGTTCGCAACGTTGTACAAAATGTAAACACGAGGCTCCGTTGCTGAAAGCGGAGCCCCGAAGTTCCAGTGATCTCTGCACATCGCCACATTACATCATCATTGACACTAACGTTGTCTTACATCAGGTGCGGGTGTTTTCCTTTTGCCGTGTCGTGTTTGGATGTAGTTCCTAGTTTTTTTTTCTTTTCTTTTTTAACGATAGAAGATGAACACAAAGAAGATTCGTGTTTATCCGCTGTCTAATTGCGAAGACCGCTTGTCGTTTTAGTTGGATGTCTTGAAAGACGAAGCGTTTTGCGACGTGATTGTGCCGCAGACAGTTCTGCAAGAAGTCCGGCACCGACACGGACCTCGGTACAAGATTCTGAGAGAAATCATCTCGAATAAAGACCGACGTTTCTACGCTTTCGTCAACGAACATCACAAGTGAGTCGTCTGTGTGCTGATATCGTACGCTTTCTAATTTCCGCAATCGATATAGGGACACATACGTAGAACGAGCTAAAGGTGAGACAGCCAACGACAGAAACGACCGTGCCATCCGCCAGGTTGCGGCCTGGTACTCCGAGCACTTGAGCCCAACTGTTACTGTGGTGCTCCTGACAGAAGACGAAGACAATCGCACACGAGCTCTAGCAGAAGGCGTTCGAGCCTTCACATGTGAGCCATATTTGAAAGTTCTTCAAACAACGACTTTTTGCTCACTCACCGTAACTACCCTCCTCCCTCTGTGACATAGCAATAACCATTAGCTCTCAAAATAACGATCAATAGTGGAGGTAAATGCTAATTATGGACCTTGCAGTTTCAGAATATGTCAACAGCCTGAAGGACCACCCGTTACTTGCGGACAAACTTGCGCTTCCCGGTGGCAAGCTCGTAGGGGTACGTCGAACGACCCCTGCCAGGTTCTTGAGGATAACGATTTCACTCGATTCCTATACGACAGGGCGACAGACCTTCCAGCGGACCGTTGTATCCGGAATACCTTCCTGCAGCAGCCTTGCAAGCCGGCCTCAGAGATGGCAGGTTCTTGCAGGGCAAGTTTCAGGCAAGCCGCGACAACTACCTCGAGGGGAACGTTGTGGTGGGAGATGCAGACGACGATGCGGGAGCACGTTCTGTGAGTAGTCCCTCCTCAATGTAGTCGGCAACAAACTTAGGGCTGTCTTATTTACGTCCTACTAGATTATAACGACCATGTCATAATCGGCAACCCCTATGAGGAGCCCGTCCGCACGATCCGCTAGGGGGCGCTACTAATCGGACCGTGAGATCTGCGTCACGATTGGACGATGGAAATTTGAATTTTGAACATGCAGGAGCGGACGTACGACTACCATAGCAGACGACAGCAACAGCTCCTATGAAAACGCGTAGAATGATGGTGATAACCAACTTTAGAACCAAATATATCTTCTGTGGGACATCCAAAGCTTGTACTGAAATACTAAGGTAAGCTGAAGTATAAAGTATTGTAGAAGTTGAGGAAGCGATAACCGGGCCGGTGAGTGGCGCCACCGCTAGCTTCCAAATGCGGCGCTGGGAAGGGGTGCCAATTACATGGTCGTTATAATCTACAGGTTTTCCTGGCCATTTTAATCCGAGTGCCGGCTAAATTAATCCATGCCCCATAAAGTTTGCATGGCACGTGGATTAATTTAGCTGGCACTTGGATTAAAATCGCCGGGAAAACCTGTAGTAGGTTGTGGTCGTACCATGTGATCTTACTCGTTATATCGCTCTGCAGATTCTAATCCAAGGAAGGACTAATCTGAATCGTGTGGTGCATGAAGACACTGTGGTTGTGGAGCCGTTTCCTGAAGATCTTTGGTCTGTGCCTTCCAATGTCATTCTCCTGGACGATAAGAAAAATGTGGAGGAAGATGAGGATGTAGATGAGCAAGATGTCAAGGGTAAAAAGTCAGTCGGCCACCGTGTGCCGACGGGACGAGTGGTCGGAATTTTGCGCCGCAAATGGCGCCCATATTGCGGTGTCCTGGAGCCTTCCCCGCTCAAAGGGGTGTGTATTGCAGTGACTGTACCTAAGGTGGCGTTCTGGTCTCTCAGATGAAGCAGTATATGCTACGCAGAATTATAGTACCACCTCTCTTGTTGGTGTAGAAATCTGTCGCGTTATATCGCCAGATTTTACCCTGTTTCACACCCCCTGACTGACATGACATGACAGCTCCTGACATGTTTATTGCTAAAAAGGCACACCAGCACCACAACAATAAAAACGGCGTAAAACTTTGACATTTTCCGGTTCTATCATCAGAATGAATTGGCAAGGCTGAGCTACCTATTTATCTAATAATGACAAGTAACACTCCAGTAGGGGGCCCGGATGTTTGTTAACGGTGTTATCTATCTTTTTAGTTAACTTCTGTTCGTAGTGCCGATGTGCCCTTTTTAGTAATGGACATGACTGTTCCCGGCTTTTGGCTATATTTAAGCTCCTAACGTAAAAACTTTACTTTTGCCCCCACCATGACCCAAAACACAGTGGTCTAGTGAGTCAGACTAGCTTTAGCATCAGTTCCGCAACGTCTATTGCGTGCAGCTTGAAACCAGTAGATTGAGCGTAGTACCTGTATTGGGAAAGTAATAAGTGATAGTGCAGTTTGTGGAATCGTCGTTTGCAGGCAATCCGTCACACATTCGTTCCGTCTGAGCGGAGGATACCCAAGATTCGCATCGAAACACGCCAGGCACATCTCCTACTTGGCCGTCGCATTGTGGTGTCCATTGACTCCTGGCCGCGAGACTCTCGCTACCCTCAGGTTGGCTCCACTCTCTTGACCTGTGTCACCTTTGAATCCTCACCATTGAATCACCACTCAGGGCCACTATGTGTGCGTCTTGGGGGACATTGGAGACCGTTCCACCGAGAACAAGGTTTTGCTTTTGGAGCACGACATCCCCCACGGAGAGTTTCCCCAGTCCGTGCTTGCCTGCCTGCCCAAAATGCCTTGGGGCATTACGACCGAAGTGAGTGTATTTCTCACAATTTGCGTGCCAGGATAAGGTGTTAGCACGACCTACAAGATTATAGAGACCGCGTCATACGGACGCAACATTTGGAGGCTAGCGATGGCGCTACTCATCAGCTCAGTTATTGTTCCCTCAATTTCTACAGTATTCTCTACTTTAGCTTGCCTTAGAAATTTTGTACAAGTGGTGGATGTCCCATGAGAGATGCTTCCTGCTAAAGTTGATTATCATCATCATTCTACACATTTTTTCATAGGAACTGTTGCTGTCGTCTGCTACGATAATTGTGTGTCCGCTTCTGCGAGTTCAGAATTCAAATTTCCATCGTCCAATCATGGTGCGGATCTCGCGGGCCATTGAGTAGCGCCCCCTAGCGGATCGGGCGGACTGGCTCCGTATTGGGGTTTGCCGATATGACATGGTTGCTGTAATGTAGTACGTTGTAGCTGTTAGACATCAAGCATTGGCACCGAGAGTTGGCACCCTGCAACCAGTAGCTCGGTGAAACAATATTAACTGGATTTAATTGCAGCACGAGGCCACGCGGAAGGACTTGCGGTCACTGTGTGTCTGCAGTGTAGACCCTCCGGGTTGTACGGACATCGACGACGCACTTCACTGTCGGACGCTACCCAACGGAAATTTAGAGGTAAAGACGTCCGATACAAGCGCAGCGTCTGTACGGAAATACTGCTTTCAGGTGGGAGTTCACATTGCAGACGTCTCCCATTTTGTGCGTCCTGGCACGGCATTGGACCAGGAGGCGGCCAATAGAGGAACGACGGTCTACCTGGTGGACCAGGTGGGTCACTTGATTGGAGCTTTATGGTGTTCCATTTAGGTGGTTGGTCTTGTGGCATCAAGTGTGACGTCAATTTGTACGCCATAAATTGTCGTTTGCAGCGTATCGACATGGTTCCAGACCTGCTGAGCTCAAATCTTTGCTCGCTGAGGGGAGGGGAAGAGAGGTAAGTATCTGTAGGACCTGAGAGTCAAACGTGGTAATACTTATTTTTACACCCCGCGACACCATGGAAACACCCTGTGAGTTTGTGAGTTTGGTTCAAACTCACAAACTCAACCAGAGGCACGGGTGAACGCTAAAATACTACTTTGCATCTGCTGCGTCTTCTTCTAACTTTTCTTCTTTTCTGCCTGAAAATGTTTTACGTCAGGTTTTAGCTTACCCTAAGTTCACAAACGTCATCACAAAAGTTTTAGCTTACCCATACTTTATTTACCGTACTGTACCGCATCCTTTATCCTTTTTAGCTTTATTATTCTAGCTTTTAACTAGCTAGCTCATTGCTCATCACTCTTTGGTGCATTGTGGCATTAGTTACCCATGCATCATCATTATTATCATTATCATTATTATTATTATGATGATGATGATGATGCCTGACCCAGAATGCAGTTGTTGCATGCAGGGCTTTTCGCGAAAGAAATGCCAGTCACGATAATCCATTAAAACAGGTTAGCATTTTCCGTATTGTGGGAAATGACTGCGCAGGCTGAGGTTGTGAGCACACAATTCCACAAGACCATCATACGCTCTCGGGTAAGATTTGTACCACTGGTTTCTGTATTATGTACAAGCACATATAACTGTGCACTTCATTCTTCTCCGGACAGGCTGCACTCACGTATGCTGAGGCCCAGGCCAGGATAGACGACGTTTCGGCCAAGGACGAGCTGTCGGAGAGCCTTCGCAACCTCAACCGGCTTGCGAAACAGCTCAAGCATCGAAGAATGGCCAATGGGTGAGTGTAGACTTTGGATTTTTTTTTTTTTTTTTACGGGAGTGTACCGAAATGTACGGCTAAGTTATTGCGGTGGTGCTGACATCCGATTGAGTCTGTCTTACATCGTTAATAGTTTTAATCACTGTATTGGCGCATTATGGTCGTCGTTACCGCTGCGCCAATAAAGCATGAATCATCATCATCATCATCACATCCGATTGAGTTTCGAATGCTTTCACGTTTGCGTCCCATTATATATAGAGAGTGACTTTTCGGGCGCTGTTTTTAAATCTGTAATTCGGGGAGAAATCGAGCGATAATTGTGCCTTCGGGTGTTATTGGGTGTTTTTGTTTCTCCTCTCGTCTATTAAGTCCTTTCCTAATCTCTCTCTCTCTCTCTCTCTTTTTTTTTTTTTTTTTGTGGGATCGTGACCTTCCAGCGGTAATCCCCGAAGGCATAGACAATATTGACACACATGGGTTACACGTGGCGACCTTTGTTCGTCTTCAGTGGAAACGTCACTTGAGGATTTTATAGTGACCGGAATTTGGGGATAAATCGGGTTTAACCCGAATTGGTCGGAGGTCAGTTCGGGGGGGGGGGGGGGGAATAACTGGGCGAAATCGGGTTTAACCAGAAAAAGTCGCTCCCTAAATTTATATAGTATCATTAGCATCGTACTACTCATTAGCCGCTGGTTGTGCTCGAGTCATTTTGTGTCCTACCTCACGCGCTTGTGAACCCTCTCTCAGCACACGTAGTAGCATTATGTAAGGTGGTCTGAACAGTGGACGACTTTCGTGTCGCAGAATAGAGCATTGCCCGACCTGGCCCGCAAGCTTGTTTTGGGCCTGGCAGTGGTTTCGTATCTGCGCTCACGTCCATTTCGAGAATATTTTTGTGTGGCCGAGCTTCTGTCGGATGTTCTTTCGTCATAAGTTATATTTCACATTGTTGCACCGATTGGACAAAGCACATTATAACTACGTACATTATAAATCTGTGGGGTTCGGGTATAAAAGGGCATGCCGGGTATGACGGCTTGACTGCGGGTCTGGTCTGCTTTAATGCAGCACCTTTGTGACTTCACACTTCCGGGCACCGAAAGAGTTACTGGCAAAGGTACATTGAAACTTTTCCTTGACCGCAGAGCACTGACGCTAGCTTCTTCAGAAGTAAGATTCCACGTGGACACGGAGACACACGACCCTATTGATGTGAAGAGCAAGGAACTATTGTAAGTATATATCTTATTTGTACTACTGGTGTACTACTTGTACTATTGGTGGGACCTGACGGGCAGTCTTGCAGAGAAACCAATTCAATGGTAGAGGAGTGGATGTTGCTCGCCAACGGGGCGGTGGCGCAACACATCTACAAGGAATTCCCGGATTGCGGCTTGCTCCGTCGACACCCGGTGCCTCCCCTGTCCAACTTTGAGCCCCTCGTACAAGCCGCACAATCCAAGGTTTGTTGTTCCCATCGTTCGATACAATGTAGTTATGGAGTGACTTTTTTTCGGGTTAAACCCCGATTCCGCCCGGTTATTCCCCCCTCCCCGAAACTGACCTCCGACCAATTCGGGTTAAACCCGATTTCTCCCCGAATTCCAGTCGCTATGGAATCCTCGAGTGACGTTTCCACTGGAGACGAACGAAGGTCTCCACGTGTAACACGTGTAAGTGTGGGTCGCTTACGTTCCCAGCAATACACCCATGTGTGTCACACACTGTTTCTACGCCTTCGGGGATTTAGGGCTGAAAGGTCACGATCCCGCAGTAAAACAAAAAAAGAGAGATCGGGAAAGGATTTAATAGACGAGAGGAGAAACAAGGACACCCGATGACACACGAAGGCACAATTATCTCCCCCGGATTACAGATTTAAAAATAGCACCCGATTTTTACCCCCCCCCCCCCCCCCAAATCTGAGAAGGGCATTTAACCCGAAAAAGTCACTCCTTAATTGTAGGCAGCCAGAAAGGTTGGCAGACCATATGTCTGCTGTTAATGTCAGTGACCAGCCATGCCCTGTTCATGCCCTAGGAACAGACCATATGCCAGAGCAAAAACAGTCTCTCAGGCCCGTCCCAGTTGCGCATCCTGTACTAGTGGAATATATTACTAGAGCCTCGCGTTTTAGCGTCAAACCCTGTGAAACCAGATTTGTACTCCCCAATTCGAAAAAAAAAAAACATAACACCCAGAAGCTCGAGGGACTAAACATCAGCTGTCTGGCGATGGAAAGTTACACGTGTCGCTTTGTAAACTGCGCAGGGCTTCGACCTGAAGGTGGCGACGGGTCGCGAATTGGCCATCTCTTTGGACAACGCGGTCTTGGACGACCAGCCATTCTTCAACGTGATGCTGCGTATGGTGGCCACCCGTTGCATGCCCCAGGCTCTCTACTTCTGTACCGGATGTGTGGCCAAAGAAGATTTTATCCATTACGGCCTTGCCCTGGGATTCTACACCCACTTCACATCTCCCATCCGTCGGTTAGTGAGCACATCCATGTTATTACACCAGGTCAAAACGCTTCATGATTTGCGCATCGTACGCTAGCGCAGTGGTTCTCAAACTTTTTTGGCCCGGGGAACCCTTTGGACCTAGCCAGAAGGACGAGGGAACCCCTGTTCCTAAACATGAGCAGTACATCAGATATCACGTACATCAGGCCTCCACGAAGAGGTCACGGAGCTTCTCGCTGGCACGTTCCAGGCCTACTCCTTTGCCTACTAAGGGGTCTGTCAACGGGTCAAAGCGCCCATAAACAACGGAAAGGGGCCGCGAACGAACTCCGCAGCCGCGGTGCACGCGCTTCTGGCCTGCCGAGCGAGCTTGGGCGGGGGAATTCAAGTTCTGTGAATGGACAGGGGCCGAGGCGCCAGCCTTCTCGCGGAACCTGGGAAGGCAGCTCGCGGAACCCCTGTGTTCCGCGGAACCCAGGTTGAGAACCACTGCGCTAGCGCAAGATGTGTCGATCGACTGCCACGTTTAAACGACTTCAAATTAGTATTCTACACCAAAGTTGAATAGGTACAGCGTTTATTTGAGGACACGGCGATAACAAATTACGGATGAGCAGTGCACACAGTGCTTGAAACTACAGCGGGGGAAAGCTGTCAGGGCGGTATTGCCGTTTCTCATGGCGGGCTTTTTTTGGGCTGCGTGAGCATGGCCAAAGTGGGAGGCAAGCGAGCTAAGTCTGGCACAGAGTGTTCTCTGGAGCTTTCAGTCCCGGTATAATGCATGAAGATCCCAGACCAGCTCCCGTGGCATAGTGGTTAGAGTGATCGCTTTCCACGTCGAGACTGGGAGGTGACACGGGTTCGAATCCTGTCACCGGCTGTGCTGTCTGAGGTTTTCCCTGGGTTTTCCGAAGACTTTCCAGACGAATGTCGGCACAGTTCCCCTTGAAGTCGGCCCAGGACGCATACTAACACCCCTGTCCCCCACTCCTTCCTGCTGTCCTCTCTTCATCTGTCCACGTCTATATGCCGCTCATAGCCACAGTTGCTTCGCGGCGCTAACACGGAATTAAAAAAACATAACAACATAAAAAAACATAACAAAAAAATAACAGCGTGCCTCTTTCAGTTACTCCGACCTTATAGTGCACCGTCTGCTCGCCGCCGCAATTGGCGCAGACACGACATCGCCTGAACTCTTGGACAAGCAGAAGTGCCAGGTTGGTGCCTCTCTGCTTAGTAGTTGATTGTTGAAAGGGACGCTGTTTTCATTTCACTTAGTATTTCCGTTAGGCACTTTGCAACAACCTCAACTTCAGGCATCGCATGGCACAGTATGCTGGTCGGGCATCTGTCGGACTCTATACTCAGGTGAGGGATGATTAGAGCCCCTAGCTTTCCACGAAATTTTGCAGAATTGGCCGCATCTCGTGGAACATGCTGTTCCCCTCCGATTTTTTTGCGGAATATTCAATATCTTACAGAGTTATGTAAAGGGTTCAATCGCAACATTTTTGTGGGTTAAACCCAACTGGTTGCGTCTGCAATGCCTGACACCACCGATCATGCTTGCATTTACTACATCGCTGAATGTGCCGCGGCGAAAGAAAATTTAATGACAGCAACGCTCGATGTATATGTTTCTTCACACAAAAAGGAGGTGTCAGCCACTGTCAGCCGGACACCCCACTTTCTGACACCCCTGCGGGACTTTATGACGAGACTCGCTCCTCTTGTGACTTGCATCTACAGGTCTTCTTCAAGGACAGGTCTAACAACGAGGACGGTTACGTATTGTTTGTGCGTGAGAATGCCCTCCAGGTGCTTTTGCCCAAGTACGGGTTGGAATCCACCCTCTTCCTGACCTCTAAGTCTCCAGCTGAGAACAACGTCACGTGGACCTACGACGCACAGGTGGGCTGTTCTTCATCTCTCCCTCTACCTTACTTTCGAGTTGTGTGAACTGAAGCGCCGACTTCCAAGGTTTCCGGAGCAAAATCAAAGATGTGTTCATGGGGTTCATGGGACATCCATATTTGCTCCTTTTCTGGCCTTTCTGGCACACATTTTTTTTTTTTGGGGGGGGGGGGGGGGGGGTTGCAAGATGGGGTGGGCATTACGGGGTGCTGGGAAAATCCCTGTATGGACCGCGATTTTAAGTAATGTACCAACCGGCCCAGTTTATCACCTTGTTTCAAACATAATGGCTTAAGTTCAAAGTTAAAAAAAAGAAAGGTAACTTAGTTACAGTAACGTGTTGTCCCCAACACTGATCCTAACTATATGCAGCAAGTTATAGTTTTTTTTTAAGTTTCGGAAGAATTGCAAAATATTCCGAGACCCATTTTTTCGTAATGTTTGTATCGAGAAATGGTCCATTATTTTGTTTACGTGCTCCGCAGAAAGGAACCCAGGCATGCGGAGGAGTTGTCCTGGCACAGTTTGACCGCATCACCGTGCAAGTCTCTGTTGACAGCAGCAACGTGCAGCATCAGAGGATTGTGCTCAAGTTGGTGCATCCTCAGGTGAGGCGTGTACCCATTTCTCCGCAGATTAATTTTTTTAGTTACGAGGGTGAATTGAATGCGGGCAGCCCCTACAGTCGTGGTCACTGCTATGCCCTGCATCACATTGTTGGGATATATTATATATTCTAAGTGTCACTCGTATTGTAGTGGTTATTAATTGTCATTGGTATAGTAATAATTTGTTACTGGGGTTTTTCATTTTTGACTGTTATAATTATTGAAACCTCCCGAGACGCTGGAAAAAATGAGCGCAAAACAAAATTGCTGCAATACAAATTCGTACTCACTT
This sequence comes from Ornithodoros turicata, assembly GCF_037126465.1. NCBI lineage: Eukaryota > Metazoa > Arthropoda > Arachnida > Ixodida > Argasidae > Ornithodoros > Ornithodoros turicata. The sequence goes on from NC_088205.1 coordinate 82,764,349, forward strand.
GTAGCATCGGGGCTAATTTCTCTTTGTCGCCAATCATCGCCCTACCTAGTAATACCCCGGAAAATATAATCATAAAAAGCAAACCTTCTGAGCCAAGGTCGAGAGTGCCACATTTTTACTGCCGTGTTCCTAACAAAAACCACTGCAAAGCAAATGATAGCAGCAGCCGAGAATTTACTTTCCAACATCTAACATGCATGTTTGATGGTGGTATATGGCGTCCGGGACCCTCCTGCACGTTTTGCTCTTGCTTTACTTTGCTGTGCTTTTGCCTCTTGCTCGTGATATGTACAGCTTGTGCTGGGTTTACAAGCAACAAGCTGTTAAACTATGCCGATAACATAAGTTTTGTGGCAGCCAGTTTGCGGTAGTCGGCGATGTATAATAGAATCACAGTCGTGCGCGATGACATAATCCAGGAGTAGGACGTGACGATACTTCGACATATAGTTTCGCTAACTCCGGCGCTGTGCGACCGCATGTTAAACGTGCCAACTAGGACAACAATAACTAAGGCCCCGCGTTTTCCGCGAACTTTTACGGAATCCTTCGCTTGGCACGAAATTTCGCGGAATCCCTTACTTTGCTCGAAATTTCGCGGAAATCCGATTGGTCGAAGGACGGCGACTGGCGGGATGTGCACAGTTGCTACGACGTGCAGCGTCGCAAGATAAGTATATTGCACGCTCACGCGAGATAGCGTCAGATAAAAGTGCGGGCTCCCGACTGCTCCAAGGTACACGGACCCTTCCACATATTTACATCGCGTATTTCGCGCCATGACATTTTATTTTTTGCTTTGGCTTTAAAAATGACGAGAAAAAAAAAAAAAAATCGCGTAATCTGCGCGAATATCTGTCACGCGCGTCCCAGCGACCGTGGCGGCGATTGCTTTCTGCGACGCCGTCAGTGCTACCGAAGTTATGTTCCGGTGATTTTGTTCGACTTGCGCGCACTTGCTGACCTAGCCTGCGGTATCCTGTGATACCTGCCCTAACTCAAAAGGGAATGGGCAAACCTAAACCTATACCCCCCCTTTCAAGAGGTACCAACTTGCCTAGATTACTGCCCTAACTCTGTTGCAATGTACTTGACAGAAGCATTATGAGAGGACATAAATTGGGAGGGGGGGGGGGGGTCAGGACATTCAGACCCCCACCTAGTTCCGAGCGGACACACTGTTACTAACCAAGGGTGACAGTTGAAGTCTGCTACTGTGTTTTGTGTGGCATTGTTTTCTTTGGTGTTTGTGTTTATCGAGTCATTGCTTTTTATTTTTATTTTATGAAAGACAGATTCTGTCGCAATGCATTGTTGAGATGCATGTAGAGAATCTGCAATGATTCGTACAAAATTAAGACATTACTGGACGTACCGGATGACCCGAGAATACGTTTCTTGTGTGTTCTCGTCTAATTAACAGCAGGAAAGTACCATTTCACGTGAACGATCGAGCAAGATAAGAGATGCTCAAGGTTGGAGATATCATACCGAGCCATAAACTTGTGAATGGAGGCACACAGAGGTAGAAGAACTATCTGACGACCTTGAGAAGCGCAAAGGGTGTTTCGTGACGTGCGCACTGTCGTCTGCTATGACGCAAGCGTCACGTGATCGCTTGCGCCCTCTTTCGCGCTCGCGTGGTTTGTTTTGACGCAGGGAATCGGGCTGTTTGCATGCGTCAGGGATTTTCCCCGCACCCCCCCCATCTCCATGTAATTGAATGATGGCAGTTGATGAAAAGGCGCTGTTAGGCCTACGTCGTGTTTGTCCCATGTTTCGTTACCTCATCCACTTCAACGTCACCCAGCCTCCAAAATACTCCCCAGCAAACAGCAGCTACGGGTGTCACAGCCCCCACGGAATTCGATCCCCCCCCCCCCGCAGTTCTGTGTGTTCATGTGTCTGTATATATATAAAAAAAAAAACTTTAAATTGCGAGACTCTGGTAGAGTTTCTTTTTTCTTTTTTTTTGTATTTAATCCTGGTCTCTTATCTTCATAATCATTATGGCGTGGAATTTAATTCTCCTGTAGCTTTAATGCGTGTACTGTGGGACTTAATCCTAAATTATAACATCCTTGCTGGGTGTAGTTCGTGGATTTATAGGCAATGAAAAGAAAGAAAACAATTTCACCCCGATGCCCGACGTCCCAGGGTGGTCACCTCCTCAAAAGACAAAATCATCTTTTGACGTACCTCTATGCAAAGAATGGTGCCTCGGAGATTGTTGGTAACTATACGGGCTGATGATAACTGTCTGAGCAAAATACTCGAACAGACTCGAAGTTCCGGCTCAATCCCTTATCACGCCACCCAAAGTGTGGCGTGATAAGGGATTGAGATTGTCTTATATCAGTTGACCACTAGTATTTGCGATCTTTTCATGTACTATCCCATACACCCTAATTACCGCGCGGTGCCTTCGTTAACAGCGAGTGCCCAATGTTCTGTGTACAAGGATCTGGCAACTTCCGTGAACTTCCGTTCACTTTATCACAAAATGTTGTGAACGTCATGGGCCCTCGTACCACATGCGACAGCACGCAGCTTTGCTATCAGCAACCATGCTCTTATCGGAAATTGTATCCCCCGTTAATTGAGTACCTCTTGCGAATGTGTGGAATACGTGTGGTACAGACTATGCAGCTGTCCGAGCCCACCGTTACGTGTCTTTATCAAGACCATATCAGTGGGCGTTTCAGGTTTTTAATAGGTAACAGATGTGTCATTATCAATGACCACCATGTCAGGGCAATGCACTAAGGGCCCGTACTCACATGCGATACACATGTGCGGCTGTGGGGATGCGCGGTCACGAATTTTAGTCAGTCATTGCGCCCTTATCGCTCAGCCCATAACAACTCACACGGAAGTGTTCCGCATATCAGTCAGTCAACTGTATTTACCTGAACTCTGATCCCCTATAATTTTCACTAACGAATTCGCATAATGGAGATAGGAGGAGGGGGGTCATTCTTAGTTGCGTCGTAACAACTTTAGATGTCATTGCCGACGTGTGTCTAAAGCTGAAGTAACACAGCCCCACACCCCTGTAAGGGGTGCGCAGGTAGGAGATCTGAGTGAATCACCGTCGGGATCGCTTATAGGCTTACGACGGTGTTTTCATTTCTGCCAAGAAATTGGAATGTACTAACCTGACACTAGCAGACGACGCTCCGCTGCGCATGAGAGGAGGTGATCGGAAGAGAGGCCACGTGACGTGGCACGTGACTTGTCAAAAACGCGGCCGTTGGCTCTGGTGGTGGTCAGTGGCGGTTGATCAGCGTAGAAACGAGTGAATTAAGACATATTTTCTGCACTGCAACAACCAGCGGAATTTGGTAGTGATTTTGGTTGCAACACGTGTTCTCTCTTCCACAGGTCCCGGGGTTTAGCGTCCCGGCCCAGGCAAGCTCGGAGGAACATCGTCCAGCCAAAAAGCTTAAGACGTGATATCCTTATACGGGGTTTTGGATTTTAGTGAACTCAGCCGATATGATGGTTCAAATTATCTAAATAAAATTTCTGACGAAATATCCATGGTTCTGTCCTCCCACGAACCGCAGCCTGCCTGTTTCTGCTATGCGTACTTTGCGCGTATCTGCAAATGTACACGAGGGCTCCTTTCGAAATTTGTGTAGTCCGCAGATTTCGTACTTCCACTCATTTAGTACCAAATGCAGATTTATGCAACACCCGTTTGTTCGGTGCAAATGACGAACCGATCAAAATACGCGAACTTTCCTAATAACTGCGAAGTACCTGCAGTAATATTTGACTATTATTACTCGATGCATATCAATGACTAGCCGTATTTGAACTCCCGCATCATCAGCACGCAAATTTCGTACGCGAGATTGGCATATTAGCATATGCCCGATGAGTGACTGTGTCGGGATCAGAATACGAAATAATCATTCAAGAAAATGATATGTAAAGATATTATAACGGCACATACAGTGGATTGACAAGCATCTATCGTGATATATCGGTAACATTGCATATGTAACGCAGTGCGACAGCTGATGGGTAGGCAGCCTTTGTTTTGCGTAACAGATTTCTCCCCCGTGTGCGCAATGATTTCCAGGAAGGGCAGTTTTGGGCCGGCTGCCGAGGTTCCTGGCCTTCCTAGTGATTGCATCAGATCAGGACGATGTTGCCGTGTTTCCCAACACATCCCGTGAGAAACAACGCTTCTTGGCATCCAGACAGGAAAGGTATATACGCGTTGTCGTGTTTGCTTTTAACGTGTCACGTAGTTTGCGTACCGTGATGTATAACGCCACAGTGAACGTACTGCGAAAAATTCCACGTAGATTCTGCCGTTCACTGCGGCGCGCGTTTTTAGGTATTTTCAATTCTAATTGGGGGGCGCCTGCTCGTTTTGATTTCGGAGTATTCTCGTAAAATACCTAACTTTTTTTTTGTTTTACAACGATCATTTATGTTTGTGAGTATATTAACAAAAAGCGAATGCGCAGTTTTTTTTTACGATAATTGTAACGAACCTTGGCTGAATTTTGCAGCATTCGTTTTGCATGTCAATGCATGGCTGCTGTAGCTTAGAAGCTGATTTATGTAGTAATAACCGATCGGATATGGGGGCAGCAAGCTACCCACAGATGCAACCTCGCTTTCCCTCACCCAAATGCACTGCTCCCCCGGCACGGATTAGATGAATAATTCAATGCTCTCTCCGAAAGCAATACACAACTGGCATAGCCGCACTGTACTGTTTTGTGCTCTAATTTCTACTACAATCTCGGCCGTCAGGACTACAGGGGGAACGATGTTGTAATAAAGAGCATATATTTGCGCCAGATGCACTGTACAGCAGCCAAAGCATCCAATGAGTCATGTCTCATAGAGAAGGTAGCGAACTAGAGGTGCTGGTAGGGGCGACGCCATGAGCTGATATCCCTTGGTCAGCAGCTGAGGACCCGTCACACCCAGCGCGGCACGGACACGTAACCGTGCTAGGTGTTTCAGAGGCCGTGGAGCAGACGACGCTTCCATCAGGATCTGACGTGCCTCTGGACCGAGCTGCAGATTCCTTTGAATGGTCGCCCGGTCAAGTCCTTCCGACGCGTCAATCACCACTTCGAGCACGTCTTCTTGTTTGAAGCGCGTCAGGCATCGCAAAATTCCCAGCGGGTGTTTCGCCTGCGGCCGCAAGACGGCGCGCGCGCCGAATTTAAGTAGCAGACGAACCAGACAGGGCGAACACGGAGCGTCGTCCGAACTGGCCAGGTACTCACCGAGCGGAGCTCGTAGCAGCGGTCCTCCACGTTCAGAGAACGTCAGAGCGTTGGGGTCAGCACCCCTTTCCAGCAACAGTTGCGCGATGGGGAAGCGCTGCGGCGCGGGAGCCTCGCAGAGCGCCAGGTGCAACGGGGAACCCACTATGGCTGACCCACCTGCGTCCGGATGCGCTCCGGCGTCCAGCAGCATGCGGGCCACTTCGAGCTGACCGCGCAGCACCGCAAAGTCCAGGGGTGTCGGATAGTGGTAGCCGGGTGGGACAGCAGCTTTGGCGCCGGCGTCCAGGAGAAAACGCACCGTTGCTGCGTTGCCGGAGAGCACGGCGTAGTGGAGTACAGTTCGGCAATCGTGGCGTTCGGTAGTGTCAGCGTTAACGTCAGCGCCGTGGGCGACCAGAAGGCGCACCGCGTCCAGTCCTTTGGGATGTCTCGCCGCCTTCATCAAGGGAGTAAGACCCGTGCGGTCGCGTGCGTCGGGGAGGGCCCCGTAACGGAGAAGTAATACCAGCGATCTCAGATCCAGAGGACTCACCAAGTTGATCTCGCATCCGAGAAAATAGCGTGCGTTCGGGTCCGCGCCGGAGAGAAGTAAGAGTTCGGCACACTCGTAGTGGCCGTTCTTGAGGGCCAGTCTTAGAGGCTCATCTGCTAGTGTTGTCCGCGGGGGATTCCCCAAGGGTTGTTTCGAGTTTGTCTTGCATGGTTGGTCCGTGAAACAGACCCTTGCCTGATGCTTTAGCAGCAGATCAGCCGTGTCCTTGAATCCGCGTTCTGCGCACAGGTGGAGCGCCGTGTAGCCAACGTCGTCCGTCGCGTCAACGTCGCATCCGCGCACCAAGAGGAGATTGACAGCTTCGTCGTAGCGTCGATAAGCAGCGTAGTGCAGCGGACGGAGTCCCTGTGTTACGGGCTCGTTGACGCGCGCACCGCACGCTAGCAGAATTCGCAGCTCGTCGAGTGGCGCACATCTGATGATCGAGTCTGCCAGCTCCCGCTGGAGGGTTTGTAGGCAAGGTCCACTCGGCATGCTTGCTGAGAAAGCACTGACGACGGTTGTTGCCGCGCGCTGTGTTGCGCTTTCTTCCGCTTGCAGGGCCCTGGGCCCGGCCCAACTGCGCACGACCGGGGGTCACGAGCATCCCTTGCGAAATGTAACAGAAATAGATGCCGCTTGCGCGACGCTGCACGTGACGTGTGGTCGTCTGACAGGCCACCGGCCTTCCCTCTTCGATGTGTTCCAAGAACGTAGTAAACCAGGCGAATCGTTTGTATTTGTAGCAGACGATATGTTGTCCGACGGGCGCACGTTCGGCTGCTTCGGCGGCGACCTCTGTCGGTCGCTCAGTTGTCTCCGACAGGTGGCGCCGTCGATGCGCCGTCCCACTTGGCTGCGGTGGAATACTGGTGTACCTGCGAGCGGTATTCACGCAGGTTTCAAAACCGTGGTTTGGAAGCCGTTTTGCGAGGGCCTTGTAATGGGCGTGCCTGGGTACTTTACCGGACACCGGTGAGTACGTGTTTGTTGTTGGTCGTTTGTTTTAGGGGCTCCCTAGCGCAGTGCGAATGTCCGCTCCCCCCTTCCTCCTCTGGCTGCCCCGGGAAGGAGGGAGCCCAGGCGATCACTCGCTCCTTTCCCCGTAGTCCATGTTCAACCCCGCTGGTGAATGTTTGGGTTTTTACGTAACAGACGTAACATCCCGTTTTTGTTTTCGTGCTACGCTGTGTTGCGCATTGCCTGGATTGATACGGGACAGGTTAATGAAAACGGAACGGCATCAGGTGATCTCGTCGAATGTTCGAGTGATGTTCAGGTGCGAGCAAACGTTTGTGAGGGCAGCCTGCCGGCACAAACATGTATCGTCCACCAGCTGTAGTCTAAAATGATGGCGTTCCGATGTTTGTGGCATTGCCGCTTGTTGCTCCGTCGCCGCGCCGTCGTCTGCGGTGGCGCTGCAACGTTTTGAAGCGCTCGCCAGCGCAGCGCTTCTTCCTTGAAAACGACCTTCTGTTCGCGACACGAACGATAGACGGCGATAAGCAAGGTGCGACTGCCACGTTAACGCCGAGTGACAGAAACAATCAAGCAGACAAACATAGTAACGTTTATATGAGTGGGCCGTGTTTTTCGGTCGTCTGCTTCCACGCGGGCCGCAGTTTTGCGGTTGCCGAGCGACGACGGCGAATCGATGCGCAATCATGACCGCAATTGAGCGCTCTTGAATAGTTCTTGATGAACTATGCACGTGCCAGTGGAACCCCCGCTGTCTTACGTCTCGGTCCTCACTCGCTGGACCCTGGAACCGCTACGAGGAAGTTGTGAGTGCCGGTTTTTTCCTCCTATGGTGTCTCCCGCGCCATTGAAAAGAACGAGTTTTCTCCACGCTCCCTGAGGGCTTTTTCGCGATTACCCCGCGAGTGCGTAAAAAAGCGGTCCAAGGACGGCCCCGTTCCTGCACAAACTTTCCCTTTTTTTCTTTCGAAATTCGTTCTTCATCTGACAGTGTTGGTATATATATGAAAAGTTGGCTATATGTTTGATTCCACGGCGCCGTCTGTTTGTATCACCACGTCGACAACACCGTCGACGTCGTGTTATCGCGAGCAATGCAGTCCTGAGATAAGCGCCCTTGATAACAGGCGACCAGTGTTCGAGGATGCGATATATATATATATATATATATATATATATATATATATTTTTTCACTCTGTCGTGCTCAAAGCTTTTTTATGCTCGGCAAATCTGCATTTATTGAAGTTACGAGCTTGACTGACCTCGTGAAGTTTGTAAGTGCTCCTGCACTTGTGAGTCAAAATTTATTTCTTAATAATAAAAATCCAAATTCTTCCCTCATGTTTTTTCACCTATCGTATAGTGTCAAATATTTATTAAATTTAAGAATATTTTGGCCTGCGTAACACAAAAAAAAAAACGTAATGAATTCAGATGCCATGGTAGTCAGTACACACCTTTGTCATCCGGGTAGTGATTTTCTGGACAACCGAATCAAGTGCACGGATGTATGCAGTTTCATTAAATTTGATAATACTCACACACACAAAATGATGATCTCGCTAATGTTATTTTTTTATAAATTTTTAGGGTTTCATTGCAGAACGTCATGTATTCTGGACTTTCCAACATCATCCTCCAATGCTTCTTTAGCCCAGGCTGAGAAGACTAGAAATATTTTCACGTGATTTATATACCCGACGCTCACATATCTACATATTGTGCCCAGTAGAAATTGGGCACATCACATGCTTCTCGGGATCCATCGCTACAGTCTGCCCACACCAGTCCCCAGTGACTATAGCCTCTGATCAAAAAGGGGTCAAAGAGTACAGAACAGAAGGCTTACATTGGAGGCGACTTTATGCCAAGGAGGGAGTCTGTTGACAAAGTAGAAGTTAATCGGAATAACTGGATAAACAAACAAATGTCAGCAAGTTTGTTCCTGATCATGCAGATCAGGCTTCCTTGTTTCCCAAGACAAGACGCACGCCAGCAGAACAACGAGCAAAGACTGATAGAAACAGTTAACAGATAATCAAAACTGTATGTTTCGGCACCCAATACATTGGACCGATAATCAGAAATGATCATCATTTCTGATTATCGGTGCCGAAACATCCTGTTTCTAAACTATTTTATTGAATTGTTTGCTATGCCGGCATGCCTCTCGTCTTTGGAATAAAGAATGTCCGCCCCCGGAGTTTGGACCATTTTCATCGTGCAGACCGGATAATGAGCTTTCCAGTGAACTGTGTTGTGGATAAGTGAGTACGGCTTAAATGACTCCTTTTGACATTATTCATTAAATATGAAGGTATTTAATGTTGAGACTTCAAAACAACATAGTTTGTCTGTCTTTTAGCAAGAGAGAGAGAGAGAGAGAGAAAAATGAGCAAGAGAGAGAGAGAAACGCTGCTCTATTACCTATGATCAAATATCATAAGCGTAGGACAAAATCCAAACGCTTGCTTGTTGGCTCACACAGCTGTTGTGTGTTTGTCCCTTCTTTGTTGCAAAAGATCAGCCTGTTTTCATCATGAATTTGTTATGCTCATTGTTTATGTTGTTGTCAAATGTAGGAGGCATGTTTTTTGAAAGACACTAACAATGCCTTCGTACATGTGACAGAACTCGTCGCCGGTAAATGTTTAGTGGCATGGCCAGGAAGCAGCTCAATTGTTCCCTTCCTTGAGCGGTTGACGCTTTGATTGCTCGGCGGGTACGCCATCTTCGCCGCGGAATGTTGTTAAACTTTGCACGAGGAAAATAGTACTACTAACGACTCTCTTCAAGGCTGCTCTCGTACTCCACTGCCGAGAAAACTCCTTTGTCATTCGAGCTGTGCGTTTGTGTTGCGGCGCTAATGGGATGGCTAGCCAAAGCTACGCTGTCAGATGCAGATGTGTTTGGTATGTGATGGGAAGGATTGTGCAAGGGTGTGTTCTTTGTTTACCTCTCTCGTAGACACCAAGTATGCCCTGTTGAGCACATTGTGTATAGCCCTCGAAACTTTCGTAGCCCTTTGGACACGTGCCTGGCCTTTTGAATAGGTTCGATAGGCCCTCTTAACTTACTCCATTGTTCTTTGGGTGAGCCGCACAATTGCTAATTTGTGTAGCATGGAGTTCATTAAAAGGGCTACATAGACCCTTTGAAGCATTGCACCGTCCTTTAAATGGCTCGTATGGTCTGTGCCGAGCTGTCGTACTACTGGTGAGCATGCGCTTCAATACGTCATAGTAATACTAGTAGCCGTAATACTGTTCTAGTACCTAGTGATCCGTGTGTCCGCATGCTCCAACGTTGTTGTGTTATTAAATAACAAATGCCAAACCACTTTGTGTTCATGCTGGGCACGTGAATAATTGATAACGCTGTATCTGTGGGAAAGTGTCCTAAATTGATGATGATGATGATGATTGCAGTTTTTATGGCGCATGAGCAACTAAGGCTATAGTGTGCCAAAACCAAGTATGTGTGGCAAGGTAAAACTATGGCTGTTCAATTAAAATCAAATTATCTCAGAATTGCAGGTGTAAACTACAGTAAAAGGAAAGGGATACACTTATAAAACATTTAAATAGCCCATATCTCTAGAAAAGCTAAGTTCTCATGTAGGGTAAAAGTGGTCCGTCCCCAAGCAATGGGGTTGGGTGAAAAGGCGCTCGATATCGATAAAATTCTTTAAAACGACGACAGCGGTGATTTTCGTGTAAAGGACATTACACAAATCCAAGAATTAATCCATCAAAAATTTAAAAATATATTAAATTAATCAACGAATAAGAGAACCCTTTTGTGCTACTCTAGGCAGTCTACCACAGTTCAAATCTAAGCTTGCTACAATAGTACCACTTTACGTATGGACCATCTAATCAAAGTTCAAGTAAAAAGTGCAATGCAACTTTTAGTGGGCTACCCATGCTTTTACAATGCGCAAACTACAGGTCTTCCCGGCGATTTTAATCCAAGCGCCATCGAAATTAATCCATGCCCCATAAAGTTTGCATGGCACATGGATTAATTTCGATGGCGCTTGGATTAAAATCGTCGGGAAAACCTGTAGTTTAAGCGTACATAGTAGATGCAGCAGTACAAGATAACCCCGTGAGTGTTCTCTTGCGTGTCTGCAATGGTTGAGCCACATACAGACATTTTTACCCTTTCCAAAAGGTCCAGCCATGCGTGGATGCATTACTTGGACGATGGCTTCTTTCTCGGATAATAAAATTACCTTCTTTCATATGAATAGTTGGTCCACATAGTCTGGCAGTTGGTAATGAGCTACTAAGGTCGGCCAAGGGTTTCAGTAACAAAAGACAACCGATTTTTCACCAGCATAAACTTTTACTGTCACTTTTCCTTTGTCCTTGTTTCGTCCTTTGGGTGTTGAATTGTGATTGATTCCCACATCTGTGTTCCTATGTCTTCAAATGCTGTAAAACCCTATAATTTTGCAAAACGAATTTTTTTGTGAATCTGGGCGCAGGACGCACATTCGCGGCCACTCAATTTCGTGAAAGCTAGATGCTAAAGTTTGTGGCCAGCATTGCGCACGCTTGTGCTGTAAAGCAGTTCAAAGTGAGTGTGAAACTAAAGTGTTTTTCGAGTGTCCATTTTTACTCAAAATTTTTTGCATGCCCTTACATTTTGCAAATTTTTTAAATTCGTGAAATACGTGAAAGTTAGGGGTGCACGAACAATAAGTGTAATAAAGTGTAAAAAGGTTCCGATGAGTTACTGACTGAGCTCGAACCACTTCGCATGTGTTGCACTGTTTCTCTGTTGACGTAAATAACCAACTTCTCACGGGACACCAAAATCCTGCTCTCCCATCTCTGGGATATCATCGAACATGACCGTGTAGCCTTGCAAACAAACTCTGATACCTGCCTCATCCTTTTTGGAGTTTGTTTCCCAATACCTTGCCTCCACTGTGATGGAGTGTCAAGGTAGGCTCTACGCTTAAACCAATTCGTAATGGCCTCTGATCCTCTCTCCCTAAACAAAACTCTGTCACGTGCCCAAAGTTTCAGCCCCAAGCTAACATTCACCACGGAATGACCAAAAAACGGTCTCTTCAGGTTTCACTCTGACAAGTACCAATCGGTGGTCTGCTCCATTCTGCTTAAATGTTGCAACACATACATCAGTCAAACTGACAGGTATGCCTCAACATGCATCTTGGAGAGCATGAAAATAATGATGAAAGTCACTGGAGAAGGTTAACCAGCTGTAGGACTCGAACACTTCTGGACACGTCTTCTGGATTACCGGTCCAGCTGGCTAACCTTTTCAGTGACTTTCATCTTTCATCGTTAATTTCTTAGGCAACTCGAGGCCTTGTATGTGATTGTCCCTTCTATGTTGTTCCAGCTTCAGAACATCAGTTCTCTCATGAAAATGTTCTCAAACACTCTTCTTCCTATCCCCAAACTTTAAAAACATCTCCACTCTCGTTCTAATTGTTTCCCCCACCTTTGAAAGCACCACAACTCTCTTCCATTTGCAAGAAACACTTGCCTCTCATTCGTTTGGAGGTCATTGCTGATAACCCGAATACGATAAGCCAGCCGTCAATCTCCCGTAGTGAGCCTTTGCCATCTTCTGTCCTCTCTGCTCGTTGAGTGTTTTTGTAGAGACGTGGAATAAAGTTAGTTTGCTGGTTTCAGTCTCGTGCTATCTGGAGCATTCTGTGTTCTCCTCAAGCTGAAGGAAATGCTACCCCCTTGGCCATATCCTTTAGGGCTTTAGAAGCTCCATTTCAAATATCGTAGACATGGAAACAATAGCTGAAATGAAGGATTACATTTTGCTTCGGCAATGCATGCGGGTGAATGACAAACAATGCACTGTACTCGCACTCCTTCCTTCCAGTCTTTTGATAATGGTTTCTTCCGCATTTTGTGGACCATACTGAAATGCCGTGCAGAACTAACACACATCGTGTCTGGTGTGTATGTGTGTGTGTATTTGGGGGGGGGGGGGTCACCACTGCAGTCCCCTTTCAGTACAGAAACTCTCCTAATGAAGCAGAAAAGTTGCAGGCAGTGTCACTACCACATCTCCAGAAAAGGGAAAGTGTGCACCGCTCTTTTACGCAACATAAGGTGTCGTCACGGTAGCAGCAGCAGCAGCAGCAGCAGCAGCAAAAGACGACGTTCGTTGGACTGCGAAAAAGGCGTCTTCTGTCTTTGTTTTGTTTTTGCCGTTTTGCAGCTGCTACGAGACGGGATTCTACGTCTGATTAAACCTGTTTTTCCATTTGCTCTACAATTTATGGCTGTCTCAGTCAACCGTAGGCAGCAGCGGTTAAGATAAATAGGGTTAATGTCAAATGATGCTTTCACTGAAGTTTTTTGTTTTGTTTTTTGTGAACACTATGTGATGTTCCTTGCACATGGACTTGTTGCAGGTGATACGGGAAGAACTGCATGCCCGATGACCATGCCAGTGAAGAATATTTCGGGGGGTGGCGGGGGTGCAGCTCCCCCTGCCACAGACCCCCTCAGCACGAGCAGTCGGCTGCAGCGAAACTTTGCCGAGAAGCAGCGGAGGGACAAACTAAATAGCTACATCAATGAGCTGGCGAACATTGTGCCCATGGTCTCCATGGCGTCCAAGCGACTCGATAAGACGAGCATCTTGAGACTGAGCGCGGCGCATCTTCGCTTCTACCAGACCCCTCTGGTATCCGGGGCTGACCGGGGGGGCAAGGTGGCAAAGCCCACAAAGTGGAGGCCAAAGTTCCTGAACGTTGATCATCTAAAAGATCTCCTGGAGGTAGGGCACTTCCTCCGATCTCATCTTCCTGGTGTATACAGTACTATTTGGTATGGTCATTATCTGATCTCCTACGATTGTTGCAGTTCTTTCTGACTGCTGGCTAAGTGCCAATATATTGTGCGTAGATTTTGCGCTACCGCAGCTGCACTCCAGATAAAAAACACTAAAATGGAACAGATCGCCACTGATCTTATTAGATCTTTCAATAATGTGGTTAAATTGGGGCTTCTAGTAAATTGGGATGGTGGCAGGTTTGAGGCATATTTTACGGCACATATTCCGTGTGGTTGCACCGTGGAACTCATCTACATCTGCACAGTCAAGTGTGAAGCTATACTAGGGCACCGGGAATTGTCTGCACTTGCGGGGACGGATGATGCGGAATAATTGCAGGAGAGCCAGTGGAGGTGGTTGTGTTTCCCCCTGTGGCCAGACACGGGCTTTATCAGTATGGAGTCCCGTGGGGTCAATTTGGCATTGAAGCTTACTTTGGAGAGTTGAGGAAGGGTGTAGAATGATGAAATCGTGTTGGAGGGTGTTCATTGCTAAAATGAGTGCTAGAGTTCCGTAATAAATTGCTCAATAGGTCACTTTGTCTTTGTGAAATTGCTTCATTGCAAACTCCAGAGTCCGCATACTTTTCTGTCGTCACTTATTTTGCGGGACTTTAATTGTGAAAAAGAAAAGAGAAGCCAAATTCCTGAAAATTTCCTGAAATCTTTAAATACTTATTTTATTCACTTGCAAGTGCTAGACTTCTCCCATTTTTTTGCTTCAGTTTGAAGTGTTTCACAGAAGCTAACTCATCAGTTGGTTCACATCAACTTTTGGTCCCAACATTTTAATCGAAATCATGGCGGTTGAAGAAAAGGCACCACCAGTGGGATTCGAACCCACGTACACACCCTCCGATCTCCACAACATTTTCGTTTTGGTTCAGTTCCGGTGCTTGAGATACATTGAACCACAAGGAGACAGTCTGTTCTTCCTTCTAGGTAGTTGAAGGATTTGTCTTGGTAACATCAACAACGGGGAAGATAATCTACATCTCTCCTTCGGTGGAACGCTATTTGGGCCACCAAAACGTGAGTAAGCATTTTGCTTTAAACCTCCACAAATGAGGTTTTGTCATCTGCGAACACAAAGTATGCATCGTGTTGTCCTCATTCTCTCTCTTTGTGTTTGTCCTTGGGCCATATGCCTAGTAGTGATGTACCAACTAGCCCAAATCTCGCCGTTGATTATGCATCCCCAGAGCTGGCTCACTTTCACATCTGCCCCACACAGTAGAAATGCTTAATCCCCATCAGCCCCGAAAGCTAATGACAGAATGCACAGGTGATGTGTTGGGATGCAGCTGCACAGGTACATATTGCATTGATGCATCCTTACCATGCATCTCTCCAATGCAGTGGTTTGATCCCCGCCGTGATCTGGCATTTTCGACCTCCATATTTGAATTGTTCGTGAGAACAATTACTTTCCATCCGCCTTCATTTGCGGAAAGTCCAGCCCAGTGACTCCGACTAACCTATACTGCGCGCCTCCCCGCAGATCGAGATGATCGGCCACTCCATCTTCACGTTCCTGCACTCTGCAGACGTGCAGGCGGTGCACGATTGCTTCGAGTCATTGCTGCAGGGACCCATGCGACGTCGAGGGGACACATACGCGTCTGACCGGTGTTCCTTTTTCTGTCGGATCCGAGAGCGAAGTCAGCCTCGCTCTGAGGTGCTCACCTACCAGGTGATCCAGGTGGTGGGTCACCTGACTGGCCCCGCTGAGGGCAATTCCGAGCAGGCGCTTGTGGCGTCGGGAGGAAGAAGCTTTCAGGATGAAGATGAGGAAGATGTGTCACAAGGTAAGGGCTGCCATACGATAAGGATCACATCAGGGGTGTGTCACATCAGGGGTGTGTATCACCTTAAAGGGGTTATGAAACCATTTCCCATCTTTTAAGAAGAAATAACGTCGTAAATATTGATTTATGTGTACCACACGTGCGTATCAGACAGTGAGGGCCAGTAGTTAGCTGCGTGTAGTTAGACTACTAGTTAAACTACCTGATTGTAGTTAAAAAGTAGTTGTTAATTACTTACCGAAATGTGGTATGCAGCTGCTAGTTAAACTACTGTTTCGAGTAGTTAGCTGCAGTAGTTAGGTTACTGCATGCGCCACTTACTTCCGATTTTGCCGCAAGCTTTACGGCACGATTTTGCTTCAGACTTTTACCTTGTTTGATGAGAACGGAGGTGCAGAGCAATTGTGCCGTGCATGTGTACTAAATCTTCTTTTATCGCTGCTTGTGATCCATATTTAGGTGTCTAAGAACTCTGTAGAATGGAATTGGTGTTGATGGACAACGTTAAGTAGTTGGAGATGTAGTTAAAATACATTGCAGTAGTTAAAGACGTAGTTTTAACTACCTCCCCTGAAAAGTAGTTGAACTACTAGTTAAACTACTCCATTGCAAAGTAGTTATAGTAGAAGTACTACTGTAGAAGTAGTTAGTGTTCACAGAAGTGTTCAGAAGTAGTTCATTCAGCTTTACAGGTTTGTTTTCCATCATTTTGTGCAACTGTATACTGTAACAGCAGATGCTATAGATCTTGAGAGCTCATTCCATTCTTGACAGCAAAAGAAATACAAAGAGCATATTGCTGTAGCTTCATGTGTGTTCCTTCCTATGTGGCAACTGAGTGTTGCCCCGTAATGATGTGTTTTTCTTCTTTATTGATTTTTTAATGATTGTTCATACGTGTATTTCATTTGTACAATTCACCCTTGTGCTGTCTTGTGCTGTCTCCTGACTTGGGGATTTGTTTCCCAATGTGAGAGCCCATACGGGGTGCTTTCCGTTGCATAGCTCATTTGCGTAGCAAAATTCGGGAATTTATATCTCATTATACGTTCGCTTCTTAGGGTGTTTAATAAGAATAATGATTTGGATAATAACTGGCTCCAATTCTGCATTCGCCAGAAAAGATGAAAAAGTTGTACTCGAAGTTTAGCTAATTAGTTACCCAGTAGTTGCATATGCTGTCATACAGGATGTCCACCTGGCTGTGTAACCCAGCTGCAAAAGCGATATTTATAACGATTAACGATTTTTCTTTTTATTTGACGATATGTCAAATAAAAAGAAAACTCTGTATAAATAGGAGAAAAGGAGACAAAGGGCATGTGAAAAGGCTAGTTAAAAATAGGTTCTGGTCTTCCTGGTTACAGGAGGGAGCAACTACCTGTTCAAAACATTTGTGCGCGTAGTGAACACAAGTCCGTACAAAGAACTGTCACTAATGGACGCCATCCAGGACGAGTACGTCACACGGCACAAGCTGGATGGCACCATCATCTTCGCCGACCACAGGTACGCCCCGCAGGTTTGCGGGATGCTCTCGGTTGTGACGGAGAAAGTGGAAATTGCAGGTTATCTACGTTAACGGGTCACCTGCCGCACGAAGTGCAGGGCATTTCAGCGCACAAGTACCTCCATCCAAGCGATGTGGCCATCGCACTGTTTGCACAGAAGCAGATGTTTGCCAACGATTCGGGAAAAGGAGTGGTTGTTTACCGGCTACGCACCCGGGATGACTCCTTTATTTTCTTGCGCAGTGCAGGATACCTGCAGTATGATCAAGCAACAATGCAGGTGCAGTATGTTTCCTATGTCTGGTGGCAGATTTCCTTTTCTGTTGACATACCAGTAACACATGGTCTTTCAAGGTCCATGAAAACCCCCTTTTTTTTCATCTTTCTCTTGTTCTCATGGAGCTGCTAGTGCATATTCTGCTTATCCGTAGTTGGAACCGTAGTTCGAAAACCACAGTTGGAACCGTAGTTGGAACCGTAGTTGGAACCGTAGTTGGAACCGTAGTTGAAAGCGTAGTTGAAAGCGTAGTTGAAAGCGTAGTTGAAAGCGTAGTTGAAAGCGTAGTTGAAAGCGTAGTTGAAAGCGTAGTTGGAACCGTAGTTGGAACCGTAGTTGGAACCGTAGTTGGAACCGTAGTTGGAACCGTAGTTGGAACCGTAGTTGGAACCGTAGTTCGAAAACCGTAGTTCGAAAACCGTAGTTGGAACTGTAGTTCGGAAACCGTAGTTGGAACTGTACTTCGAAAACTGTAGTTGGAACCGTAGTTTGAAAACTAGTTGGAACCGTAGTTCGAAAACCACAGTTGGAACTCTAGTTGGAACTCTAGTTGGAACTCTAGTTGGAAACCGTAGTTGGAAACCGTAGTTGGAACCGTAGTTCGAAAACCGTAGTTCGAAAACCGTAGTTCGAAAACCGTAGTTCGAGGCTGTAGTTCGAAACCGCAGGAGTTCGCACCATTTATAGTAGGAATTGGCAACAAGAAATTAACACCACCCTCTGTTCTTTTTTTCATTTCTCTCCTATGATCTTTAATATTCACTCATCTTCAGTCATGTTTGTGAACGGATCACTTTTGTGCAGTCCCCATGTATTATGTCATGTGATATCTGTAGGTTATAAATGTTTTTTCCGAAATGTTGAAGCCCCTGGTCATAAACTGCATTTTACATCCAAGACAAAATGACGGATGAGCCTTAAAAGGTCCCTGAATGGCCCTTGAATTTTTGTTGAGATTCACTGGGAACCATATTGACAGCATTCCACATCCTCAGGGATATGGACGTGCGCGATTATTTTAACTTCAGATATTCATCCAGATAACGTGCTGCTCAACGGGGCCTCAAAATGAAAAACTTAAAACCGTGAAACGTAAACCTGAAACCGTAACGGAAACAGCAATGGTAATAACCAAAACTGAAGCAGAAGCAAATATGTGCCAGCGGCGGAAACAAAAAAAAAAGATTCCGTCACCTTTCCCCAGTCGTTGGCTTCCACCCGTTAATTTTTTCCAACTGCTCTTTACCGAAGGTGGACCATTTTGTCTGCATCAACAGCCTGATGACGCAGCAGGAAGGCGAGAAAGAGCTTCGCGGTTTCTTCGATCGGTTCTCACCGCACATCACCTCTCTCACGGTGCAGGAACTCAACGAATTCTTCTCGTCGATGCAGGCGAGCACCCTGCGGCGCCTGCAGCGCGCCGCGGAGGCGCTCGGCCCTCCCGGACTCGCAGCCATCAGCCACGGGGGCGAACCGACGCCTTCTCTGGCGCGTGTGGTTGAACCCAACTTGTACTTAGGCTCAAATTGCCTGGTGAAAGTGAAGCGAGAACCGCACGACCTGCGGGGTGACGCCCTACTACACATGGACCACGAGCACCGGTTCTCCCCTCCAGAACCCCCGGACAACCAGTAGCCGTCGCTTCCCCGGTGTATTTGTACAGCTCATCTCGCCGTTCAGGTGTCATTCTTGTGCAGAAATCATCGTTCACCATGATGATGATGTGGGGCTGCCCGGTGCAATATAGAAGTCTGCAGGGACCAAAAAAAAAAAAAAAGAAAAATCCTTCGCTCGGAGTCCAAAAGTGCGTGGCCTACAAAGTGCTACTTATATTGGAAGGTGGGCCTTAGGAGAGTCGAAACCCGCTTCTTTTTTTTTTCCGTGTCTAGCCCAGTGAAGAAAAAGCGTATAGTTTTTCTTTGTTGATGTTGCAGAGATTATTTTTAGAGTTTACTTTTTTTTTTATTCGGCGAATCTCTCTACCTATATGTCATTACGGATAGTCTGAAGAAGGACCGGAATGACGCGTTGGGCGAGGGGAGGTTTGCCCTTCCTCAAGTACTAGGTGGAGCACTTACAAGATGGTGTCGATACAAAGCAGACAGCGTTAGAATTTACGGGTTTGTTACTCTGTTCATGAAGTTACTGATTGTGGCTTTTGCAGAATCAAATTAAATTAAAGAGAAAATTTTGAATAATCAATTGGCAGAGTTTATTCTGCGTGCCAAATAATCGAGGTGGCACAGGACTGGATTATGATATTATGCAGTTACTTGCATTAATTTATGAATGCACTATGTTGCATAAATTTAAGTACGTATTTATTGTGCTTAAAATGATGCCTAAAGTACTGCTGTCATAAAAAAAAAAAAACTTTTTGTCAAAGGAAGTACTTATTGCAGGCCATTCCAATTATTTTCGAGACTGTCCGTACAGCTGCACAAAAACTGGTCAACCTACACTTTCCTTTTTCGATCGCTTGAACTTTTGGGAGAGTACTGGAGGATTCTAGTCTTGATTGTTCAAAATAGGAGCGGGTGTGTGCGGGCCTTAAAGAAACGAGAGGACTATTTTCATACGACTACCGGCCAAGAGACTATGTCGTCTGCTCAAGGAACGCCTCAACCTTGCATTTAAGCACTGCTGCAGCTTTTTGGGGGGGAGGGGAGATATCCTCTTTCTCTGAGCATGTAAGGGTGTGTGTGGAAGAGGACGGTTACCATTGCCCCATTTTTTTGTTCAGTCTTTTTTTTTTTTTTTTCATTTTCATGAATGATGTGAAAATGTACAGAAGACTTATTTAAGAAGACGTTTATCTCCGAGTGTGCGCACAGTGCCAGTATTTCCCGCCGTCCGAGGAGAGGATGCTGGGAGAGCGTGTTTCTTTTTTTTGTGCAATTTAATATAAGGAGCTTTGTGCATGGAATGTGATAAACTGTCGAGTAAAAAAGATGTCAGTTCGATTGAAATAAAAAATGTACATAGACAGTGTGAGGGGAAGGGTGTTTGTTGGAAAACAAACTGATGCTGTCTGTATTTTGCCAAGGGACACGGTGTCTGGAGATTTCATACCATAACATCCCTCGTGGATAAAAGGGGTTGTCAGAAAAATGGCGCCCTGAGAAGGTAGCGAATTTCACTTGTGCATAGCAAATATACCTATCTATATAGCCAATAGTGCGCAAGGAAGGAACTCCATTAAGCTAATGGAATGCTGCCAATAAGTGTGCAGACCTGCCATTTGGACAAGGCCATGTAATACGCAGTAATGAGGCACAGAAAGTGCCGAGAAAAGGCATAGTCTTTGCCGAGAAAAGGCATAGAAAAGTGCATAGTCTTTGTAAAAACCCTATGCGTACTCACTTCACGAGCAATGTCAATGCCATCAGTGCTGCCAAAGTTACTAGCTGTCTTTGATTCAGTGCGAAGGAGTGCAAGTAATGTGCATGACATGGGGCTCCTCGTGCAAAGTACTCGGAGCCCAATGGAATAGAATAGTGTAATCCTCAGGTAGTGTCTCGCAGCACTGCATCGCAATTTTCGATTGACTATTTATAAATTGACTCGACGAGCGAAGACTGGCCTATATCGTAGCAAAATTTATTGTCTGTACACTCGAAGGTAAAACATTGCCACATTGTCTGCTCCACGGTACACAAAACGTTGAACGGGACGTCTGAGAAGGTGCAGCATTTTCGTGAACTCATGCTGCACCCCTGCGGCACTTTATCCAATGGAACGGTTGAGTGTAGTGCAAAGGCTGCACCTTCGCTGAATCGAATGCAGGAACTTTCACTTTTTATTTCCTAATTGAAGACAGTTAGTGTCATGCTTTTGTTCCATCAGGCCCTCTGTGTTTGGCTCAGAAGACTCTAGGAACTTGCAACATGACATAGGCAAAGATGGTGAACATTTGAACATGAACGCAACGCCATATTTCACCCAGACTTCGAGATAACTTGTTACTGTAACGAAGTTCCTTTTTTGATGACTTGTAATTTAACTCTGTACTTTTGCCCCGTGGTAACTCTCGGAGGAACCCTTTTCTTTTTCAGGTAACCTTTCCAAAGTAACTTAAGCTAAGTTCCAAGTTACTTTTAATTTGCTTTTCACTCACGTCCACATATTTTCTCGCTTTCTTTCCGGTTCTTTCATGGCATTTTGTCATAGAACGTGATATTCAATCAATGACAGTATTCTATTCAGGAAGTAAGAACCGCTGCCATTGAAATGAAGCTGAACCATTGTGCGCCCACAGGGAGTAAGACACAAAATGTTCGAATTGTTGGACATAAACGAAAACGATCTAAACGTGTTGCACTCCTCCGCAGGCAACTCGAGGTCGAACTCAACTGCTCACGCGCGCTGCTCCTGTGTAGTGCTATTTTGTGTCTGAAGTAACTTTCAAGTAACTCGTTCTTTTTAAGTAACTCCGTAACTGCGAGTTACATTTCAGGCTGAAGGACTTCGTTATGAACTTACGTGTAGTTACATTTTTCACACGGTAACTTAACTCGTAATGAGTTCTTTTTGATGGGTAACTTCTCAATCTATGATTTTACCGACATTCATTCCACTGGTAGGATGAACGGTAGTGTGCCTCCCACCTGTGCCAGCCGTTGCCAGTTGTGTGGTGGGCCATTACTTCATTTATTAAAATTTGAGAGCATCGTGTTGTTTGAAAATCATTCTACCATTTTTTCCCGCATATTCTGCGCACACTCAATTTTTCACTTTTCTGGGAGGATAAGTGGGCAAATTATGTTCATATTTGTTATAATTAAATCTTCTGGTAGCGTGCAATCAACACGCATTCAGAAAGAACGACATGACCAGGTTCTATGTGGACGTGATTATATGCTGCAGGTTATACATGGAACAAGACTAGTACATAACCAGATCAAGTGGCCAAATCAAAGAGAAGGCTGGCAATCATTGGTGGCTTTATGTCTTGAGAAAACAATGACCATGGTCTCACGATGGGAAGCCACAAATGATTAAAAAGGTTAAAACTTACACCGTACTACCTTTGCAACTTATTGATAATTATAATCTAAACACAGTTATAACCGGGGACCGGGACTTGATGCGCCAAAAATTTCCAAAATATGCATGCAAATATGAGGCGCGAAACGTCTAAATATGCACAGAATATGCAGAAATATTATGGTGCCGGGAATCGTCTGTGCAATGTGCAGACAGCTCTTCGTTGTGCTGTTCATTCCAGTCGAGAACGGCCCATAGAACGGCTGCTCATAGACTGAAACACTTTCGAGTCCCTTATTTTTTATCAAGCACATCTTTTAGCATTTCCAAGAGACACATTTCCAGACTCCTTATGAAACTATGAAGAAATTAGCGCGACAGGTGCAAAGTAACTCTTCACGCCAACATTTTCAAAAAGATGTTACGACACACAGATGTTCGCAGCATGTGTTTTTGTTTTTTCAGCACATTGACTACTACACACATGTTCTGTTTTGAAAAGTACATTCTGGATGCGGGGGCTGCTAGTGGAATCCACTGACAGTGTGGCACAAAGAAGCTTGAAAGCAGTGTGGTAGCTTAAATGTGTAGCTGGAACACGGGTTTTTGGGCCCATGACCTCCCCCTTGAAGCAACGTGAGCAATGGCAAAAATAAAGGGAACGGCAAACGTTAAAAAGTGATTCAAATCGCTCCAAAATATGACACAATATGGAACGAAATGGCGCCGAAATATGACATAATATGCGGTCGTCATGTACGAGGATCGGGAAGAAATATGCAGACACGCTATTATGCGACACATGAAGCACCATAGATTTATGTATGTCGTCGTCGTGATTGGTAATGTGTAGAGAAACGTTGGGATATTCATTAAAACGCATTCCAAAAATATGCGTTTTGCATGAACTGCTGGGCCCTAGTTATAAGAATCCAGCTGCAACTGAGAAGTAACTCAGCACAATAGAGGTTTGCTTTGTATTGTAAGTGTAAGAGTGGTAGGGTTGCGGTAAGATTATGTTTTGTGGTATTAGACAGCACCCAATTCTGCCACACGCATTCTACACTTAATTTCTTAACCGTGGCGTGCCCCACTAGTTGTTCCATTTGAAGCTATCTGAGAACTTATCACTCAGTCAATAGTACCACTGGAGTACTAGGTTGCTAGAGTACCCAAAACATATAGTGCGTAGCATCACGCATGAGCACTGGTACAAACATGCACACTGAAGAGATCACGGTTTCAAAATATTTATTTTCAAGTACATATTGGACAGTTTCATTCAGGCAAAAAGCTGCTCTACCTTCTACACACCATAAATTTCTTTATTCGCAAATACTGCTGAATGCATTACCCTTAATAAATGGTAAAGGTGAACAACATTTTAAAAATGTGAGCATCAAATAAGTGTAGCTGAAGAAAAGAAGGGGGGGATACCATGGTGATAAATGCCCAACGACCATTACTAAGCAACGTCTGCAGGTTGGGGAAAATGCAGCAGAAAGCAGCGCGGACGAGAGCCATCACCTGGGGCAGAATATAAACGTCCAGAGGACTGCACAATAACAGCCGTGAACAAAAAAAAATTAGGCATAGAATTTACCCGTGCCGGCATCTACAGAGGAGCAGGGGAGGCAATTGCCCCCCCCCCCGAGCCAGCCTGAAGGGGCGTCAAAAAGACACCTTTCCAGCAGGAAGCAGTATGTTTTAAGAAAAAGTATACGGAGGGGGTTGCAAATTGCCCCTGAGGCGGAAAGTAGATGCCGGCCCTGGAATTTAGACACGTGCTTTTCATATTTAGCTATGTCACAGGTACTTTCTCTAAAAAGTGGAAAGTACAAAACAGAAAAAAAAAAAAAAGAAAAAAGGACTGTAAATTACAAATGCTACAGAGAAACGTACTGTGGCCCTCGCTTTATTGCCACCCTCGTGAGCCCCCACCCCCCCGAGAGCTGTCGTCCCCTCTCTGGGGCGGCCGCCCCTCTTGCCCACCACTCAGAACAGCTCTGATGTGGACTGGATTTTCTAGCAGCATTGCGGAAACTGATGAGACTATTTCCTTGGTATTTCAAAGTGATTACAGACTTGAATCTGCCGGCATACTGATGACTTTCTAAGAGCAGACCTAGTATATACGATGATCAGGTCTGTGGGCACATAAAATATAGACTCTGCTGCTAAGGGTAATCACGGGGGTCCTCCTACAACATGCAGTAACTAAATACATAGCTGCATATTATCGTGTAACCTTTATGAAACCTGTAAATATATCTGTCCTAATAAATAACATCACAAACGAAAACAACACTGTACATTTTATAGTAGAAAACACTGACTTTGGAATTGTGTGCTCCACTAACACGAGAACAAGACTGGAATGACTGTATCTTCAGGAACTTCCTACATAAAAAAAAAAAGAGCTTAAAGCAAAGACCTTCTCAGTTTACGAGTCTTCTCTCCCACATAAGAAACAGGATGCCCTTTAACCGAAAGTAGTCGTGAAAATGGAAACATGGTTATGTATAATGGTATAGAGACTGACTTTATATTTAAAGGAAATTAAACAAAATGCTTACTCATTTGAAAGTACCGAAGTCATACACTTAGCCTAGTGCTGTTTCCGTCGAATATTCCTTATAAAATATTTCGAACGGCGTTTTATTGGTTTTCTTTCATAATTTTTTAATCTCAGGGTAAAACTTTCCCGCTGTGACTTTTCCCCTTTCCCAAAGTCACAACGCCGTTGGAAGAAAGAAGATTTCACGATGTTCGGGAGGTTGAAACCCCCGGTGACAAGGCGGCTTTTTCCTATTTCCAAAGAAGACTAAAAAGAAATATTGCTCAGTGGAAACAGCTCTGTACTGTAGGTGTGTGACTTTGGAGCATGAACTATTTCGATGGTGACTAAAGTTTCAAATCAGTAAGGATTTTGCTGTTTTTAATATAAATCTGGCCTCGATACTTGTTACGGCCCTCGTACCTGCTTTTGCTCCGTGACAATAACTCTCGAGAACGGTAAAAAGAGAGAGCAACACACCATTCCGGTCACAAAAAGTGGACGCAGACAGCCACTCGCAGTTGACACATAGCTAAGCCGGCAGCCCTGTTCCTCAAACACCAGGGGTGCCTAGTTTAATTACAATGTGCATCACGGAAGCAAAAAATGTATGAAATCGGGCGGTCTTCAGCAATTTCTTAGTAATAAAATGTATCATATGTAAAACACAGAAACAGGAAAGAAAAAAATACGTTACAACAAAATATCACAGCTGTCTCAAACACTGGAAGGAATATAAGGAATGCGAATAACTGAGCACACCTCGAGCAAACGCAGCATCACGCTAACTTTAAAATGGACGTCTGAACATTTACGTTCGGAAGATGTGGAGGAACCTCTCCTTTACATCGCCTATGGCTAATGGCTAAGCCGGTTTGCCGCAGGAACACAACTCATTTTTGTTCAGTGACAGAAATACCAAACATTATTGCAGCTAAAATGTAACGCAAGTTGTATCTTATGTCACTAAAAAGTATGCGATGATTAGATTACAAAAATTAAGTTCGTTTAAATGGAGGGTAGTGGACAGACCTGACTCTTACTGGTACAGTACACATAATAAGTGTCACGTTGTATGCATTTTTCGAGCACAGTAGCTGCACAATTCTTATAAAAACTTATACTGCACCAGTTCTTCTTATCAGTGGTGCATGTCATAGTCCAAGAGCTAGTTCAACATAGTCCAGCATTTGATAAGAGAGTAGCACACTTTTACGTGTTATAGTTCTTTCAACCTAACAGACACAATGGACAATTACAAAAACATAACTAGCAAGTGCGGTAAGATACAAAAAGGAGTGTTGCACAGTAAAGCAGTCTATGTCGCACAAACCGTTGTGTAGTAAATTTCTAGCTGCACTTACACTTTGCAGCAAGCTCGATAATGTCATGTCATGCACAATGCTAGGTGGTTTTGATAAGGAACTGATAAAAAATATTTTTTTTTTATATCACAATTGCATGACATGGCAAAACTTCTTCCCTAAATTTGCTTTTTACTGACGAATGCCGTATTTGATCAAACACATTTTTTTATTAACTAAACTCTGGTTTGTGGCGGTTGTTTTATGGAATTGAAATTTATGCCATGCTGCAAACCATAAAGCATCATAAAACTGATATTGTTAAGAGGCTGTGTTAGAGGTGGTATATATATTTAATGGGTGACTTATGATGCCAAGGTCATTTCGAAGATGATGCCCCTCAAGAGCGTGATGGTGATGCTTCTTTCTCACAATACAGGTTTTGAAGTATACCAGCGCTGGTTGGATAAGACTTCGTGGTGGGTCAAGTGTGATAGGTCAACTGGGTGTTCAAAATCCTAGTAATATTTCTAATGTCATCTATCATACGATGTCTTATCACCTCAGTAGTCTACTTATCACCAAGACATTACACTACCAGATAATGCATTTGGATGTCTTGGTCAATCCTTTGGCAATTAGTCTCATTGGATGAAATCTCTAATGAGGATTCGCTGTGGTTTGGCAGTTGAACGACCCTCCCTTTGACCGCTGCATGCCCTTCTGAGGACCTTTGCAGGCAAGTACTTTCAACGCAGGAAGCAGTTAGCAACCATGGGAATCACACGATTTAAGTACAGTTTTGTACATGTTGTGCATTTGATGATTGCACCCATTAATGCCATAGCTCATCCCAGTAAAAACTTGCAACATGCGATTAACCGTACAAGAATTGATGGAACAATGCTGGTACGTGAAATCATGTCCCATTTGTGCTCATGAGATAGAAGGAAGCAGAAACATAAAGCACACGTCTACATGCCCCTGTGCATGGTACTCTACACTAATCGTTATCGTTATCAAGATTTGATAGTATAAACAAACAAACACAAATCTAAAAATCAGTTCAACAGCTACAAAGCTTTGCAGATTAACTGTTCCCTCAACGTACAAGAGTCTAATTAAAGAGAAACTATCTTTTAAAATTCCTTACTTCCTATGGTTCTTGCAAATCAATTTAGTCAGATACGTACTTCGATAATGTCATGTTGCGCTGACCTGACTGCAAACAGCTGGTACGGCTCTCCGTTCACCCATTTTTCTTTTAGAGTGAGGTGCTTCCACTCTCAACATAGAGATCTCAAAGACTACTTCGTTATTCTCAATAAGAGCTTGCACTGTTTTTCTACAGCGCTCATGATTATAATTTCAGCAAAGTTTCGGAATCGCCTGATCTATACGAAACCTGATCTGTATGAGAGCTGTGACAAGACACGACACGAAGTGCGTTCCAGGGCTGCCGGTTGCAGAGAAAGTGCAGCTCTTCAAGTTTCTTGCACCCTCTTTAATGAAAGATTGACGTCATTACGATACCTACGAAATAGTGCTACGATAATTGTGGTCAATCTTCCGAGAAGCTTTCCAAGCACTGCCCGGAGCACCTTCAATTAACCGGGCTAACGGCTTAGGGTATAACTACTCCTTGAAAGATGCTCACTCAGAACAACACCCTCTGCTGAAAACCTAGCTACAAAATGCTCTTTCGCCCGACAGCACTGCTGTGTGTATTGTGTGGCAGGTGCCATACAACTATGGGCATACCAGACGGACAACTGCTATACATACTAGAACTGGGCACCCATGGGTACCCATGGGTACCTGTGGGCACTTCAGAAACAAGTCAGATAATACTGGGCACTCATTGTCGCCAACCTTGGTGTGCTGATGCATTTCTGCTCAAAGCGTTAGTAAGGGGAAGAATGAAAAAAAAAGAAAGGTATGAACTAACCAAGTCGTACGAACTGTTAAAATGTATTACCATGCCTTTGGCGGATGAGAGTTCAATAAAAGTATGGCCCTTTCTTGGACGATGATTGTTGCATTAGAAAAGGAGGTGTGGACAATGTGCAAGGACTGTCGTGTCTCCCAGTTGACGTCTAACGACCACCCGAGGGCGCATGTGTGCACTAAAACGTAAAATACACTAATATAGTTAAGTGCAGAGTAAAATGCACCGATGTCTTCAAAAATATCAGCTTTCAAGCCATGAGGGATGTAATGAATAGCGGTAATAGTAGTCATTATAAAAAGAAATGGTCTAAAACCTGGTCACTACAGATATGCACCTTGTCAGAACGTTGCAAACAGTCGCATTTGATGCTAAACCTCCTCGTATGTGTATGTTACACTGATGCGCACATTTGCTTACAGCTTTTAGCACATATGCATCAACATGCCAAGTGACTGGACAGTCAGTGGGAACAGACGACAAAAACAACGGAAAGCCGCACGCACGAGCAGACGAAAGAAACAGCTTCTTCAACTACCTTCCTCTATCCGCCCACTGTGTTTTCTCCGAGTACATCCGACGGAATGGAGTTTTCCGCGTCGGACTAAATAATTTCCCCGAGCCGTTCGAACCGCTTCCGTCGTATGTCCGTGCCCGGGGTTTACCGCGACGAAAACGCGCTCCGACAAGCCGCCCTCTACGAAGCACGTCTCTGCGACGCAGCTCAAATTGCTCGGCTATCTTAGAGCAGGCAGACGACAGTCCGCTGGAAACATTCATAATACCCTGCAGCACAAGTGGTCGCCTCTGTCGCCCGGTGCATCTTTCAGGTCGGACACAGAGTCGGAGGAAGAGGTTGAGCGACCGGAGTAGCGCGCGTGAGTCGCCCTCGCCTCGGCAGTCAGTCGGATTGCGATCTCCGTGAAGAGCTTGTCGACGTTGTCTGCCTCCTTGGCGGAAGTTTCGATGAAGTACATGTCGTTCCGCCGAGCAAAGTCCTCGCCGATGTGTTGCGGGATCTCACGGTCTTCTCGGTCAATTTTGTTACCTTTGCGTTGTGGGGAAAGACGCGCGATTAGTGGAAACCGTGTCGACGTTGTTAAAACTTTTCCAACGCATGCACACAGACGTGTTAAGCAAACACTGAAATGCCCACTGCTCATCGAAGTTCGAGTGAATGTTGCGTGAATTCCGGGTGAGTAGTTGCTGGTGATGATTTCCAGCGAATATACGGTGCTAACCGGAAGGTACACTACGAACTCTACGTTCAAAACATACGTTACGTGCCATCGAATTAACAGTTTCTCACTGGCCAACATGTTGTTCTAGAAGTGCGCAACATTACACGTTTCTAGACTACCGTGACGTCGACATAGTGTAGGATCGCAAAAATTTCGCAAATCGCAAAAATTTGGTGCGTTGGCCTAGCATGTTCTTTTTCTTTATTGGTCATTGTCTCAATGGTATGACTGGAATTCGGTCTCGGACTGACTAATGCTCAACGCGAACTGAGACGTGACTCACTTAGAATGAAAGGTCGGCTCCACAATAGGCAAACAATTGATAGTGAAGAGGTACAGATAAAACCACCGAGACAAGAAAGATCAGTGAAGCAATACCCGTACATGTGACATTCACAACAATGCCCATTTATGTGCTGCACACAGATAGGTGATGGTGATTTAACCACTACAGGGCCTTAGGTTGAATTGTTGTCTACTCGAATCCATGACAAGTCCCCATGCCTCGACACATCGTTTGACAGCTGACCCACATGGGGCAGACATGTAGTGTGAAGGCTCAGAAGCATTACTGTCTGGAGTATAGTAGTACTTGTAATACACGTTCGCAGTACTAACGCAAAAACTTTTTAAAACGTCTATTATGATATGTAACGCAGACACAGAAATGGATTACGGTAGTACTATTACGGTACAAAGTATCGTAACACATACCCACCCCCTGGTGGTGGATTGAATTGTTTTTTTTTTATCGTGCAAATTTTGCCATCAGACACGGAAGAAACGGTAGTCTCAGTACGAGGGGCTAGTGCTTGCCGAACGAAGACTCACCGACGACAGCACGCAGCACCTTCGGACTTGCGTACTGCTCGATTTCCCGTAGCCAGTCGGGCAAGCAGTCAAACGTCGGCTGACAGCTGATGTCGTAGACGAGAATGAGCGCATGGGCGCTCCGGTAGTAACTTTGGGTGATGGAACGGAAACGCTCTTGACCAGCCGTGTCCCATATCTGCAACTGAGTACCAATGGTACACGTTAGTAACGCGACATTTCCGCCACGACCTACTACAGGCTTTCCCGGCGATTTTAATCCAAGTGCCAGCTAAATTAATCCACGTGCCATGCAAACTTTATGGGGCATGGATTAATTTAGATGGCACTTGGATTAAAATCGCCGGGAAAACCTGTAGATTACGACGACTATGTCATTGGCACCCCTTCGCAACGCCGCATTTTTGGAAGGTAGCGGTGGCGCTACTGATCGTCCCTATTATTGTTTCCTCAACTTCTACAATACTTTGTACTTCAGCTTACCTTAGTATCGCTGTACAAGCGGTGGATATTCCACAGATGTTTCATTCCGAGGTTGATTATCATCATCATTCTACGCGTTTTCGTAGGAGCTGTCGCTGTCGTCTGCTACGGTAGTCGTACGTACGCTTCTGCGCGTTCAGAATTCAAATTTCCATCGTCCAATCGTGGTGCGGATCTCGCGTGCCGATGAGTAGCGCCCCCTAGCGGATCGTGCGGACGGGCTCCTCATAGGGGTTGCTGATTATGACGTGGTCGTTATAATCTAGTAGGCAGTGATTTCCACGCGACTGACGCGCATGCCACATAAAGTCCTTCGCAGTTTCACATCACGAAACAGCCGTGATCACGAAAGACTTCACAGTGGTCGGTTCTTGAATTCTTTTTGCCCATCAGAGTGTTCTTTGATGTGCGTGCGCATAATAATTTCTTTAATGTGTTCTGAAACGTGAGCAAGCTGTTAGAAGCACTTCGAGCCAACGACAGCTGATTTGAAGAATATTTTGTGAGCTAGCTAAGAATCCTTCTAACGTGATCTTTGGCACGGTTTACATTTTTTAAATGAGCACAAAATGTTTACGTACTTTCACCTTCTCGCCATCCACCTCGACGGTTTTGATGAGGAAGTCGACCCCAATTGTGGCTCCCTGGCCCGGAGGGAACAAACCCTAGGAGATTGAAAGAAGTCAGCACCTGGACTAAAATTGTGGCATTCGGATTAATTTGCGTGGTACCTAGACCATCAGTAAGATAAGAATAATGAGTAGCTGGCACACTTTTGTGCACTTTTTAAGGCAGATGGGACTGACTTTCATGAGTAAAATGTAGGATCAAAATGGACAGTAAGAAATGATTATAGAGTATAAATATCATGCAGGCTCTATTAAACAAAATACTAGCCATTAAAACTATATCTTCAACCAACTCACCTGGGTAAACCTTCTTACGAGACAAGTTTTTCCAACGCCTGCATTTCCTATAAGTACAACTTTAAAGAGGAATTTGTAGTCCTCCATGGTGGACGCCTGAAAGACAAAATGTGATTTCTTTTTCGCAAATTTTCGTGCACGCTGACGCAATGGCTGCAAGCTTGATGGGCATCAACCATGTGTCCATACGTTTCTATTCTTATTACTTTTTTATATCTGCCAATCGCTGTGTACAAATCCCAAGCACGAACCAGATCGAGTGTCATTGGCATTCATAAAAAGGCACTTTGAACTGATTGGCAACTGTAATCAAGCTTGTTCTGCCTCCATTTGGAGGTATGAAAAGCTGCAGAAAGCACGCAATTTAAGATTGCGGTCATAATGTACGGTTGGCTGATTATGCTTGGGCATTAGATGCACTATAGATTCACTTGACAGGCTCCAGCCATTCCCTTTTTCTAAAATGAGATTGTCTGCCAATTTTCACTCGGTCTCAGAGCATGATGCGGGCGCAGCGCACTTCCCAGATTTCAAATCGAAAATTATAATTAGACTGTGAGCCTGGTTGCCACGAATAGCAGACTAGCACATGGATAATGTTGTGTTCTGTACAGTACTGAACTAGGTCGAAATAGAATACATAAAAGAAAAACTAAGTTCCTACCCGATTAGACGTAGACACTAAACGTGCATCTTGCTATAACAATGCTGGACAACGAAGGAAAGCTTGAATGTCCCATCCGAACGAGTTCCACATATATCCGGGTCAAAATAAATGCAGGACTTTCTTCAAACGGCAGTGCTTGCACGCAGCCACTGATCCCAACTCACAACCTCACAACGGTGAACTCCTCAATCCCAATCTCTCTCCTCCAGGTGGAGCTCCCGTATTTCATCTGATTAGCTAGAGATCGCGTTATATGCAGATATCTTCAACGTTAACAGCTTTTAGGAGTCTCAGACACCGACCCTGGGTGTGATGTAAATCTGTTATCAGGATTAGAAAGAACATTAGACAATAAATTATTCGCAACTGAAAGAATGTTGAATCGCAGAATATAAGTATGAGGGAAAAGTGTGCCACAGAAGTTTTATTTGTGTGTTTGTGTTTCGTACGACACTGAACTATCCACTTCACATGGCAATACGCACGTCATCCCCGACATTGGCATAGGACTTCCCATCACCAATAATGCCAATAATGATGACTACCCAGAGCCCCCAGAGCCGTTTGCGGAGGCTGCCATTTTGTAAAGTTGTAAAGGCAGGAAGCAGCAAACCGAAAAAAAACTGGTGAGTATCCAGGGCCACCTGGTGTGACAAAATTGAAAATCGTCTGCTAGCGAATGGAACGGTAAGAATAAAAATATTTCAAGTTCTCAGAGAATGTATAAGATGTTTTATTATGGAGCTACGGTATATTTACTGTTTCTACAGACAGCGTTTTTATGGCAGCAATTATTTTTCATGTTTGAGACAATTTTCGTCCAATCAACGCGCCCACTAACCGGAACCTCGTTCCTTCGTTTGAGCAGGCATTCGCGTACGCCATTTTGTTCGAGTGTGGAAGCCGTTGTGAGAATTAATATGTAACTCGACAAAATTTTAGGTTGATTAATTTGTACTTCTAGGGCTGTTGTATTGCGTATACTGAATACCTCACATAGTCACCATGGAAGAGGACGTGAGTACAGAGTACAAGGAGTCTCTACGAGATCTGCAGTTCAACAGCAAGCCTCTAATCAACATGCTCACGATGCTGGCAGAAGAAAACATCGAGCAGGCGCCCAGGATCGTCAGAACCATAGAGGAGCACTTGCAGAAGGTTCACTTTAATACAGATGTCTCCTATTCGTTCGCTTGTAACCTACGTCGTTCAAAATTGGCAATATGGTAACAGGCCATATCGTCTACACATCACAGGATTATGTCTCACCGGCAGCTTTTCTGAAGACTAATTCTAACGTGTAAAACGAACAGGGACTGTCGGATATCCCCATTTTGCAAAAGTACGAAAAATGTATTCGTTTCGCGCTTCACTGATATTCGCGGAGCGTCTATATTTGACCTACTTCCTCGAAAATTCTATTTTTTCCGTCTAACTTGTTGCACTGCTTGTTACCGCCAGAAATCGGGAAAACGAATTTTTTCGTTTCATAATTTATGGAATGAAAAAAAAAAAAAGTGCTTTGGGGCTTCGTTGGCACGAAAAGCCAGTTGGCGAAAATGGAAAGGTTAACTTTTCTTGTATAGAATTTTCGACATGGTTTGTGACCGCCTTATTTATTTACTTATTTTTTTACTGATTTCAAGTAAATGTATTCCACAAATGTACATCGTACAATAAACTGTTGAAGGCACATTGAATGTTTCTTACTACCATGTGGGCCATGTATCGCAACATTTCTACGCGTGTTTTGTTAAAAATATTGCACGAGGGCTCAAACCTGAAGGGGGACACGGCTACCCGAGGTTAGGGAACCTCATTTTGGGCAACCCATTGGGAAGCCCATTTCTGCGGAAGAGGCTCGGTGAGTCAAGTTTTTTCCTACTTCGTTCTAATTTCGCTTCTTTCTTCTAGGTACCCATAGAAATGAAGCTCCCAGTGCTATACCTAATAGATTCCATAATGAAGAATGTGGGGGGTGCCTACTGCGCCTTATTCACGCAGAACGTCGTATCCAACTTTTGCAACGTATTCGAAAAGGTCAGCAAGAACTTGAACTTTGGCAGAGAAGAGCAGGTCCGCTCAAGAGACGTCGGACTGTCACTCCGGAACCTCTTGTTTAGTCGTCCGGCAAAATTTGCTTCAAAGTCAGCTTCATTTCATGAAATCCGGCTGTGCAAGCTCAATGAAATAGAGATTGCAAATTTTGGGCGGGCTTGCTCTCTGGGTCTCTAACAATGTAGCGTACTGTGATAACAATTGCACCACCTTGCACAGTAGAAAACTTGCGTTCGACGAAAGTGATAGGAGGGGAGTTTTTGTTATCCATTCTTTCCCGATGGTAGCAGTGATGCGTTTCTCGTTTTATGATCTTTGTTATGTTTCCAATAAACCACAAGGAAGAAAAATCATTGCATCACGCTGTTTTCGTGGTTACGTTTGCTCTCCTTAAAAGGTCGGTCTCATCCGGAAACCCACTTATGAAAGCGATACCGCTTATGTTTGGCATCGGCCGGCACTCTACCTGGCTAATTTTTTCGTCCGAAAAAGTGCTAAAAAATTCGATAAATCTTAAAGATCAGCGCTGCTCCCTCAGCTGCAGACACTCCGGCGGCGTGGCGTCTCTTTCCAGCCGGAGGAGTGATAGGACGGCTGTAACTGTGTGAGACGACCTTGAGGCCGTGTTCTGATTGGTTCTTAGGGAGTGACGCTTTCTCGTTTTTGCAGAGGGGAATTCTGGCACGCACTCAACATCTGGACGTCCGCTCTCGTCACATATTCCGTCAAAGAACCGTCAAACTACGCCGCTCTTCCGTGCGGGATATTTTTCGGCACCGTGGTCTGTGGTCCACGGGGAATAAAATGACACCGTAGCTTTGAAATTGACTGAAACGGATGTGACCGTCCCTTTTAAGTCGCAAGTTCTGTCCCATATGGGACCCGGCGAGACTTTTTTCTAAATTTCTGCCCAGTGACCTCCTTCAAGTTGACCTTCCAGGGTCATCGTATGCTATGACAACGTCGCGTCTAACGGAACCCACTGCACGGGCTGGCATAGAAACCCAGCCGGTTGGTTCGGGTATTGCAGTTGCTCCGACTGTCTTCTCGGGGAAGAGCGCAGCTTGAGAATTTTTTGTGGGCCCAATTTTGGCAGTCGTCTTTTTTTTTCGCCAGTTCTGTTTCGCACAATCTGGTTGTTTGAAGGGACATATCTCGGCAACCGGGTAAAACTTTGCGTCACGTCCCGAGCGGATAGGTCTATGCCCGTGCAGTGCTAAACTCTGTGGTACTGCTGGCAGCGCCCAGACGAACCAGTTGATGCTTCCGTGCCGTGAGGGCTGTGTGCCCCATGATGCTGATCCAGTAGTGTTTAGGGTTGTTACTCCCTGGTGAAGTGAGGTTGAGGTATGTGTCTGCAGGGGGACGAGAAAACGAGACTTCAACTGTTCAAGCTCCGGCAGACATGGACGGAGCTGTTCCCTAACAAGAAGCTGTATGGCCTGGACCAACGGGTGAAGAGCATGGACCCGGCCTGGCCCATCCTGGCCAAGCCGCCACAGCAGCAACCAGCCATCCATATTAATCCCAAGTTCCTGGAATCCAAGGCGGTATGCCTCTGCAGTTTTTTAATTTCCACTTTTGCGAGCCTCGATGGCTCGTAAAAGGAAGGGTCTGAGCGTGGGCGTGTGGTGGTTAGTAAAGCCCCTAGCTTTCTGCAGTGGAAAAGTTAACGCTTCTGCGATGCACGATTTACGAGTCTGTGGGATTCCACGGCCAGGAGAAAACAAGAATAAATAAATAAAGTAACGTCAACATTCTCCCAAGATCTCGCTTTCCAACTCGTCCCGTGCGCTTTTCCAGCCCTTCATGACTTTTCATTGCACAAAGAAAGTTAGACTCAACGCTGACAATTTGTCTCGTAAAATTTTCTTCCGTCGCGGCACGTTCAGCCGTGCAAGTGCCAGCAGTATCAGTCGCAGGCATTGCAGTCGCGACTGCTCAGATTTATGTTGCGAAAATGTTTGCAGATCGATTGAAATCCTTACATAGTTCTGTAATATATTGAATATTCTGCTAAACAGGCGCAATTCTGAGGGTTCCACGAATGGCAAGTTCCGCGAGACAGGCCCAATATCGCGGATTCACAGAAAGCTAGGGGCTCTAATGATTAGTATGGTTGGAAGGCACACAGCAAACATTGCACTGTAAAATTCTTTCGACAGTGGATCAGATGTAAGATTAGATGCGAGATACTTAAGATACTTTAGATTAGATATTTTAAGATTATGTGCAAGCACGCCATGTTGCGGAAATTACATTTGGGATTCCTTAAAATTATTTTGAATTTATCGAACAGTCTCTTACAGAATTTTAGTGTAAAAATTTTAAAATATATTCAGTTAGAAGCATATATTCCTTCAGATTTCAGATTTATCTGACAAAAATAATATGATACAAGAGGTTACAATATACATATAGGGGTCCCGCAGTTAACAAGGTCCTTGTATGCAAGATTTGACTATAGAACTCTACGTTCAATTCCATGTCTGAATCGAATGAACGAGCGTACCCAGGCGTCAGAATAACTTGTTCTTTGCCAAAATGTGCAATATTTGTTGTACATCCTTTCACAACAAAAAATCCTTCCTGAAATACAGAACTATACTAGTACTACTGCTAGTCTGCAGAATGCTTCTACTCTAAAAGGCCGTGCATGCTGCTCTAAGCAGATGTCATTGTCACATTGTTTTGGTCAATCAAGTGCAGTGCATTATGCTTACATTCGTTGATGATACCTGGTCATTCTGTGACCATGTGACATTTTGTCCAGTGATGTTGCCTACGGTGAATTATTGGATACAAGGGTCGTTCAAGGTTGACCGAGGCTTTTGCTCGAGAAAAATCAGTGAGCAAATGTAATTGAATAAAACCTGCGGGACTATTTGCAATCTTTCTCGGGGTCACCGGCATGTGCAGCTATCCAAACCAGCTGAGATTTTGCAAAGATTACAGGCACACTATGGGGAACAAATGATGTCGAGAGAAAGGGTGTACGAATGGTGTAGACAGTTTGTCGAAGGACGGGATATGGTGACTCACGCCAGTGACCATCACAAGTGTTGAGCGAGCCACCTTCAAGAATTGGCGATGGCGAGTAATTGTTCGGGACGTTGCAGATCAGCGTAATATTAGTGTCAGAAGTGTGCAGATCATCATTCATGAACACTTACTGTTCCACAAAGTCTGTGCAAGATGGGTTCGCTGACACCTAAGTTATGACCAGGGGGGAGCGCGCATGGCAGTCCGCGAGCAGCTGCTGAGATGGTTACAACCCAAGGGGGACGAATTTTTGCAATCACTCATCACACATGATGAAACCAGGATGCATCATTTTACCCCAGAGACAAAAAGAAGCAGCATGGAATGGCAACGTAAGGCTTCCCCGCCGCCAAACAAAAGCAAGATGCAGCTCTTTGCTGGGAAGTTCATGGGAACTCTCTTCTGAAACGTCCAGGGTGTCATCCGTGTGGACTTCTGGGAGCAAGGGGTCGCAATTAATGCCCAGTGCACATTGATAAAGGGTGCCGTGTGAAACGCAATTCGCAAGAAAGATGTTGTCCAGAACAGCCATTCTTCTTCATAATGCCTGGCCTAATGTGGCAAATTTGACGGTAGCAGTACTGGGTGAAATGTGCTGGGAGGTTTTCCTCCACGCCCTTTAAACCCAGATGCGTACGGTGAACACTTTGAAAAAAAAAAAAAAAGCAGCATAGTTTGGTTTGGTGCTTCTTGAATTTTCCACTGTATTTGAAGAAATGAAGGTCTCGGTCAACCTTGATCAACCCTTGTATAATCAACTTTTCCCATGAAAATGACCGCGAGAAGTCTGCAACGTATGTGTGTGCTAGTGATCTCACAAACCTGCCGTGGTTCAAGTTTGAAAAAGGTCCGGAAATTTGCGCATCAGAAAAATTGTGAAAGTTCCTCGAGGTTCAGTTTTATCGTGCATACGCATCTGTCTCCTTCCTAGAGGTGGGAGCCCAAGTTCTATGACTCGAGACATATTGCTGTTACTTTTGGACTATGATGATGCAGGTTTTGCTGTGTGTCTCTTGCGTTTACTTCGGCTCGTATTAAAGCAATGGAAACCCTGGAACACATAAGGGTACCATCCAGCGAGCTCCGTTGGTGCTGTGCAAAGATAATTTTTGCGCGACCAATATTTATAATATTTTTCTGTGCGTAGCGTTTATTCACAACATCCAGCTTTAAACTCACCATTTTTATTTCTAAAACCCGCGTAGATAAACAGTATTCGTAACTCTTAATCGGAGAGGTCGAGTCTGCGAAACTGGACGAATGTGGCTAAGAGTTGTAAACTTTGTCGAACGGAGCGAGCAAGGAGGTTAGACAGTGAAAAAAAAAATAATTGTGACATATAATAATAAAAATTATGACAAAATTATATTAATTTAAATAAAATTATAATTATTATTTTTAAAAAAATTGTGACATCCCTAGCATGCACGTACGTGCGCTTGGGTGACCCGTATAAACCTACATGTGTGCGTTGTGTTTGTAGCCCATGGAGCAAAATGCTGTGGATTCCCCT
This sequence comes from Ornithodoros turicata, assembly GCF_037126465.1. NCBI lineage: Eukaryota > Metazoa > Arthropoda > Arachnida > Ixodida > Argasidae > Ornithodoros > Ornithodoros turicata. The sequence continues at coordinate 82,803,118 of NC_088205.1, forward strand.
AAGCTTCCTAGCGTAAATTTGCTGCTGCCGAGGGCCTCCAGTGAGGCGCCTCCGAAGGTAAATTTGTCTATTTTTTGCCCTTGGCAGCTCCTCTATCCTGTTCATACTTATCATCTCATCATCAGTTCCCAATTTCTGTTGAAGTCCCTCCGGTTGTTTTTATCAGCACATAAGAAAAAACAAAACAAAAAAATACCTGGCTGGACTTCAATGAAGTGTTCTCTAGATTTTTTTAAAAAAAGTTCCTGGCATGTCTTATTGTGCATGCCTGTCAAAGCAACACCATTCCTAATTGTTGCATAATATGAGCCTGCCTCCATTTTTGGTAACACTTGTCCGCTGTATTAGTGTTCTTTGTGCTTAACAGATTCTTTTGGGTGAGCTCCTCGAAAGTGTTTCTTTCGAATGCCGTACCTTACGTGTACCAATTATGCTAAGCACACCATCATGTACTACACGTGTAGTAATTATGTGAAGTATAATACAGCATGCATGCAATCTATGTATTACATATATCTCGTACTTTTGTGCGGTACACTATGCACAGACCATAGTCATTTGCCTCTCTAGTGTTTGCAACTCTGTTACTTCATGCGCGCGGTACCTTGGAGCTGAATTAATTGCTCGGAATTTATTGGATTTTGAAACTATTTCTCCGGAACTTGCTCATGACATCCTCCCTGGTGCATGCTTCAAACGTGTATTTTGTAAACTCTCTGGAACTCTACTTTTATTTACCTGCAAGGCCGCTGCACCGAACGAGGGTGAACAGATCCAGAGGCTGCTGCTGCAGAAACAACAGGAGTTCTTTGCTCTGAAGCAGCAGAAGATGCAGCTGGAGATGCACCTCCAGCAGCAGCAGCAGATGAAGCAGAAGCAGGAGGCTGAGGTACACCATTGTTTTACTACCTACAACCGCATGTTTCGACACGAGGAGACCCTGCGTTCAACTTACTGCCATTACTGTTTCAACACTGATTAATAACTTTATTAGGCCAGCCCTACTGCTTCTTCTACAGTGAAAAGGTGTAAGTGTCCTTGAAAGAGACGGACTAGCGTGACCTGCCCAGAAACCATAACATCCTGTTCTCCTTTGTTGATAATGAACCGCACCAGTTGTCTCACGGCGAATAAACGCAAAGGAGACCTTTATGTTTTAGACCTTTAGCACTTCCCGAGGTGTCCTTGTTGAACCCGAAGTTCACATAGAAGGCTTATTGATTGGTTGAGGAGGCCATAAAGATGCGCAAAAGTATGCCTCAGTCTATCATCCTGCGCTTCTGGCCCTTCTTCGCCCCGTAAACTTTGGTGGAAAAAGTGCAGTCGTTATACAAATTATTATTTTAAAACACTAGAAGATACACATATTCTTTGCTATTCATGTTTTTAGGCTTTTTTTTTTACATATATGTGCATATCTCGAGAAATATGCAGTTCGACTCTTGACGTGTGCCTGTGTGTTTAGTAAGCATGTAGTGAGGGTTATTGCCTTCGTATGATTGCATATCCTCTTGTCCATGCAGGAGCAGCGCAGAATATGCCTAGTAAGGATTTCTTGCTTTGATTACCATATTGACGCGCATACAACCTGTATCCCAACCCAACCGTAACCTAACGGATGAAAAGAAACAGCCGTTACCGCAGCCATAATGTCAAATGACTCGGAGCAAAACTGTATTGCTTCTGCACCATAACACACACTGAACTGTCATCACTATTGATGTCAGAACCCAAAGGAAAAGCTTTTCTTGATGGACTAAAGCAATATGTGTAGCCTTGAAGATGGATCCGTTTTTTTTTTTCTCTACATGTATTTCTTTTGACTTTGTGACTTGGTCGAGAAGATAGAGAGGTAGCAAGCGAGCTGGTGGTATAGATCCATAACTTAAAAACCCGAGACTAGGTAGAAGGTACAAAGTTGCAATACCTCACCTCCCAAGGTCGCTTGGCTGTTGGTTTCACTAGAAAAAAAAAAAAACAGTGAACGTCCTGTGTCACACAGACTTGGTTCATGTCTGACAAGGACACCAACTTTATAATCGAAATTTGTAAACTCTGTTTCAGGTTTGTGTGCATTTACGTACAACTTGTCTTTCATTGTCACATCTTGCAAATTACAACTTATTAAAATTACATTTTGCCACGAAAGTTGTAACTCCCTATGCCGGGTCCCCATCCACATTATCTGCTTGGGGTGCTGCACCCATGGAATATGCATTATAATCGAACAGTTTAAATTTGAATTTTTTAACGGGCTAGAGCAGGCACACTGCCATGGCACAAGACAGCAATTGATCGCAGAAGCGGACAGACTACCATAGCAGACGCCATCAACTACATAGCGCCCATCAAAGCACGTGGAACAACGATGACAATCAATTTCTCATTTTTGTAACTACATGTATCCCATGGGATAATGTGCTGCTCGTGCACAAATATCACAATGAGAGCTCGAGTACAAAATGTATCGCTACTATCCTCTAAAGTACAACCTATCTAGCAGGTTGTGTGCCAGAACAAGTCATGTAGAAGCAGGAGTGCCATTTCAGGCCCTCATGTGCACAATAACACGTTGCCCTTGCTCTAACAGCAACTGCTCAAGTCCCTGCAGCAGCAGCAGAAGACTTCGGCAACGCCTGCGGAACCTGGTATGGGGGCCCCGACCGCACGACTTCAGCACCCTCAGCCGGTGGGTGTCGTAGGAACCTGGAGTGTGATTTAATGGCGCAGTGCAAGTTGTGCAAGCTGCGTATAATTTGATATTGACGATGAGCCTGTATTTCCAACACATTAATTGCTGTGATGTCCGAGGCCTATGATATTTATTGCCACAGCGACAATGTATACTATGGTCTGAGTAAAGTAGTAGCAGCTGAGGCAATTGAGGGTGCAACTAGAGATATGAAGCCCCGGAAAAAAACGGAAATATTGGGGGGGAAACAATTTTTTTTTTTTCTTTGTCTCTGGAAAAATAGCCCAAAATTTCCGGACAACAAAATTCAAAAATGTAAATTTTCGTGCCTTCGATGCGTTCCAACCCGCCAACAGTGCCTTAGATGCCTCTAATCTGCCAACAACCACCACCTTTAGAGCTCTGTCTGGCTGCTCCAAGCGATCGCCCTCGCGTTCACGTAATGTCGGAGTTCTGGTCGAAGTGGACGGGTTGTTCCAGTTACCCATCGCTGAGTAGACAGCAGTCTCATGGGATGCTCTGCTCCGCATTTATGCCTAGAGGATGAACACTACAAAAGCTTCTAGCTCATTGTATGCTGTGGTTTGGCCGGCAATGCTTCGACTCGGCAGTAATCGCATTTGTTTCCATTTATTCCAATTTTTCTGGAAAAAACCCAAAAGAAAAAAACGTTTCTTTTTTGTTTTTCCGAGCGATTCAAAATTTCCAGAAATTTTTTATCTCTAGGTGCAATTGATCTGACCGTAGGGTTCGAATTCCACTGTATCAACTACCATCCTTCAATGCTCCTTCAAGAGCAAACATGTCTGTCCCCCGTACAACACACATTGCACGATATACTGCTGAGCCATTAAACGTGTCAGTAGGCCTTTCTCGACTTGACCAGCACCTTCTTTTTTTCTTATTGGAAAGGCCATGAGAGATCCCCGCCTGCAGCGAGCCACAGTGACTACAGACTCCTTGCCACCCAACCAGTGTCCAACGCCCAACTCCTCGTCCACAGAGCCCGAAGCCCCGGCAGAAAGCAAGAACAAAATGACAAACAACTCCACCGCCTCTTCCCCGAACAAAAAGTTTCGCATTCCGAAGGTGTCCGAAAAGAGCAAGAAGGGGTCGGAGAACGACCCGCTCAAGTCTTCCAAGACCTCGCCCAACAAGTCGCGCAAGTCGGACGACCGAGACGACAGGCACAGGTCGTCGTCTTCGTCGGGCAAGTCCTCCATCTCGTCGTCTTCCCCGGGGAGGAACAAGAAGCGGAGGGGAAAGGGCGGAAGATCCGCGGAAGCGCCCGAGAAGGAGCCGATGGGAGATGTGGACATGCGGGTACTGCTGTCGAGGGAGGACCACGGGGGTGGGGTGCGCGAGGAACCTCCGCAAAAGAAGGTCAAGGGGAGCGACAGGTGGGTTCTAACAGCTGTGGCGTGGTGCTAACCCTGTATTCACATGAGCGACATACTCACGGAATATTCTAGTGGGAAGAAAAAAAAAACAAAAAAACTCCTCACAAAGCTGAAGTTCCGTCCCGCGTTATGTTGAGCATTCACAACGGTGCGGATCACCGGGAGTGGCGAACTGTGCATTTAGCAGACGACGCTTAGCAGACGACACCGTCGGCGTGCTTTCCTGTCGTCTGCAACGGAATATCTTGTGGCTGTGTAGCAGGATATTCCCTGCTCACGTGGCAGCAGCACATGGACGCTTTTCGCATCTACCGCTTCCGGGGGGAATGTCGCTCGTGCGAATAGACAGTAATTGAGTAACGTATTTACATTAACACATTTATTATTAGTAGCCAGTATTAGGGGCCAGATATTCACGTACAAAAATGTGGCTGCGCAGATTACGCAATTTTTTTAATTTTCTCGTCATTTTTCGTGCCAAACTGGGGTTGCGCAAATTATGCGGATAAATACGCTACATACTGTGTGAAATCCTGCCCGGAGCTGACACCATTTCTGGTGAATGCCTCGCACACAGATGGAACGTTGCCGTGATCACCACCGCTGTGCGCATTCTTGTAAGCTAATTTTCTCGGGAAATTCGTGCTTCCCAAAGGAAGTATTTTGCACTATGGTTCCTGAAGGTAGTAACGTGTTTGTACCGTGCGCTAAAATATTATGTATGTTCCAAGTACTTTCCATGCTCCCTTAAGTGTGAGAGTATCAGATGTGAGTTGCAGACTGACTTTTGCAGCATCAGCAGCAACAACAACAATCCCCTGGGCGATTTTGACTACAGGAGGCCAGAAAATTCTGCCAGAGGCTGGGCACAGTACAAGGCAGCTCACCCGGACGAGTTCAAGAGCCCGCTGCGTCCGGCCAGGGAAAATATGGATGGTAGGGAACAACACTTCCGACCCCCTCCCGGTCAGTCCCCCTCGAGCGTGCCCATTAACGGTACAGCGTACTAACAAGCTTTTTTTTGTGATGACACGCAGGCTGTGCGCCTCACAATGGTGGCTTCAGAGGCGGTATGCAGCCGACGGTGGACCGTTTTGGTCGTCCCCTGTTTCGCAGGCTCATGTCAGACCCAAGGTAAAGCCTTCGCGGCGGACGAGAGAGAGACGATGTCAAACGGTCGGGCTCTGAATTCGTTTTTCCGCAGGTTCCGCAGTCACGTCATAGGACGTGGGGAGCGGCATCAGTTGGAACAAATGCTGGCCAACCCGGAGGCCTTCCTGGAGCAGACGGAAGAGCAGCTGCGCTTGGGACGCCTTGACCCAGAGCAGCACCGTCGTATCATGGCAGACCTGGAGAAACTGTCACAGTTCCGACGCTCGATGCCTCGCAATATGGTGCGATATCCCACTGTTAACGCAGCTTTATGTTTGGACCTTTGCCAATTGACCTTAATTCTTCCTGTCGTTGTAGAGGGGTGACTGGAGCGGGGGGCCTTTGGGGAACTTTGCGTCTGATAGCAGGAATGCGCCCTGGAACTCACCCTACCCAGTTTTGGGCATTCAGGAAGGTGAGTAGCCTCCCGTAACGTGTGACAAAATACATTGTGTAAAGTGCGGTTCCCCAAATTTTTTTAAATTTAGAGGTTGCTCTTTTTTGTTGAGACACCGCGCGGGAGTGGTAAGGTTTGCCACTTTATAGCTGCCAAGTTGGTGAACGGGTGAGGTTTGTGAGATCTAACTTGCCCTTAATCTACGAGTCCCCGAGCTCGGAAAGAAGAAGCCCAAGGACGCTACACGAATACGTGCGCGGTAGATTTTTCAAAAATGTGCGATCTGCCGTCTGCAGGCGCCCCAGACCTTCCTCCGCCCCCCGAACCACCCGGGAGGAGAATTGCTCAGCCAGACGTCGCCGCGATGGACGTGGACCTGAGGAAGCTTCCGGGCAGTCCGTTTTCGGAAAGTGGACAGGTGGGAAGTCCGGACAGACGACCTCCTCCGCAGGAAATGAGCGTAAGTTGCATTCTGGTCGTCCGGCTCTGCTTAGGGCCAACTTGCGCATGTTGTGTTGCTACGACGTTGTTCCTGCAATGACGGCGAAAGGCCATGAAACCTTTACAGGGTTGGGTAAGATACGGCAGTGCAGGCGAGGAGAGACCAGCCAACTGGTCCGTGGCACAGCAGCAGCAGCAGCAGCAGCCTCAGGTACCTCAGGATGCTGGCATGCATCCCAGGTGGCCACCTAACGAGTGGAACAGCTTTGGGTGAGCTTTGATGCAGGCATTTTAGTCATTTGATCCCTCTGGTGAAATGTGTTCCAGTGTTCCAGATAACGGAATACATACTGTATTAGGAATATTTGGAATAATACGTAATAAATAAATAAATTTATTAATATCTAAAAATATCTAAACTACTAATAATATTTAATAGGTTGTAAATTAATAAATATATTTATTAATATACATTAATAATAAGTTAAGTGACATCAAGTTCTTCTGCTATCCTCGTTTTGTGACAGCTCACATTTTGTAATAGTATTTGAAGTCCTAAACCTATCTGCTGTACGTGCATTGTGCGCACTTGTAATAGTACAGAGAGCAGGTGTTTACTTGCCATGTCTGTAGCTGCAGTATAAATTTTTATGCGTATATTCAATACCTCTAGAAAAATAGCCTTCCACGAGCCTTCCATTTTACTGAACGCTTACTATATTGCTGAGTGCTAGAGTTGTTTTAAGTCACGCACTTTGTTGTTACTACTACTTTACCACATTAGTACCTTCTTTTCCCTCCATACCTTTGCACTGCTTATTTACTACATTTCGCTGTTGTCACTTCACAGCTTCCTTACCATACCCAACCACCTAGATCTCGCGCCCTGTTGCACCCTACCGCGCTTTGCTCTTATTTGAAGTCCCTTTTTCTCTTCAGAAACGGTCGTGGAATACGAGGAGGCGGGATGGGCAGTCGGCCAAATTTTGGCAAGGAGTACCCGCCTTACTTCAGAGAAGACTTTCCACACAGGCAGCAAATGGGGTGAGACTGTCGACTCTGCTTATGTACAAAACAGGATCTAATTTTTCACCTCTTACTACTACAGTGGAGAGGTCATGCGACCCAACTTCCCCGCTCGTCCACAGCTAGATGGCGTACCACCAATCGTACCTCCTCCCATGCCCCCGCGTATGCTGGGTCCCCCACTGGGCCCCCCGCCAATGCAGAGGGGCCCGCCTCCCATGGTGGTGGGAGCCCAACAGTTTGCCCAGCCGCCGGCTGAATTGCCTCCAAGTAATGCTCCACGTAAGTGCCCTCGAAGTATCCTCCGGAAAGGTTCTAATTATCCGGAAGTTCAAATTAACGGGATTGCACCGTATAATGAACTCCTGGTGGTGGTTGTTTCCGCAGCCATGAGCGGGGCTCCCGCCGGACTGGAGGTGAACGTAGACGACCTGTTTGCCAAGCTAGTGGCCGTAGGCATTCTGAAAGCCAACCCCAAGAAAGAGGACAGTCCAGCTCCGCAAGAATCCGCCATGAAGAAAGAACTGGAGAAGATACCTCCCCTCAGCTTCCAGAAAGTTGACATGCTCAAAATGTAAGTTCCCACACGGTGGTTCCCAAAGTCCCGCTCGTACCACTATGCTCCCCACGTCTGAACCTACCGACAACTTCGCTTCATGGTAATGGTTGTCTATTGCGGTTTCATGAAGCATGTGCTGCGGCTCCACAAACTTCCTGCATTTTCGTTATAAAGGTTGCTTCCTTGGTAAGATAAAGCTTACCTTCACATAACATTAGTCAAGAACCACATCCCCATGATGTTGCTTAAAGACTCTAAGCGACCATGTGTGATGTCTACAACGTATGTGAGTGCACTTTTTTTTCGTAATTGCTTATGTGCATGCGCTGCGGTGCTGATGACCTCGTGGGCACTGGACAACGTTATCTCTGTATTCAATACATGTTGCTCAATGAGTAGTGGTGGCAGAGATGTGTATTAAAACGTGGTCTTGCAATTGAGAGGAGCCCCAAAAAAGAGGCTCGTCCTCTAAATCGCACTCTCATTGGTTTGCTTTTTACAACGGGGGCTGCCATGACACCTGACTGCCACACAAAATGGCGACAAAAAGAAACACGGTGAAGTGGGAATTTCGTGAAAAATATTTTTTGCAGCCTACTCTGGTTTTATGCTGCAGGCGTACATCCTCTTACAAGTTTCTCAAAAATCAGTCTCAACTTATGCTCCGTTGTCGATATCTAACCGAAAAAATAAGTTTGTTGTTGGTGTTGTGCCTAGTGAACGCGGCAATCGCGATGAAATAAGAAAAATGGCGCTGTGCTGTACAATATTGAATTTTATGGATATAAACGTTTGTGCCATTTTTATTCCAACTAGTCACATTCAATTTTAAAAAAATCATACCGACAACAGGATGTGTACCAGCAGGTGGTTCTACAGACAGTGGAACAGCAGCGGACAGCAGACGACAATTCCCAACATGCCTTGCGTCGTCAGATGGCGTTCGTCAAGTTTACACAAAAATTCGCTAGTTTTACAAAATTTTTCAAAAATCTTCAATCCCATCCAATCCACTTGTCACCCAAAATGGCACCACCCATGTAGGATGGAGGGGTAGATAGTAAGGATCCGATGATCGATAGCACCCCATATTTCCAGACGTCATTGATCAGACAGCTGAAAAAGTGGGTGGAGCTTCAGGTATATGCAAGTCCCATTAATGGCCAGACCTTAATACACGGCTCTGAGTGGTGGGTAGTGGGGACCACCGGGGACCACCCCCTCATCGACCCCTCTCCAAGACTGGTTATGATCCTTTGTGCCGGCACATGCCGACTGTGGTCCGCGAATGTGGAAAAGGTGCATTGCCCAGGATGCCCCCTATAGTGTTCTGCCTTTTCTCTTCCGCAGCAAACACCCTGGTGTGATCAGCGCCTTACACGTTGGAACACAGTGCGCCTCCTGCGGACTACGCTTTACGGACGAGAAGTCCGAGAAGTACAGCCAGCACCTGGACTGGCACTTCCGCACCAACCGCAGGGACAAGGACGGAGCTCGGAAGGCCTTCTCGCGGAAGTGGTTCTACGAAGTTGAGGTAATTCTTATTGTCGTGTACGCGGTGTATGCGTGTCTACTGTCCGAGGGTGTTGAGGCTCTTATGCTTGCTCCGCGAATTATGGAACCACTACTATAACTGTCCCATTATTTTCCGATTGAAGGACTGGATTCAGTTTGAGGAAATCGAAGACCTCGAGGAAAGGGGTAAGCATATCATAGGAGTGGCAATCCCTATGCAGTTTCCTCATGGAGTGGTCATCATTTGTTGTCATGTAGCGCGGAGCTTCTTCGAGCAACAAGCCAGCGTGGAGCAGGACCAGAACAGCAACTCTCCCGTTGAGATCAAGAGCGTTCAGGCTACAGGGGATGAGACGGTGAGATTTCAAGGACACACCCCTTTTATGTATGAGTGTCGGAGGAATGGATTTCCCCCCTTTCTTCCCCAGATACTTTACAGCGCATTTCTTTACCTAATAGTAATTAGTTATTGCATAAATAATGCCTGTTTGCGTAACTAGTGCCTAATAATTCCAGGTAAAGGGAATACATTTTTCGATTCATTTCTCCTAGCCAGCCGCCATCCCAAATGACATCGTTCTCTCCCCCGATTTGTTGAAAGTGGGAGGTGTACAACTTTTTTGTGACACTACGTTAATTGTCAGAAAAAGGTGTCACCCCGCGCTTTCCACAAATCAAGAGCGATAGCGATATCGTTCTGCGCAACGATCTGTTCTAAGAGTGCATGGTCAAATGCTTTACCCTTGTCTGTTCAGAGCTGTGCCGTGTGCGAGGAGGCGTTTCAACTCTTCTGGGTCGAGGAAGAAGAAGAGTGGCACTTCCGCGACGCCGTGCGCGTCGACGAGAAGGCAAGTTATTCCTTTCCGGCCCGTCGCGTCAGAAGCGTAGACGAGCGCTAGGCTAAACGTGTGGCCGGTAATTGACGTTTCTCCCTCTCTCTCGGGTAGATCTACCACCCGGCCTGCTACGAAGACTTCAAAAGGGTAATTTATCACTTCATGCTTCTTACTTGTGATGGAATGTGGCACAGTAAACCCTTGTCTACAGCAGTGTTGCCTATTTCCTTGGCATGTACTGTGGGCGATATGCGTACACTTTGCTCTCCTCTGATAAGTACTGCACTGATTACGTGTGTCCAAGCAATAAAATTTTGTCCCCCTCACATCCAAGCATGCACGGTGAATGGCGAAAAGCGCCTATGTCAATCTGGCTCCAAACGGGAAAAGTATTGTAACCAGCTGGGAATGCGTGTCCCTCTGTACAACCGGCACAACGTTTTTTTTTTGTTTTTTTTTTTCAGCGTCATGTTAGAAAAATGGCTGCACAGAAATGGGCCATTAGCTGATGTTTGTTCTTTATGTTAATATAGAGGTAAATGTCCAATGTGAATGAAAGAGGCATTGTGGGGTACATAGAAATTGCATTCTTTCTGATTGTTTGTGGGGGAGGAACCTTTGCTTTGCCTAAACGGTGGTGCCTGTTCTACACGGGGATGTGCAACAGCAGTGTGCCAAGGACCGAAGCCCTATGTCACTGTCACTTGCCCGCAAGGACAAAGCTACCTTGCATTTAGTACGGTTTTGTACCAATTCTGCGTAGCATTGGGAAAATTTAGAAAATTTGCAACATTGCACAAATTATGGAGTCCCACTATTAATCGACTCCTCGCCACTGGTTTGAATTGAAAGTTAGAGTAAGTACATGGAAAGCTTTCTTGGTTATCTGTTGAGCAGTCAACAGGATGCTGAGGCAATTACAGAAAGTATAAAGTACTCTTCTAAAAGATCCCACTAAGATCCTGTTTCTGTTCTGATCTCGAAGCTAGTTTGCCAGCTTTGCTAAATAGTTATAGGTTGGTACTTGGAGGCTCAGGTACTGGTCTTTGAGGGTGGATCTTTAGAGCATTTCAAATTGCTCTTGGAGGCTCGTCAGTAATATAAGTGGAAAAGTTATGTGATGCTCACTGGAAACCGAAGCGCCTAGAAATGCCCAGGTCATTTTTTCTCAGTGTTCAGAAGAATTCAACGATCAAATGCAGGCACAATGCACGAAATACAGTGATGAAATGTAGCTTGAGACAGGCAAAACGTATCCTTGAGACTGAGGAAAGCAGGGTCAGAGGGAGACTCAAAACCAGCAAGGACAGGGTTTTAATACCCAATAAGTTGAGAATACATAAAGGGTTAATGGGGAGGCTATGTCAGATATGCGTAAAGATGCACGCTCTACACTCTCCATGAAACTGAAGAGGATCCTGCCAAATTAATTTGTTTTCTTCCCTGCCTTTTTGTTTTTCTATGAATTCCATCAGCTGCCGTTTCTTTTTTTTTTTCTTTCTTTTTTCTTTTTGGAACGTCGTTAGTTCAAACGAATAAAAGTGCGAGATAAATTCCAGAAAAAGTGATTTAGGCATTTGTGGCTCGCAATACATGGGCTATTGGGCTGGGGGGGGGATTGAAAGGAAGTCCTTCCCTATTCCCCTAGAAATTCCCTAGAAATCCACTCTCTGGCGATCCTGATACGGCAAAAAGAAATGGCCGGGGGCTGCCTCGAAACAAACATAAAACAGCCCCATGTAAGCATGTTCCCCAATTTGCGACAACGGTTGCAGGCCTTGGAAGCACCGCCCAGTCCACCGCCTTCTCCTCCTCCTCCTCCTCCTGCGGAAGAAGTGGTAAAGGAAGAGAAGAAGGAGGAGGAAGAAAAAGAAGAAGAAGAAGAAGAAAAGCCCATGGATGTCGTGGAAGGCGGCACCCTCATAAAAGAAGAACCACCTGACACCGCCGAGCCAGACGAGGTGCCCGCGCCGGAATCGGCGGCGACTGATCCGACGGATCCGGAAACGGTTTGTGATGAGCCGTTGGCAATAAAAACGGAAAAAGTTGGAGACGAGATGCCGGACGATCCGGTGGTGATAATAGATAACCTTGGGGAATTTGGGGTTAGCGAAGGCGAAGGACAGGATGAAATGCCTGTAGACGAAGCTCCGTCGGAGCCTAAAGTGGTCGTTAAAGGGTCAGGCGGCATTGTGCTCAAGGTGAAGGCAGAAAGCATCCAGGCTCCCGTATCTCCAGCAGCTCCGTCTCCGGCTCCTCCGATGGAGGAAGAAGCCCAACCCAAGGAGGAAGTAGAACAAGAGGAGGAAGAATTCAGGCCACCCACGCCTGACCCCAGGTTCACTGTGTTGCCCCCCGTGCAGCGCGGTAATGAGCTTTCGGGGCTTTGTTCTATCATGTGATTGCTGTTGAGGGGGGGTATTCGTTATAAAAGTCTGTAAGGTAAGTCCCTGGTCCAGGGGCCCGAGAACTGTACCGGAGCAGGGGCTGTCTAACGGCAGGGTCCTTCTGCACGCAGTGTACATACGTGACTGTCCATCGTGTAAATACTGTAAATACCCATCGAGAGAATTTTATTTTTATGTACAGATGTGTACAATAAAATTTTTTTCATATACGATACTTTCTCTCGTACATGTAGCCTTTGCTTTTTGTGGTAACTCTGAGGTCTGATGAATTTTTGTTAGTTGTAGTACTTCGAAGGGATTTTGAATAAAAGATGTTTGAAGACAAAAATATTGTGCAGTCGTTTATTTATAGGAAGGGGTTTAAATTTATATAGGGATAAAAAGCACTGGGACCAATTTGGGGATGTCTGTGTAAGGGGTATTTGTATGGTTTGGAGCAGAGTACCCTGCAAGAGGAATCTACATTAGAGATGCAAGGAAGAAAAAAGGGAGATGCCCAAAAATGTATGAGACACAGCTTCGGGCTGTGGATGGCTTGTGATACATGAACAAAATGTGTGAGCTCGAAAGCAAAATGTGTATGAGCAAGAAATGAGTTTTTTCTGCGAGTATATCGTTTGAGAAGACCATGGGAAGGGGGGGGGGGAGGGGGAATGATGAGTGATGTAAGTGGTGAGAGAAGTCTGAAGTTCTCCCCGTCGTCATTTGTCGTGGGCAGGCATCCTCCTCGAACGAACCCTCACACACAATCATCTCATTGGTGTTGCAATCAAGTATTTGCGCCGTGTTGCGCAGCGCTTCCTCCTCGACCTCCCCCCTCGTTTGCCCATAACAAATGGCGTCGCCCAGCGTGTGTGAGTTTTCATTGGTTTAGCGCGGAGAATGACGTGTAACGTACTTACGTCACTTCTTCCACATTTCTGCGCCACAGTTGCTGAAGCAGTTCACTGTGGTGTGTGTGTTTCTTTTTTATTTATGGAGCTAACATTTGGGAATGGCAAACTAACGTGCAGAAATTGTGCATGTACAGCCCGCAAGTATACGGATTTAGTTGTTGTTCAGTGGTCTAGCGGGTCTAGCATTATCCGACAACAAGTTAACTTTCCCACAGAATACAGAAAGTGCTGAGAAGTACAAATGAGAAGTTATGAACGTGTTATTTTGGGGGATATGCAGCTCGTGCAAGCACCATGCACACTGATTTGGTTTCGGTTTCGTAGCAGACGCCACTCAGCAACAAAAATGCCAGCGCCGTGACGGTGAAATAACCAGCGGCGCCAATCTACCTGCGTTAACACGCAACAAAAAGTGTCCGTTCTCATTTATTTCTAAAGTAGCTCAATGCCAAATCTGGCTCTGGGCAGAGCAAGAGAAGGCCTTGTAGTTGTACCATGCCTTGTACACCTTGTCCCGATCGTGGCGACACATGGTAGCCGCTTGGAACAACCGCAGAGTTTCGGGGTCACGAGGTTGATGAGGTCGCCTTGACGCACAATGATGCGCGCGCAACGCTAAGCTATGTGTTTGTGTTGATGTTTTTCGCATGAAAGGTGAATGTGGAAGACAAATGCGTGTATATGTGACGCTATGAGGTGAACTTTGGAAACTTGAGGGGTTCCAAGGACCATGAACGGTACCCTCGGAGGTCCAAAGAGAACTGCGATATGCCGCTATTTTGCCACTGGTGGAACTTGTTTTTACGGCTCGGAATGTCAATTTCTTCACAGTTCTCCAGCGTCCTCCGATCAGCCGCCCGTGATGGTTCGGACTCCCGAAGGTAAGGTTTTCCCTGTGCGGCCCACAACAAATCCATGTACGTCTTACGCGACTTCGTCGCAGTTGCGCAACGAGCGAGCGAGCTTTCCGCCAACCTCTCGGTGGTGCATCGGTGCATCCCAGCTGCGTTCAACCAGCTTTCGCGGACAGCGTGCTCAGTGATCGCAGCAGGCATCGACTGGTGATGCTGCCCTGTCGAAAAGCTTGTCTTTGCGGCCTTGAAGGCAATGCGGGAAGACAGACCGCTGTTTTCTTAAGATGTGGGCTTTGCAGCGTAGGCTAAGTCGTTTTGCACTGCAAGAAGCATACGCGCCTGATGAAATATAAAGTTTCCTTATCAGAACGAGCAGACATTGCATCGTGTGGTGCATCGTGCTTGTCATTCACAGTTCAATGTCGGAAAGATTGTAGTGTGTCAGTGCTCTTCGAGCAACGCTTTTTGGGGGCAGTAGAAATCACGCAGTCATCCGTCTGTTGACAGAAATTTTTGCTGAGTCATAGTTATTTTATTGCCGCTGTCACGTCAAATATGTGCCCATATCATTAAATATGCTCTCGCCGAGGTTACCACAATAATTATTGACACTGTACCTTGTAAGCCTTGCAAAAGCTAAAATTCTTCAAGAAAGAGATTGTGCAGAACACAGTGAATGGGATTGTGTGTCAAGGCTGCATACAGCCAGATGTAATTCTGATTAATGACACTGAAAACAAGTACTGATCTAGCGTGCTATATCAGTGACATGGGAGCAGTCCCAGAATGAAGAGTACTGACACAAAGGAATTTGAGTCAGCCCATCCAATTTTTGCAGTCCTTGTATGTCTGTTCATGGCTTCCACTGACACCATGTCAAGATACTGTGCAGACTGAAAAAAAAAAAACAAAAGAAAACGTGACCTTGAAGGCATGATGTGATGTAACCACATGAGCGCAGCCCCATTTCCCACTGAAAATTTGTTCAGGTTCACCTCATTTCTACGAGCTCATTCTCGTTATTATTTTCTAGTTCTCTTATTGCGCAATTGTAGTTCTTGTAGTTCGCTACAACATGTTCTTCTATTAAAAATTGTAGTTCGGCACGTCCTTGACTTTCTTGCATATGCCTGCTATTGATCATGATCAGCCTGTGTTTCGATGCTCTATGGCTAAGCATGGCTAAGTTACTTATAAAGGTTCCTTCGTTACAGCTAGCTTGTCAGCTGTGTGTAGCTACAACGTAGCCCACAACAAATCCATGTACGCCTTACGTGACATTGTCGCAGTTGCGCAATCTTTCCGCCAACCTCTCAGCGGTGCATCCCAGCTGCGTTCAAACCAGCTTTCGCGGACAGCGTGCTCAGCGATCGCAGCAGGCATTGCGCGGTCGCAGCAGACTGCGTTGTGATTAATGTTACTTTTTCTAAATTTGATTAGTTACAACTACCGAGTTAAAGTAACTTACTTATATTGACAGTTGCATTTTAAGAAGTGAAATATGAGCATGTACAACTCTCAGAAACTTTTGTTTGGAAACTTAACTGAATTACATCACCTGCCTGTTACACCGGAGCAGCGGCATTTTTTAAAGTTATCACCAGTAAACTGGTACTCAGCCAAAACATATGTCTTCCCACACTAAAAGCTGTCTCATTCAGCAGGACCTAGGATGTTGTAATGAATAGTAAACTGACATTTGGAAACTGATGCATAGAAGCATATGTCACTACGAGCATCTCTTTCTGACACTGTGTACACAGAACTGCAGGGCAAACCTGTGAACTGTACAATTCAGTTTTGAACAATACAGTACGAAAGAATTAGCGGACAGCTAAGTCACAGTGGTACCTGACGAACATCTGACACTGCTTGACATCCAACGAGAAATTTCTCGTGGGCTAAAAATAAAGAAATCACACGAAATGTCGTTTTGGGGGTAACATCAATCACCCCCCCCCCCCCCCAAAAAAAAAAAAGAAACAACAACATGAGAGGATGTTGTCTGGATATAAACCCAAAAATGGTGAACCAATTCCTCTTACCGCAAAATAATTCAGTTTTCCTCCTGGATTGCAGGTAACGACCGGTTCCCCCACTCAGAATTTGAGAAGAGCACAAAATTGCCAAAAATGCGGGGCAGACTAAGACGGGAGGGTAAGACAATGTGGCACACACTTGACTGGTCACTGTGGTTGATCGGCATGATCTAAAATACTTAATTCCTTTAGGCAGATTATCTTTCTTGTCAAAAACACGTTACATTCACCAAGTGCATGGAGCTACTCGCACAGACGGTACGTAGTGCAGTACAGTGCTAATGCTCTAGACATTGTTTTTCCAGGGACCACAAGTCCACCTTTGGACCCACTCTTTCAGGCCTTCTCTCCACCTTCAAACCTTCCTGCCGAGTCCAAACTGAAAACCTACATGAATGTACGTCTATGTCCTCCTCGCTACGCGGTGCACACTTTCGCATTACCGTATTTACCCTCATAATGGACGCATCTTTTCCCCGACTGCGACACTACAGGGGGTTTAATTACGACCGGGAAAAGCACTGACGTGTGGGGGATCTCAAATTGGGGTGCGTTAACTATGCGGGCGAACCAATTATGTGAGTAAATATGGTAGGTGATGCCCGGGACCCATTGGGGACCTGCGCATGTTCACGGTGTACGCATTGCAGGCCGCAGCACGCACAATCTCCCCCACCCCCATGGACAAGGTGAAGATGTTTGCATCCTCAAACAGCATTTCACCGTGCCAACTATCAAACGCACTTGCTTCCCTGGCACTGGACTCTGCAAGACAGGTAAGCTCCCCGTTTGGCTGAGCGTCCCGTCTCTGAGAAGCGCATTCGGAACAGCAGACGCCGAACCCGACGGCGGCAGAGTTTGTCCCGATGAACAGCATGGTGGCTCAGCAACAGGGGCACCTCACGCACAGCGTCAGCTCTCCGTCTTTTTCGCAGTTCTCGGCAGGTGGATCTCCGTACAGTCGCCTCGGGCAGGCCGGTGAGTCGGATTTTCGCCTTCGAAGCAAGTACATCGTATCCTCGTGTAAATCCTCGGAAATAGAAGCGATAACATTGTGCAAAAAAACGTTCTCAAACGAGATGAGCCTCGAAACTGTCTCTGCTTGGAAGAATCTTTGTCGCAAAAGTTGTCTCTCGTCGTTCCAGAGAGCAGCTTGACACGAGGCAGCACAGTCGTGAGCCCGGGTCTTTCTCCAGACGGCTCTCCGTTGGTGAGCAGACGTAGCCATTCTCCCCTGACTTCTTGCCTCGGACAACGGGAAGGCTTCCCTCCTGCTACTGTTTACCAGGTAGTCTACTTGCAGTGTTGTGAACTTTGGCTATACTACTTGTGCTGCTGCTATACATATTTGGAACAGTTAGTTCTTTGAGGCTTAATAAAGCTGGTTCACGCTGCTGCACTTTATGCTTGTGTCCAAAGGGTTAAATGTCTTTCCCAGATGCGGGGTGGGCGGGAATTGGGTGCTATATTGAAATCTGAAATTCAGGGTGAAATTGGGTGCTATTGATACAATCGGGCGTTTATCGGGTTACTTCTTTTTTTTTTTTTTCTGTCCAGCAAGCAGCCCGTAGTTTGAGGTGCACATATTGATCAAACATGCATTTGTTGCAATTTATAGTCACAAACACCACATGATGTAACGTTAAATGTGTTTCACATAGTTTATTGTTGCACACAGATAATATTTTCATCAGGCACGTGCACAGACTGCTAGCAAATCGTGTACATGATACATGATACAACGTAATACGTGATTAGAGTTTGGAGGGAAATCGGGATTAACCCGAATTGGTCTGAAACGGATTCGGGAGGGAACTGCCGGGCACAATCGGGCACAATAACCCGAAAAAGTCACCCTAATTATATCCGCTCCTCCTATTGGGCACTTTGCTTGCGTCGAGAAAGTCGAAGTTGGCTCAACTCCTTCCGTTTGCAGAGGGCGGGGCTCTGTTGCCGTGGCGATGATTGGGTGTAAGCGCAACAATACACGCAGGAGCGTGAACCCATTGCCAGACAAAAAGAGGAAAGAAAAAAATTTTCCCGCAGGAATCCTTAGGCGGCACGACATACTTCTATCACCATGACGAAAGCAACAACTCAACGGAAGAGGGCCAGAGCTGCGCAGCGGAGTATCACATGTACCCTGGCAACCCTGCCCATGTCGAGCACATGGAGCCCAAGGCCAATGCCCCATCTTTCTTCATGTCGGACGAGCTCAGATTGGTACGCTCATCACCCGTTGCATTCTTCTACCTCGTGTCCTGTAAAGCGCAACAACTAATGTCATTTTGTCTGCTGCTGCCGTAGGACATACTTCATCGACAAAGCCTGACCCTGGCGCAACGGAATACACAAGCTGGTGAGTAGGCAGCGTTTTTCAATGAAAAGAAAAATCTACCTTACCCCGAAGAACAGCATAACAGGCAAGCAAACTCTTTCGGAGCGTGCACGGAATAAAAATAAAGTTTCCGTTAAAAATATGCGGAGGAAAGCAGATCGTTATTGATCTCTCACACGTGGGAGATGCAAGGGAGAAGATGACGATGGATTTCTGTTACGATATCGGTCTATCAATATCGGGTCGTCTGCCCACGTCGTCCGCAGTCGAAGCAGACGACGCACATGCACAGTCTGCCATCGCAGAGTCTCTACTTGTAGCTCTTGCTTCTCGTTAGATTGTGTGTGACGCATTAAATGACCTAGAAAAAAAAAACGGGAAAAGGATGCCTCGAGGGACCTACCACATAATGGATGTCTCGGTGCTCAGGGTTATCCCCTACCAAGCCCTTCTTTCTGTGTTTTCTATCGGCGACCTTAAGACTTGCTGTCGGAAGTGGACAACTATCACAACCTGTGTCCCCTGGAAGCATCGTCTGGTGGACTGACCAAGCCCAATACCTTTGGCTATGTCATGTCCGTCTACAAGGCAACCAACGTGAAGAACGGCATCCATTACTGCCTCCGGAGGGTGCACGGTGAGCAATTTTTTCAGGGTGTTCGCGGACCCTTAATTTTTTTAATTTGCAGATATGACGCATCAAAAGAATACTAGTACATTTGACATTGACACTCTGTAATGCATGAGGAGGTACACTAACATTGTACGCTTATTAACTTTCTCTTCAATGAGATGTAGATTGTGCTCGAGGAAGTCTCGTCAAAAGGTTACTCGGAATGTAATGTCCTCCCATTAAAGGGGCACGAAAATGCAAGAACAACTTGTTCTCGAATGAAAGTCTGTGTTTTAATTAGTGTAATGCAAGCAAAATTAGTTTACACAGCGCTACCGTTTAGAAGAGAAACACAATGAAAACAGAGCCGCCTTGGCAGCAGCCACTGGGATCCTCAGGAAGCAAAGATCGGTGGCATCCAATCAGACAGCAGGAGAAGTGCGTGCATGCCTATCTAGGTGCAATGAGAAAAAAAAAATGCTGGATAACAGCGTAGGATAACAACATTCAGTCAGTTTTATTCACGAAGAGGGCTCCTGGTACATGTTAGTTTAGACACCCTGTATTCTGACACCTTGTGTTGCTGATTTTTTTTTTTGCCAGGCTTCCGCCTCAGCAGCGCAAAGTGTATGGCTGTAGTGGACGTGTGGAAGAAGCTTCAACACTCGAACCTGGTGCACCTGAGGGAAGTGTTTACAACGAAGGCCTTCGGAGACCACTGTAGGTTGCGTTCGGCAGAAAAAAAAAAGGACAAAAGCAGAAAAAAATGTCTTTGGTAATTTGTAGCCATCGTGTTTGTGTACGACTACCATGCGGGGGCAGAGACGCTGATGAACCAGTTTTTTGGCCAGACATCCGCAGCAACAGTGAACGGGTTGTGTCCGACAGTCTTCCCGGCGACCCCCAACGGCATCACGCAACACAAAGCCGGTAATTGTCAATGTCGTTAAGGGTTGCCTCCAATTATGTTGTTTACGATAAATTTGTGTACTGCCTGAGTACTGGCATGAGAGGTTTTGAGGCACACGTTTTAGCAGCTCCTCCCTACACGCCCCTAAGTATTCCACGACGCCCCCATAATTTTCGTACGTGAGTATATGTGCTAGTTGCTAGCTGACATGCATGGAAAGCACACTTTTCAACATCGTTTAAAGTTTGTCCACTTCAAGTTGCATCATCCGCTAGCTGGTATTTAGCCAATGTTGGCGCAAATGTTGTGTACGCACGCTGTCTCAGTTTTATGTCAGATCCCAGGAGTACCGAGCAACCCCGAAATCCTGGGATTGAAAAAATGGCCTGGGACCTAATGCTAGATACAATGAACAGCAAGCATCAAAGTGTCTCTTTAAGCGTCGTAAAAATAAAATGTAATTTCGCGACATGTTTAAGCCTACGGCAAATAACGTTGAAAGTACGTTTTTCGCTCGCAGGTTTGAGCACGCTTCGGCAGCACGCGGGGCTCCTGCCCGAGAGTCTCATCTGGGCGTTTGTGGTGCAGCTGAGCTCAGTGCTCCGCACAATCCACGCGGCGGGTCTGGCGTGTCGCTCTTTCGAGCCCACCAAGATTCTGGTCACTGGCAAGTCCCGTCTGCGGCTGAACTGCTGCGGCATCGCTGACGTGCTCACGTACGACTCTGCGCTTCCAAATGCGAAAGCTCTGGTGCCACACTACCAGGTTTGCACATCACAACGTCACTCTGCTGTCACGAAAAGTGTCATACTGTTGTTTCGCTTATGCACTCATCCGCTGTAAGTTTGACCAAGTTTTGAAATGGGTATGCAGCAAGAGGATTTGGTTTCTCTGGGCAAGTTGGTGCTGGCCCTGGCCTGCAACACGATGGCAGCCATCCAGAGGGACAACGTCCAGCAGTCCATGGAGCTGGTGGCGCGCAACTATTCCGCCGACCTTCGAAACCTCATCCTGTCCGTATAGCCTCACTTACCTTTGACATGTTCCTTGACTGGCTCTCATTGTTGTCCCGTCCGCAGTTACTTGCTGTCATCACGAACACGTAGCATCAACGACATCATGCCCATGATCGGAGCGCGGTTCTACACGCAGCTGAATGCCGCGCAGATGCGGAGCGACGTAATAGAGAATGAGTTGGCAAAGGTAGGTCATCCGGTGCAGGTTTTTTTGGGGGGGCAATTCGATTTCGCGGAAGTGACCACGGTGCATCAAAGCGAAGCCAAGCTGCGTCGCTTGTGTGGCTACTCCGCCGCAGTCTCGAGGCGCTCGTGAAATGCACAAAAGCACGCATACAGTGCGGCTACCACATTATTGCGTAAACATCTCCGCTGAAGTTTTAAAACACTGGTTTCCATCTAAGGTTTACTCACATGATGTCACCCGCAGGGAAGCGCTACAGTCGCTAGCGGAGGTTTGACGGTCACAACTGGCCGGACCTTCTTCCGCATCACGTTCACCGTTCATTTGCTCTTTCAAAGCTCTTGCACTGTGTGACCAATCACTGTATGACCTGACCTAACCTAAACCTAAACCTAAACTTTGCCGGACCTACATGATGGTGGCGATTTCGCCCTTTCGGGGCTAGTGCCCTCTAGAGGGATGACATCATTGTATAAACTCTACTGTATGCAAATGACAAAAAGGTTGCCAAAAACATGCATCTTGAAGAATTACATAAACTGTCCCCCATCTGAAGCTGCCTTTATGTTGTTCCTGCTTCCCGCTTCTGTTGTTTCCATTGGACGAGGAGCACCGAGTGGTCTTTCAAGTTGCAGGCAGAAGATATTGGTCTCGAATGACAACCCCAGTTCATAATTAATGTTACGGCGGCAATCTTAATGTATGTGGTTGAACGTGATTCCCATTCTCTTCAGGAAGTTGACAACGGAAGGCTATTTCGACTGGTCGTCAAGCTGGGCAGCATCAGCGAAAGGCCAGAGTGCGTTTAACCTTTATCACCTCAATCGTGGTTAATATTTGGAGCATCATGTTCCAAGGTTAAACATGGTGAAAACCGTTTCTGCCCCCCATTGGAAAAGACGCTGTACTCTGAACACACGCAGGTTTCACATGGATTCATCGTGGTCGGAGACAGGTGAC
The DNA here is from genome assembly GCF_037126465.1 of Ornithodoros turicata. Lineage (NCBI taxonomy): Eukaryota > Metazoa > Arthropoda > Arachnida > Ixodida > Argasidae > Ornithodoros > Ornithodoros turicata. The sequence continues at coordinate 82,825,354 of NC_088205.1, forward strand.
CGCTACATGCTGAAGCTCTTCCGGGACTACCTTTTCCACCAAGTAACCAAGGAAGGAAAGCCTTGGATAGACTTGGCACATGTGGTGCAGGCCCTGAATAAGGTAACATTCTCCCCATTTCTTGGTCACAATTGTGAATGAAATTAATTGGAAGATAATATCCACTCAGAGACTACGGAAATTGTGGTCCAGTTCTCTTAACACGAACAATGACCCCCAGCTAAGCCTTTTTTTGTCTTCTCTGGCATTGTCGATTTTATTGTCAATTTTGTTTCTGTCTAACAGTTTCAAAGCACAGGATAAACGATTGAAACATAATCATAAAACACTTTTTGTGGAATACATCTGCACATACTAGAGGAGACTGGCAATATTCTGAAAGTGACTCTTCTATCTTGGGAAAATGCTCATGCTTAGGGCAGACAAAAATATTCTCCCTTCGTTTCCTCCATGATGACCAAAACCTTGTTCCCTCCTTTTTCCACCACCGCAATCATTTTCCGCTTAAAGTAGCACAGAAGTCATTTTTAACACCCAGTTTTCTTCTTATAAAACTGTTAAGTTTGCCAGTAAGATGCACCATGCGAAGTAATTTACACCACAGAGTCATAATTATCGCAGAAACTGAATTTAAAATATGCCGCAAAAAGCGACCGTGCGCAACGGTGGTGAAGAGCAGTACCAGCCTGTGATCTGCCTGGAACCTCGCGCTGACGCTATAAGGAGAACGCTCGCTGATTGGCCTAGAAAAATGTTGTCTGCTACTCCGCTGTCGTCTGCTACTCGGCTGTTCGGGGTTCTGATAAAGCCTTTCTCCTTGCTCGGTAATGCTTCGGGCGCTCCTTGTATCCCCAATTCTCCGGGAAAACTGGCAAAACAGGTTTACGGCGGCAAAGGAACAATGCGCTGACCCCCACTGATCTGCAAACCAGAACGAGTCTCCTTATGCCGTCATCGGTGACGTGCCATCATACCTCCTCATCCTCGTTATAGCTGGAGTGGCGAGTTAAGGGTGAAGGCGCGGAGCTATGTTTATGTGAGTTTTTTTCTGGGAAACAAATTGCACACATCAAAACCTTTCGCGCTATTCGGTATAATGACACACACACTTTCATCAGATGTCTTAACCTGAAATTTTTTTGGATGGCCCTCTGTACTCCTTTAAAACGAGCTTGATAATGAAACGACCTTGACTGCATTGTGAAACAGCTGCGGAAGCACACTGTTTCGATGACAATGCAACTGGCCACATGACACTGTGGTTTTTAATCTTTTTGTCGGAGTTATCTTTTTCCCTTTGTTGCCCGATTGCAACGCGGATGCAATTTTGAGCGCATATTTTGAGAAAAAAAGAGTGCACATAGAATTGTGCGAAAACTGTGAGATACTGACAGACGGCCGTTCCTTCCCGATTTCACCCCAAATTACTTATTTTTAAATTGGCGTCCCATTTTCTACCCGCATGAGTGCCTAACCAGAAAAATGTTCGACATTGCTCATAAGTTCTTTTCGGGTTTCCTTCGTCCAACAGCTGGACGCCGGAGTGCCAGAAAAAATCTGCCTCATGTCCCGTGACGAGCAAAACGTCCTCGTGGTCAGCTACGCGGAGCTGAAGCAGTGCCTCGAGTCGTCGTTCAACGAATTGCTCGCATCCAGCAGCACAACAGCCCCGTCACCACGGTGATCGCACGTTGCAACAGTGCTCGTTGACAGGTCTGGAATGACACCCCCTAATGTGGCTGGGTGAGGATCCTCTTCCTTTTTTTGTCACGGGATTCTTGAGGAATGGCCACGTGCATTGTCCAACACATGTGTAAACTACGTCCTTTGCCACCGCCCCTGAAAGCACAAAATTTAACTCCAGAATACCCGTGCTCTGATGGCTCACTTAAGCGCATTTTTCTGTATTTTTACGGCAGGCCAAAAAAGAAGTTACGCCTATGGGTCAGCAAGTTAGGGTCACTAATATCGATGTAAGAACCATCTCATTTTCGGTCTCGTCTCATGCCGGACCTGTTTCTGGTACCGAGTGTCTTTCTTGAAGACCCTGTGTCCCTTAAAAGGTGTTGTTCCTTGTAAGACCTGTCCTTTGTGAGAGAAGTCTTCAGTAAGGCTTGTCCTGTGTTGGGATACATTGCTTAACTTTTCGTTAACACGTCCGTCTTCATCACCAACGAGTGATCGCTCGCTTCTCAAAGGCTGAGGTCTTGTTTAGTTTTCCCCCATCTTTCTCAGGACACATACTCCTTGGTGCTGACAACAAAGGACAAGCCTCACACAGGACACGGCATACTGATCCTAGCAGACGTTGATGAACAAACCGCCGAGTGTTTCCAAAGAATGTTCCCTTGACAGTTATTTTGGAGAAACCGCAGGCACCTGCGGAGGTCTGCATTTGTTTGAAGTGATCCGCGTCTGAGAAGAGCGTCTGCCTTCCTCTTCCATTCTGCAATTGTAGCCAATTGTAGCCAATCCCCTGTCAGCCTCATCGGGAGTCTCGGTATGGGCCGTTCTCCTTTCAAAGCCGTGCGCAAGGTATTCCTACAGGGCTGCTTCCAACGCAAAGCTGTAGTAAAATATTGAGGTATTATTGAAAGAAAATCGTCCGGCTAGAAGGTTAGTGGTAGGAGCGCCGTGTGTCATACATACCAGCTCGATGATGTAATCGACAGGTCGTCGTGACGAGATAAAAGGTCCGTTGGAGTGCAGATTTCTGCAGCAGTTAGCCACAACTGCAAAGCCTCTTTATCATGGAGACTGGAGAAATTTTAAACCACGTGTTAGATGACAAGAAAGAATGAGAAACTTATACACACAAGTCAGCATATGTACGTCTGTTTGCGACAAAGGCTCCGACGTAGAAAAAAAATTTTTTTTCGTTGTCCCATAACTGTTCCCTGATACTAGTCCCTACTCCGTTCTCAGCAGGGGCTCTTCACTGTGTGGCTTGGAACGTGTGTGTTAAAAAATTTAGCCAAACGAAATTCAATTCTGTTGGTTTCTCTTTCCTGCAAATGAGCGCCTAAAGCTCGTCTTCACCATGCTTAACGCTCATTCGCAGCCACGCGTTGTCAATGAAAACTCTCTTTTCTTTTTCTTTTTTTGTTACCAAATGAATTAGGACGTAAATATGACGCGGGTTATTTCTCTGCCATGGATTTTCAATTTACATACGTAATACTGTCACCCCCACCTGTTCGATTACAAATTTTTGCTTGTTATGATACGATGCTTCGGAGGATTGTCATTCGTAGCAAATTATCATTCGTGACAATTTATCGGTTGATAACATCCAAGGTATGGGTGAGTCTCAAAATGAATGTCATACAGTATATGGGACGTATGGAACGAATTGGAACGAATGGTAGAATTCTGCCATGTGACAGTTGTCATTTGATTTTTGAGCCTTTTTACGTTCGCTGTACTGTCCTTCAACGTGACATCTAATACCTGCCAACCCTGTATGCTTTTATAAGTAAGTAGACTTTCAATCGGGACAATTCACCACGAGCTGTGACATGCTACAGAAAGTCTGTTCGGGACATGAAAGCATCTTTTTATTCTCCACGAGGGGCTTTCCAACTGCCATTTTCATGCCAAGTACAAAAGGGTCGTACACCCCCCTCCTGTTGCATCTTGAGGAAAATTGTTTGAGTGACATATGCTCTGTGTGTGCAGGATACATCAGAGACAACCCCCTCCTGGTAACTGTTTGGAAAACATAACTCAGTTTTAGGAGACTGTGTGTACTTGTGCTGACTTCCACATCCTAGGTGCTTACGCATCCCCAGCTACGAAAAAGCATGTGCGTATCTGTGGCAGTATTGTCAACATGGGTGATATGAAGGGCAGTGCTTGAAGCCGGCAACATATACGTAACCCTTCATGCATGTACATGTGCCGACACATTGGGTACCACGTTTCCAGGACACCACGAGACAAAGTGTTTTGTACGGTGTCAAAATTTGGCTCCTCAGAATTGTGTAACATGAAATTGCTGGTGGCAGCATTGTTTCTGTGAAACGGGATCACAAGGCGAAGAATTTTGTGCCAAGGTTCTCAATCGGAGACGTGTGAATTTCTGCAGTTCCTGCAAGTCAGGTTTCCAACCCTCTTGCCACTGACCCGTGTAATCTCGATGGCACTTTCGGGACACTTTTTCGGGACACGGCACTCGCATACGTTGGAAGAGCGTTGAAATTGCGTGCGTAAGATTTGTTAGGTTATGCTTGAGAAGAATGGAAGGAGTGGCCCCTTGGGTTCGCCCCTTCTCTGTCTTCGGAACGACCAACAACGCGTCTTTGTGTGGTTGAGGAAAAAAAAAAAAAAAAACGAGATACGTTACGTTGTCACGCCGCGTACAAACCGCACCAAATGCGTGAGGCTGTTACAAAATGCACAAGAGGTAGATTATTACTACCATGGACTTGCTTTTTCTATTGGGTACCTGAGCATTGGGTGCAGGTAAAGAAGGCCCTGCTTTTTCTTGCAAGGACTTATCGTTTTTTATGTAGGCTCGAAAGTGCCAGAAGCTGTAATGGTGCTGCCTTTTTTTTTTTTTTGACAATCTTTTGTTGGTAGTTTTTAGTTTTGATATTGAGCAAATGTCGGTGGATGAGCGAGATGAGCGTGACATTCCACCCATTGTTGTTTTCTGTGATGGAAAGCTACGGAAGTTTCTGTTTTAAGAAAAAAAAATATTTTGAAGCTGCTGTTCGCGCACGAATAATTTCTTCTATACTACGGACTGGAACAGTCGGAAACAGCCCTGTTACGATTAATACTAACATGTGTGATTTTTCTACAGTGAATGAAAACATACTCAGTTTGGAATTCTTTACCCGTTGGGGTGACAGGCTGTGTTGGGCTAAATGTTGGGAATCCGTTTTGCTGTAGTCCCGAACAGCAATATAGAACGCAGCCCCTTTTATGTTTTGTCCCGCATTTTTCAATATTCTTCATCCTGTATCACGTGTGAGCTGTACGAGCATACATTCCACAGTTTTGTGTGTGTCTGTGAGTTCTGCAATCAAGCTGGAAACATTTTAGTATTGTGTCTTCTGAGAATTTTTCATCCGACGAACATCCCTGTTTGGGAGAACAAATGATCTCAGGGGTCTTTTTTTGGAATCTAAAGCAGGAATGAAATGTTGGTACACCCTTGGATGTGGTCGTATTTTTTACGTACCCCTCTCGTGAATGTAATTTTTTTTTCTTTCTTTTCATTTTTTTTGGTGGTATTTACACGATGTTGGTAGGCTTAGAAATGAGGGCTGCCATGTGTTGTTCCAACTGTCAAGGATCATTGCATGCATGAAGAATCATCTTCCCTCAAATCGAGTGATTGCATCATGAGCATTGGGGCTTTGTCTGTACACACTTGTCATTCTTCAGACCTTCATGTGTAAATATCTGATGTGTGCGACACATTTTGTACAGTTTCTGTAAAAGCTATTTTTATTGGGAAATAAACTTTTAAGAATTACGGTTAGATCGGTAAGTTCCTTCGGTTTCCTGACGCAGGGCGTGCTTGGGTAACTGGGTGTACATCCAGGAGCACACAAAGATCGGCGTTAGTAGAGGCTCCAGGTATCATTGTTTTTATATATATATATATATATATAAAATGAAAAAAATAGTCGGAGCTCTTTGGCTGCACGTATAGCATATGTTTGTAACTCAAACGTCGCCATGCCAGTACTGGACAGCTGTTTCGGCCTTGTTGGGCCTCATCAACAGTACGCAGGCAGGCAACGTTTGAGTGGATGGCGTCAGAAGGTCACGTAACACGTGATTCCTCCCGTCAGGGTGAGATAACTCACTCACTGAAAGCCCAGTGCAAAGCCAGTGAAGTATAAAATGAAAAAAATAGTCGGAGCTCTTTGGCTGCACGTATATATATATATATATATATCTTTATTTATCACTTTAATGAATGGGAGGTGAGGCAAAAAAGTCCGGAGGACTTGACTGAGACCTCATTCCCTGCAGCAGCGAAAACACATCAACTTACAGATGAGAATTTACATATTACACTGCACCCGACATTCAACACAAGGGGATACGATATGTGAAAGCCTATACATAATCTAAAAACAAGAAGAAGAAAAAAGAAACAGATACTACTGAATTCTAACGAAGTGATTTGACAAATCAGAGTTAGACATAGTGGGGATATCTTTTATGCTATAAAGCAATTTAACTAAATTGTATTGTAATGCCCGGAGGCCATAAGACGTTCTACATTGTGGGGGTTTGTACGACAAGGTGTTGCGGTAGTTGTAAGCAGGATCAGCATGTTTTATGTTTGCTATGCCCAGAAAGTCAATTATATTATCTTAAATTGTAGTTCTATATGTATGAGCTTGCCTGTAACTGTATAGACTATGGATTTTAGGTATTTTATGCTTTTCAAAATGATACTGAGTCTTATGGTTGTAGTGCATGTTTTCCAAGATACGTAAGAATTTCTTCCGGATTACTAATAACTTGGACAAAGAGTGTATCGAGGAAGTGCCCCAGACCAGCAGACAATAATTTAGATATTAACCAATGTGTGAATAATATAATAACTTTAGAACATCACCTGGTAGAAAATGTTTGTACACGATCTATAAATTATGCCTAGAGCAGAACATACCTTTGACCAAACATGAGTTATGTGAGCATCCCACATCAGTGTAGAAGAAAAATGTACACCTAGTATTTTAACTGTTTCAACGGCATCTACATTGTCATTATTTTAGGAAGGTCAGAACAGGGAATTTCCCAGCACCCCCTAACACCCCCAAAATGCAGGCCAGAAAGGCAAAAAATGCCACAAAAGCCACAGATATGGGCGTCCCCCCCTTAGAGGACCCCCCCCCCCCCCAGGATGGAAATCCTGGAAATATCCCTTGGACAGATAAAGATTGTGCCCTGTCTTTTGTTAGAACACCAGTATCTAGTCTCTACCTGCCTTCATTGGGTCACCTGGGTCACAAATTTTACCCAGATAAAACTTACACTAGTATTTTGCGCATTATGGCCTTAGTAGCTAATGCGCCAGAAAAACCCAAATCAAATCAACCTGGAATCTTCTCAGTTCTGGTAAATAAACAAAGCAAAAAAAGTAACAAGAGTGGTAGAGCTTCCCCAGGTATATCACTATAGGGTTTATTAATTGGCGATCCCCCCGCCGAGCTTTGGTTTTGGTTATGCAACATTCTGTTACAGTTAGCCCGTTTACAACGATCTTCGATATAACGATACAACCGATATTACAATCAAATTTTCTGGTTCCCGTCAGCTCACCCATTAAAGAGCACATGCAAACGAGATATCGATATAAAGACCGTCATGAAAGCGCTTGCTCGGATATAGCGATCAGAATTCTCCTCGCGGTTGGCAAAAGGTGCGAAAATCGAGAAGCAAGATTTTTTTTTTTTTTCACTGAAAACAGAGGGAGGAGACAGGAGACACTTTCAAAAGCCATATGTTCCAAGGGCATCGAGAACGCGGTGCGTTCAACGCGCCAAAACTGACTAGGCGTATTGAGCGCGACTTCGAAGGCGTTCGCGAGAAGTAGAGGAGGTTGCTCCCTCCAGTGGCGTATCTAGAGCTACCTGCGCCCATGGCAACATGGTTAACATGATGTCCTTGGGGATGCGTTTTCGTGTGGTCCGCACTAGGTTTCACACTACAACCTCCCTAATGGCGGTTGCTTTAGACCATGTACGAATGTGCCAGGTTGAGTGCCCGACCTGGCACATTCACACCCGACCACATAATGGCGCCCCTGTTCACCTGGCGCCCATGGCACCTGTCCACACCTGCCACACCCTAGATACGCCACTGGCTCCCTCTACACACTCTTTTTTCTTCTTCTTCTTCTTGTTTGCTGTGTGCTACAATGGACGCGTTTTGATGAGGAAACGCACGACTCGAAGTTCCACGTGCTCGACAGATTTTGTACCGGTGCAAAACTTATAGTACCGTGCCTAATCAAAGACGTGTCGACGAGGACTATCTGTGGGCGAGACGCGTTCTAATGAAGAATGCAGTTCCGATAGTGAGAATGATGATGAGCTCACTTGGTCACCAGCAATTGACGAAGTCGTCGATTCCAAGAGGTGCGGAGCCTCACGTGGTATAGGTTATGTTGTCGTTGGAAAAAGGCTGCGCCACAAAGCTGCGTCAATCTAGAGCTAGAGATTTTGTGCTCTCAACAAACGTGCATGTTCAGCAGCGTTCTACTTGTACCGTTCTACTTCGTTGACGTGATCCCGACCGGCAATTTCGCGAAAGTTCGTGTATAACGATGCTCTGATAAAACGATCTGATTTCACGTTCCCGTCATTATCAATATAAACTGGTTCGACTGCATTGTTATATATGGAGCAATTGCCAGTTGAGATCGCATTAACTAGATCCCAACGGAACATGTGGAATACCTGTGGATTATCGCATTTGGTATGCAAGACCGAAGACATCCCATCTTGTTCTAGAATTAAGCGCAGTTTTGTGCCACTTTTGGCTGGAGAACACGTATACCGATACCAGTGAACCCGTCAACCTCGCTGGAGCGTGCCGAATGTGTCGTCACCTTGCTCGTAGCTATCGGAACAGTCTTGTCCACTTCGCACGAGTGCTTCAACGACGCGTCACATTGAGGAACCAAAAACTAATTTACTCTTCAAAGCACTTGGCGTTGGCAACTTGCGGTTGATAAGTTGAAGTTGAGTTGACAATTACTTCACTATGAAGAGCAGCGCGCTCTGCTGTAACGATGCCGTAGCTGACGCCAATGAAACATATAGGACTCCAGTGAGTGAAGGAAAGAATCTCTCTTTCACTTGAGGAGCCATTGCCTATCTACAAGCAAACACCGCCGTGTGGTTCCCAAGGAAGGTGCCAAGGTCTCGATGTCCCGCTCGAGTGGAGTGGCGATGATGACAATTGATGTTGAGGACTCTATGAGAAGCTACTTACTGCGATTGAAGATGTCTTTTTTGAGTGGGGGTCCTTCTTTTAAAATGAAAATCACAATTTTCGCGCATTTTACGGTCTTCCTGAGTGTTTTTTGATAATGATATTTTTTATGTGTTATTATTATTTTCTTTCCTACTTTTTTTTTTTTTTTTTTTTTTACGCTGGAACTGAGACGTGACTCAGGTTCGAATCTCGGGACCGGCCCTCTGTCTTCCTTGGGTTTACTGACAATAAAGTAATCATTCGGGGCAGGACAATAAATAACTGAAACCTGTACTCGTGAATAACGTGACATTGATATCCTTTCCCAGAGGAATATGATATTCCAAGGCGAAGCATAGCGAATATCTTGAGAAACGGATAATTTGAAGATTCGCAAAAAATCAACAATTCCCTGTCAAGTCTGCCCAGGACGCCGCCCCGAGCAACATGCTGGCAAACAGAGTGGTCGGTAATAACACGCAGACAACCAACCAGGAATTTCCCGGTCGCTCTGAGCGAGCAAACGCTTACACGACAATCGTTGTGCCCAATCCCCGTTTATATGCATTTCAATGGGCAAGCGGAAGTTTAATCGTAATATTAGAGTTTCGTTATAACGAAGATCGTAATAAACGGGCTCGACTGTGCGTCGAAACTACGAAAATTACGATGATTTTGTGAATGCGATGAGTGTGAGGACCATCGGAACCTACACCACGGCAGCAAATCAGCAAGTGACCGTGGCGACTACCTTTGTATGACATCGTGTGAATGAAAAGAAAGAAAGAAAGGAATTTTCTTCGAGACTGATACAGTCTCTCGATATGTGTTTAGGCAGCGATCTGCCAGTTGGTGGCATGCGGCTTGGGGGAAGATCGCGCGTCCTGGGCAGACTTCATATAGAGATATGTGAAATTTGTGCTGACCTTGCGACGTTGTCGAGAGCAGAGCCGGTGCGCCCCCTCAACCCAAGCAGTCTCTTCTGCATGTCGCCCTCGGGTGTGCAGTGACAAGGCTCATTTCTTACATTTCTTTATTGCAATACTGCCACGCAGAAGAGAAAGTACAAAAAATGTGTCTTACAAAAGTTGAGGAGAGTCTCTCTTCAAGTGGTTTGCATACGAGACAGAGTATAATTTATAGGAACTGCACTTTTAAGAAGACTGTAGCAGACACGATTCCGTGCGCGTTTTGCTCGTTAGGAAAATATGGTACTCTATATAATGACGGTTGTCTCGCTCGTCTATATGTACATAAAATGCTGCGCCATCTGGCGATGATTCACTGGACCCGGCCATTGGGAGGAGAAGGAGAGTTGGACCCGTTGCTGCTGTAGCCATCTGCAAATGCGCAAGAAACAAATTAATGTCTCCTCGTCCGACAAAAGACCACGGGTTTAAAAGTATTGTCTACGTTCTACGGCAGCTTTCGCGCTTCGCTTTCCGTCCGTACCCCCCTTATTTTCTTTCGTCGTCTGCTTCGGCGTGCCCGTCATCGCAGACGACAGAAGGTCTGCGCTTATGTGTGAATGCTTGTGTTACTTGCAAAGCACACTGAGGCTTTTACAGCGTGGTTGCGACTGGCCATACGATGTACGTCCCTTATCCATAGCCGCATGCCCGGAAGGATCGCCGTGATTGTCAGTGAGTATCGAAAAAGCCTCGTGTCCTAGTTAGGCCTAGTATCTAGCCAAAGACCAGCTACGGAAAGGCCATTGACATTTGGTTTCATAATTTCTTACCGTAATCCTGCACTCCTGTGAAAATGTTGGACTTCATGCGATCAACGATGCGCTTGGGTGTATCTTGAGGTGTTCCTCCCCCACTGGTGCCTCCGAAGAGTCTCTCCTGACTGTTGTCGGAACTGAGACGTCGCCTCGCCGGGGTTGTCTCTCCGTTACCGGTGAAGACTGACGACTGCTGGTAGTTCTTCACCTTGCGCGGTGTGCAGCTTGACGGTCCCAGTTCAGGGGAACGAATGCCGAAGATGTCGCTGGACTCTGGGGCCTTCACCATTCTGTGTCACACGGAATAAAAAACAAAAAATGATCTACTGGGCTGGCTGGGATAAATATTGGTAACATTATGAAAACGGCTATTTAGACAGATGTCCGTTCAGTATATCGGCAGTTTTCTAGAAATTCATTCAACATCGCGCCATAAAGAATGATGTGGCGTTGAGCGATGGGCTGTGATGTTGCAGTTCATATTGAATGATGACCTATATGATGTGACGCTGAAGTTGCAAGCGAATGGTGGGTTTTGAAGTCCGTCTCGAGCGATATAGTTTATTATGTTAATGTGATGGGCTGTGAGTTAAGGACCAGTGAGTTATCCAGACCTCCCATCACACTCAAAAAACAGAACTTTGTTTTCGCTGTTACGGCCTCCGTAGAAGTGTTGTGTGGTTCCCACACACACAAAAAAAAAAAAAAAATGCAAAAAAAAAAAAAAACGACGAGCATTTTGACTTTTTTGTGGTTCCTTCCATATAGACAGCTGGTATTTTGATATATTTATACTTTAATGCGCCAAGATGTCTTTACGTCCCTCCGGAACGTTTCATACACCCAGCGAGCGGGGCTGAACAATGAAAATCGGGGCTACTTTGACGCAACAGAAAATAAAAAATACAAAAAAGTAAAAGAGCGCCGCCGACCCCGTTGAAAATCCCCCGGTCTCTCGGAGCGGGCTATAGTGTACCCTAATCCGCTTTATATATTTTTGTATATCGGCTCTTGAATCGAGGTCGTCGTCTCCGTATTGTACGCGCAAAAATCGGCGAAAACTAGGTCGACCTATTCTAAGAAGGCACACACGAAGTGGTTCTACCGCAGAAAGTTCAATCTTAGGTTGTTCGGATGTTGCGAGACAGCATCTCATTCATTCCTGGCAAGCGGAGAAAAATTGCACCTTTATTTAGGCCGTGTTTATTGGCGCTATTCTTTTGTGCCGTCCTTTGGGTTCGCACGATTCCCATCGCTGTCTAAAAGTGCCCGCTTCAGGGGTTGTGAACAGGAGGGGTGTACAGATCCCTTTAAAATTGGGTAGTTGGTACGAGGTACCAAAATGCAGGTCAAAAACTACTGAGGCTACGCTGCGCATGGGGATGATTTCATAGGAAAGGCGTCCGCGGAAAACCCAAGGAAAGACAAACAAAAGCGTTATCGGGAACTGAGACTCTTACAGAGACCTGGCTGGACCGTTTGCTCAGACGCTGGAATGCAAAATGTTCTCCATGGCGCAGAAAGCAGATTGCTCGGCAATAACACGCCACCACGCAACCTTGTGATGTGTGGGATCCGCCCATTTCATCGAAAAATTTCACCCAACTCCACTACATCCACCAGTGACCGATTGGATGAAGCGACTTTCAATGAAAGGATGGAAACATTTTTTGGCCGGAATGTACCGGAACCTTATACTCTGCACTTTGCAGCCTCTGCGATCTCACGTGAAAGTCCAGACGAAATATAGTTGGACAGCTCATTTTTGTACCGGCACTCATGTTTTTAATGGCGAATGCCGCATTACTTGAGCAGCACGAGTTACGTAATGTACAAGAGCGCGTTCCGACGCCACAACTGGTATGAAAGCAAATGGTTGCCGGGGCAGGATGTCTTCAAAGTCTCCATTGTTCCGTGACCGCCAACTCCCATCATTTCGAAAGAACTCACTTTCAGCGGCTATTAAAGTGTCTTCCTCCCTCTATTGAGTCTGGAGGCTTTGGATGGCGAGGGGCCTTTATATGAAGCCTTCCACACAGCGGGCACGATCGCAGTGAAATTGTAACTCGCGTGTCTCTGGCGGCTCCGAAGGTCGCCACTGAATGCCAGCCGCACAGACATCGCGTCTGGGTTGCTCGGCGAGTGCAGGACCGTTTTTTTTTTTTTTTTTTTTTTCACTCCGTTTTGCGGAGATAAAAGTTCAGTGGCAGCTTTGCATTGGCTATAAACGTAACTACGACCAGTTTCATCTACCAACCCGTGGCCACATCGCTAATGGCCACATTGCTTCGCGGCGCCAATTAAAGAATGACAGTTGATGAAAAGACACCAGTATAGTGGCAGCCATCGTGGCCTGAATAGACGAGTTCAGAGGATCCCAGTGCTCTTTGCGCACGCATTGCATCCTGGGAGCTTGCTGAGCGGGGGAAGGAAGAATAATCCTTCACATTTCGCTTTCGCTGACCTTGACACCTCAAGGACAATGGATCAGTAGCGAAGAAATCGGAACAGTTTGGGGGCCGTCCGTTTCTTTCGTATTAGTAAACTCCCACAGTTCAAAGCGACGCTAAGCACTCTGGGATTTTCTGAACTCATCTATTGGTCGGTTGATGGAAGGGCGTACAGCTAAGACATCTGACAACTTTGAAACGGAAATCGGGGAAGTTCATCGACTGCCATTCTCGAACTGTTGTTTGACAGGAAGCAGAGGTCGCAATCGAGCAACAGGTCGGTAACAATACCAGCCACCACCACGCCCTGTCGTAACGTAAACCCTCGCGCTACTAAAACGCAACTATTCCGTATTTTTTGTTTTAAGAATTTCGAGCTTCCTAAAACAGACGCTTCCTTTTAGCGTTCTTTATTTTCTCTTTTTTAGAAGGCTTTGCAACGTCACCCAACTGGACCGGCCAACATACAGGGGCTCATCTCTGCGTCATTAAAAAAGAAAAAAAAAGAAAATGAAGGCACCGAAAGCTTGACGGAACGAAGCCAAGTGACTTCGTGCCTCACGAGTCACGACAGACACCAAAGTCAAACTCGTGTAGACAACAAACCAAGCTGGCCGACCGTCGGAGAAAAAAAAAAAAGAGAGAGGCTCTAGCGACTCCTGGCGGTGGTGCAATAAATCAAGAGAGGTCATCACGGGTTCCTCTCCGAATATAAACTCAGCTGCGTGGATTACGTGAACGATACCTGGCACAGCGGAGAGACATTCGCTTCCTATATTGCGGTCGAAGAACTCATTGCCGGTCAGTTTCTTCCATCGGGAGATTCCGGGGTCGCTGGGAAAATTATGGCTTCGCGAAAAAAATGGGTCTTCTTTGCGTCCACGGAGTAATTGAAAGAAAAGAGAGAGAGAATAGGGCGTAGGCATAAAAGAAGCCGGTTAATTAAAAACGGCACGGAAGGTGTGTACGCCTCGTTTTTTTTTCTTTTAATGTCCACACGAACCTCGTTTGGGTACGCCTACTGATTCCAAAGTTGCGGGTTCGAACCCGGCCGCCAGCAACTTGGTATGACAGGAGCATATGTTGCTTAGATGATTATGGTTGGTTGTCTCGTGATATAAAGCCTGACGTTCATCATCATTTTCTTTACTGGCCGACGTTGTTTATCGCCAACAACCATCGACGACTCATCATTTTGTTTATGTTTTCGCGAAGTCTTAACGTTGTACATGTCCAAGCTATACTGAGCCTCGATCTTTTGCGTTTTTAGTTCTGGTTTTGTTTCATTTATACTCTGAACGTTTCGAACGTGCAAATTTCACGTTTATTTGTAAGTGCGCATTTTTATCTGAAAATGTTTGCATTCATCGGCAACATTTTTCGCTCTTTTTAATTTTTGAAGCCTTCGCTCTTCGAGTAAACACGGGCAAACTTTGCAGCAAAATTCGTGTTATGATAAAAAAAAAAGTAAGAAAAATTCAATGCGAACAAAAGGTCGCCCCCCCCCTTTTTTTTTTATTGCAGGCAACAATCTCCCCTTATATACAGACACAAATTTATCCATTCATCTTGCAACCACTTCCCTCTGCCATCGCTGAGAAAGTTGCGCTCATCATCCTGCGTGTGACGCGGGACCCATTTACCCAAAGCTTTGTGGTGGTGACGTCACCCTCCACCTCTGCTGTCCCGGATGCTGCGATGTCATTTCCGGTGGCTTTTGTGTCTTTGCTTCTTTAGTCTGCCGGGTTCTATATACGGAGTACATTGTACACGCCATTCCATGCAGGACGAAACGGCAATAACACTTGGGGGACGAACTGGAAAAGGCGCCGGCGTTTAGGAAAACTTTCTTGGAATGGTTGCTCAAGAGGAGCATCCATATAGGTAGTTATAGCTAGTCCCCGTTAATAAATACCGCAAAGCTACTGTGGTGTACAGGCAGGGATACAGTGAACCCTAGTTATTATGCCATGGTCGTACCCGAAAATTTTGGTCATAATGCGGAATTGTCATATTAACGGGAGGAGGGATTTGCGGAGGTTTCACTGCATTGTTCCCCAGGACTATATGGTCGTAAAGCGCGTATGTCAGATGATCGGGGGTCATATTAACGAGGGTTATCGTATGCGTCCTGAGGCGTTTTCTGGGGAAACATGAGTTCTCGGAAGGAACCTCAGATACCATCCAGTGGTGCGATTCGAAACTAGTCTCCCTTCGCGTCCATACCAAAGCATTAGGACTGCGTTGCATACTCACTGATGTTTGGGCAGACCTCGTAGGAATTTGCCTCGCGCGGAGCATGCTTCAGCAGACCGTTTTCTGAGTTGTGGGCAGACTTGTACGTAACTATATGACACGCGACTGAAATTACTCTTAAATACGTTTGGGAGTAATACCCTAGCCACACGGCATTTACGTCACCCCAGGAGGCATACACCTTTTCTATTACAATTGTGCTCTGCATAATTGTCACAAAAATGGCGTACGCCTCCTGTTTTCAACAAATCAGGGGAGAGGACGACGTCATTCGAGATTATGGTTGGTTAGGAGGTGAAGTAAATGCAATTCGGTTTAAAGGTTTGCAGTGTGGGGCTAGGGTATAGCTTGGTGTTGCAAATACTTTTAAAAGTTAACTCAAGTGCTTTTTGCCAGTAATTTGTGCTCATCTCTTATACGTTACTTTGTAACATAGTCAGTTTCATTTAATTTTTTCGGGAGACAGGAAGGTCGAGAAGAAGATTCACTGCTATGCCACTTGCATCTGCCTTTATGCGGCGTATAGCCTGCACAGGACCGGGCGAACGGGAAACAACGTGTTGGTCTAAACGGCGTGTTGGTTCAGGGTATGTAGAAGACAGTAGAGAGGAAGAGAAATGTTCATAATTTAAACGGCCCGTTTGCAGAAAAGTTGAGTTCGAGCCTCAGACTCAATCCCAACAGCTTGGGCTGCAACTACATTCGGCCGTAATGAAATTTTGGTCGCAGTGAGAGACGTAGGGATTAAAGGATTTTCGGTCGTAATGAGATTTTGCCCGTGATGAGACTCTTAAAGGATCTTCGACCGTAATGAGATTTTGGTCATAATGAGACACTTGGGGATTAAAGGATTTTCGGCCGTAATGAGATGTTACCCTTCGGCTGCGCTTCCCGCACGAGCAGCGAGCGAGTGCTCGTTGCATTCTCAATGCAATTGAGTCTGAGACTCGTGCTCAACTGTTATCCAGACGGGCCCAGTTGATTAAAACGATAGACGTCTTTCTAGTTTACGTTTCGTTTTGCGTAGCTCTTCCTCCTCCCCCTCAGCAGCATCGGGTATTCGCGCAAGCGACATTATCGCGGGCGGGATATCCAGAGGAAAAGCATGCACCAAGAAGATACCGCGAGGAAACGAGAGCATCCGTTTTTATCTTCATTTCACTTGTTTCGCAGTAAATTTGACAAATTGTAACATTTGCTAGTACCTTGGAAGTAACGAGTTACCTAAGTTGTAAGTATTTAGTATTCAGAGTGTCTACCAAACAGTAACCTTCAAATTCCGTGACCTTTCCAGGTTTTCACTGACGATTTCAAGCGAATTACCTGACCAAAAGAAATGGGAACTTGGTGTCTGCTCTTACATTTTGATACAGATCGCTCATAAAACGGATAATTTATCGAATAATTGGATAATACGGGTCATTTATTGAATTCAAACGGACAGAATACAAATATATGCTTATCTTTCCTGTTTAAGATAACCTTTTTTTTTTTCCTGCAGTAGGGAGACCTATGTAGTACTGTGCCTCATTTATGACCCTTCTCTCTTTTTTTCCCTCTTTTTTTTTTGTTTGTTCATGTTACATTTATTAGCGAGGCCGCCCTACATCAAAATTCTCTGACAATCCCCGGTTTTCCATGTTAAGTAGACACTCTGGGTATTGTACTTTTTGCCTGGTTGAGAGTGACGAACGTCTATATGTCCGTGGGATACAGGCACGACTCGTTTCATGAAACATGTCGCACGGGGCTCCAGGTTCGTTACTTGATGACAATACACACCAGGGCTCGATGACAATACACACCAGGGCTACCAAACTGAGGTATCCACATTTATCGACGTCTCAACAAGCGTCGGGCTCTGCCCTTTCTGTAATGACGGGTTTTCGATGGTACCACCCAAGGCCTCCCTCCCTCCCCGCATGTGGGATATACCAGGCTTCCCGTTCGCGTGTCTGCGATGACGTCAACCCACGCTCGTGGGGCTAAATTATGGGGTTTGTTTTACTCTCAATGACGTCACTCTTCCATAGCAACGCGTCCATCCGGTGACTGTGTCTGGCAGCTGCCCCCTTGTTGTCCCTAGAGCTAAGTACCCTCTCAAGTGCATGCATGAGAGGGCTTCCAGCGACAATCCCTCTTTTATTCGAAGGAGGAAATCGAGGAGATAGTGTGGTTTCATTTGGAAATACTGTCGCGATAAGTCCTCACGGACAGTACGTTCTTAAAACAGGTGGTGGCGGCAGCGACGTGCTATTTCCGAGCGATCTGCCTGCCGGCGCCATATTGCTCAGGGGGGGGGGGGAGGTTGCGCGTCCTGGGCCGACTTCACAGTGAACTAGGCCGACATTTGTCTCGAAGACCCCCCCAACCCGAAGAAAACCCACGGAAAACACCCAGAAAGCACAGCCGGCTCCCGGATTCTGAACACAACTGCACAACATAGCACGGTGAAGGCCAATCATTGAACAGAATGATATCATTATCACTCCTGACTTGTGGAAAGCGTGGGGCGTACGCCATCCTGCGATACAAAAAGGAGTACGCCTCCCGTTTTTAACAACTCAGAGGACAGAGCGATATCATTCGAGACTGTGCTCGAGCGTGCTATGTTGTCAAGTTTTGTGTACAGTTGACTTTTGTCTTTGAGCCTGGAGTATAGTTGGGTCTTGTGTTTTTCTCATACTGAAGGAAATGTTACTTCTTTCTACTGTATACATCAGCTCGCTTGCACGATTCTAAGTTGTTCATCAGTTTAATTTTGTCTGATGGAAGAAGTGGGGGCTTTCCGGGGCACCTGCATGGTATCCATGCAGGCCACCGTGGAAACGTACCTGCGCAAATACGTTATAATATAGTATACTTAATTTTGTCAGACCTTCGCGGAATTGTCTAAGCAACTTATACCCTGATGCCAAGTTGCTAGCGACATGGACTGCAGCGTTGAAATAAGGTAAACGTTGAAAAAGCCAGACAGCATACTTTTTGGTCGCCGATCAAACGCCACTCCGCGACGACACACCACTCTCACCCTCGCCACACTCTCTCCTACATGTTTTTTTTTTTTTTGAAACATGCTACGCACACTACAGTAAACATTAGCTCGCGCCTACGCTCTTAAAAAACAGAACTTCATCGCATAGCACGCTGAAAGTCACCCACTGCGTGCCTTTATCACTGTTGATATGTGGAAAGCGCGTGGCGTACGCCTTTTTGTGACAATTAGCGTAACAGCGTAAGTGTCACAAAAAGGCATACGCCTCCTGTTTTCAACCGTCATAAAAGCATCGTTCTGTGCAATGGTTGGCCTTCAGCATGCTGTGCGGTGAAGTTCTGTTTTAAGAGTGTAGCCAACCAGCATCACGAATGGCTCTCCCCGGGTGTGTTGAAACCGTACGCCTTTTTGTGACACTTACGCAATTACTTTAAGTGTCAGAGAAACGACCCGCGTTTTCCACAAATCGTGAGTGAGCTCTCTGTTCTTATAGACGATCCACACTCTTAAAACAGAACTTCGCCGCATAGCACGCTCCTAGCAAACCATTGCCACGAATGATAGGTTTATCTCTTGTGATTCGAAGCGAGAGAGGGGAGCGTACGCCTTTTTGTATCAATTATCATATATCCAAATTGACACAAAAAGGCGTACGCCTTCCTCTCTCTTCGAATCAGAAGCGATAACCCTATCATTCGTAGCAATGGGTGCAACGATATGAAAAGTATATCGCGTTACGAAGCATCTGTGTTCGTATTTGTGTGACAGAGGCCTTTTTTATGTCACAAAAAAAAGGCGTCATTGTGTGGCCTGCAACGTGGTTGGTTCTGCACACGGTCAAGTCAACCGAGGCTAGGTAACTTAATCCGCAGACGACAGCAATTAGATGGCCCGTGAAAGACTCTCTCTGTCCATCCATGTTGCGAGCGTGGGGCACAAATCGTGCTATTTTGTGTAGCACGAGCATCGAGTTACCTCAAGAGGCGGAACTTGAACTGCCCATCATTTATATCTGACGCCCAAGAGCTTCCTTCCTGCATACGAGGGGGCATCGACCCATCAAATATACGCGCCTTTCACGAGAAACAGCTTTACGTCCACACAAAATCCTGTTCGTCAAATTAGCTGCGAAAGTTGACACATATTGCATTTGTGTGTGTGTGTTTTGGTAACTGTACGCCTCTCGTTAAAGGATGCGGAGGGAAACTTTCGCAATGTGGTAAACGAGCCTATTTCTTGGTGACTTATTGTCGATCTAGGCAGACGGTTCAGACTGGGTCGGCATAGCAACAGGGAGTTTCTGGACGTCCACAAAACCTCGAATCGATCGTTTGGACGCTTAATTACGTTTATCTCCCTTATTGATGCCTTAAAAATCACGTACGTAAACTCGTTTATACTGCCGTTAAGTGGTGTGTCCGAGAAATACAACTTTCGAAGCGTCTTCTTTTTTTTTCTTTTTTTTTGTGACATTAACTTCAACTTTAAAGTGGGAGATCTTCGTGATCCACGGGATATTTAGTGTTGTTGGAAAGCGTGGCCACGAAGCCGAGATTTGAACCATTCCGCTGGGATGGTTGGCCTGTCGATGGAGGACAGTCCTGGACCCTACTTGACGGGGAACACCGTCTGCCTTCTCTCGTTTTTTTTTTTTTTTTTCCGACGGACTTTCCCTCTGAACTCCTTCCGTCTGTCCACATGTCATAGCCACAGTTGCCTCGCGGCTCAAACACGAAATAGTAATAAAGTTATCCACGTCGGAGTTGGAGGGTATTCGCTCTGAAAACACAACTTCCTCTCAAAGTGACCATTGCAGCCGTGGTACAGTTATATCGTTTTGAATGCAGATCCGTTTGAATCCAGAGCAAGGCCTACGCCTGTTTGTGACATTTAGCGTGTACGTATATCCAACTTGCCACAAAAAGGCCTCCCATTTCAAAGAAATCCGGAAAGGGTCTGAGTAACGGTTGGTTTTCAGCCTGTGGTGACGTTCTGTTTCTTCATTGTGAAGAATTTATTCTTTCGAGCTCCAAGACACACACATTATTCGGACCGGATCCACCCTAGCAGTCGTACTGATGTTCAGCTCACGTATCCTCCTCAAATGCCCGTTCATCCATCCGTGTCGGAGGATCGAGAGCATGACGACAAATACGCATGCTTTCCAAATACCGCGGCACCCTTCTCGTACCGATAGATGTTAAGTTTACTCTTTAAAAAAATATTGCGCGCGCGCCAAAAATAAGAGTAAACAGCTGCAAAGTTTCTTCTAAAACGGAAGCCTACCACAATGCGCAATTTTCTCGCCCCCTATACCCCATGTCGCGACGTCATCATGTAGTTGTGCACTTCACACTAAAGCGCACTTACACCGTGGAAATCCTTCTTTGTCGCGTGAAAGATATTTTCGCTTTTTTTTTTTTCTTTTTCTCTTCTTGCACTGCGTCGAAAAGGGATTTGACGCAGCTTAATTAAGATAGAGGTTGGGAGGCACTGTCACTTCAGAGACTGTACTCGTATATCTGGAGAGCTGGGAGTGTATATGAATAACAGTTGCGAGTTAAGCTGTATACGTATTCAGCATTTCCACGTTGCCGCTTCCGTTCCGTGGGAAGGCAACGTAATCTGAAGCTATACTTTAGCACGCTACGGATAGAAAACGGTGCTAATCATCGGTAAGTACGGAGTTTTAACGATTCAGAAACAGTCTGCAAATCCGATACGATAGTGGAGGCTGTCAAATCCAAGCTCAGCAGCGTGCTGTCCATTGTCCATATCGTCGAACGCGTTGCGTGACATAGGGAGAGGCTGTGTTCCCGGGAATCGAAATTCGTGACCCTTTTTTGGCGGGGGAGGGCTGGCGAAAAATGCGAAGAATGGTTCCAGACGAAAAATAAGAATAATAATGAAAGCACTTCCACAGTGTAGAAAGCGGATGTCCGGACGAGAAAAAAAGCCGGACGTTTAACAATGTGCGAAACCTGCGGTGACCGTGAAACGCCAGATGGCTCTCAGCAGAGAGAAAGAGAGAGAGACTCACCGTTTTCCACGGCCGACCTTATCCAACTCTACATGACGAAAATCGTAGACTGGAGCCATTCTCGCCGTTTGTTGCTCCTCGTCGAACCGAGAGAGACTGCGAGGATCGCTCGTCTGCCGGATTCCCTTTATAAGGCAGGGAGAGGAGGAGGAATCTCCTCTCCCTCCTCCTTTTTTTTTTTTTTTTTTTCCAAAAGGGCCGATTTCGGGCAGTCGTCGCTTTTTGTTTCTAGCCCAACAGGTTCCGCGCTGAACAAATGGCAGCGGAGGTGATTTGAAGCGGTCTGCCGCATCTTTCCGGACGCGCGATTTTTTTGAGAGATTCGGTTGGACAAGACGGATTTCTGCTCCGTGAGTTCGGGGTTGTTTTTCGGCGAAGAGAAGACGCTCGTTGTATAGGACTTTGCGAGCTTTCAACTTTGCTCGAATAACACGCCCGCTAAGATACGGGGAGTACACGCTTAAAAATGAACTTCACCGCATAGCACGCTCTTAGCTAACCATCATCTCGAATGATATCGTTATCTGCGGTTATTTGTTGAAAACGGGAGGCGTACGCCTTTTTTGTGACACTTATGCTGTTCATAATTGTCACAAAAAAGGCGTACGCCTCCCGTTTTCAACGAATAACCGCAGATAACGATATCAGTCGAGATGATGGTTGGCTAGGAGCGTGCTATGAGGTGAAGTTCATTTTTAAGAGTGTAGGTACCGAGTGTGTTTTGTGACGAAGGAAACTGGCGGTGAGCGCCCTTTTGGGACATTTTTAAGAGGACGCCGTTTGCTCAGTCTCGGAAGACGGAATCGCTATGTTTCGTGCGTTTTCGAGGAAAGAGTAGTGAATGCCTTTTTGTGACACGCTGTTGTACACTGGACAAATAGGAACCCGCTGGTGTCGTTTTCGAGAAAAAAATTGGTCTTTTCGGGACACACTCTTAGAAATGAACTTCACCGCATAGCACGCTCCTAACCGACTATCATATCGAATGATATCGTTATCTGTCCTGATTTGTTGAAAACGGGAGGCGTACGCCTTTTTTGTGACAATTATGAACAACATAAGTGTCACAAAAAGGCGTAGGCCTTCCGTGTTCAACAAATCAGGGCCGATAACGATATCATCCGATATGATGGTTGGGTAGGAGCGTGCTATGCGGTGAAGTTCATTTTTAAGGCTGCAGCCTTTATGTAAACACGATTTGTTCTGCCACGAGTGTAAATATTGGGTTTGGTGGAGTAACACCGCTAATTCATAAATACTCGCAAGGATTAAATGGAATGCAGTGCGCAGAAAATGGCCTTTCTGTTTCGTCAATCACATAATTCATGACCGGCGATAACGTAGGTTCCATCTTATTTGAGGAGTTGGTTCGGTCCAGTGGGTGGCGCACAGCGTGGTATCGCTGATCATGAGGCGTCAAGTTCTGTTTTTGAAGTGGACACTACACCAAACGACATCTCAACACACTCATGATCAATCACTTCCGATTGACCATTAACTTGCAAAGTGCCCCCAAAAAGCGCGTATGCCTCCCATTTCGACAAATCGGTAGATAGGACCTGCTACTGTACTTTTTTGTGACCAACCTCCCTGCATTCGCATTTTGGCATAGAATGCAATACATGTTTCCTCAACAAACTTCTCCAGTTCGACTAAGGCATTGAGACCGACTTCCGAAAGAAAAAATAGCCTTTCTAATTAACAACGTCTTATCTATGTCTTGCGACAGGTACATAGCTCGTCACATAGTTCATACGGCCTAAATACTAGGCAAATCTTGAGCGGTTTTCCGTGTTTTTTCCGATGGCACGTGAAACCTCGTCCTCAAAAGGCGTTATTAAAACTCAATTGCACTATAGAGATTTTAAGTGACAATATGGAAAGCAAAGTTCGCGTTCGTTTCTGAGCATATCCACCCCATGCACGCGTGTCTTCGGTGCGTCTAACAGCAGCCCCCTCTTCCTATAGACATAAATAACGCGCTCTCAAATGATCTTTACACAGATGGTTGATACTGTCTGCAACACCTTATGTCTCGGTCGCGGATACTCCGACTCTAAACATAGCTTCTGATGCGTTCCACGACCGTCATGTTTTCAATCATATACCACACGCGTTAACAAATACGCTGTTATAGAGTTGCCATTCGTCTCCTCATATCAGTTGTCGAAAGCAACGCGTTGAGGGTTCATCTATATACTATACACTGTAAGAAAAGAAGGAGCAATTGCAGCTTCTAGTCCTCAATAAACTGCAATTAATCTCCATTTTAATCTCGAAATTTTCTCCCCCAAACTTCGGTGGTTGTGCCAATGCGTCTATACGTATATAGTCCCCAATAAGGACTGGAACCGTTTTCTCTTAGAGATATGCTCTGAACCCGTAAGCTTATCCCACACTCTTAAAAATGAACTTCACCTCATAGCACGCTCCTAGCCAACCATCACCTCTATTGATATCGTTATCTGCCCTGATGCGGTGAAGTTCATTTCTAAGAGTGCGAGGATTGGAACCCGGTAAGTTGATGGTATACGGTACACTGTATTGTTAAGACACGTCGTGCACCCTGGAAAAACGAAAGTAATAATACACTCTTAAAAATGAACTTCACCGCATAGCACTCTCTTAGCCAACCATCATCTCAAGCGATATCGATATCTGCTCTGATTTGTTCAAAACGGGGGCGTACGCCTTTTTTGTGACACTTATGCGGTTCATAATTGTCACAAAAAAGGCGTACGCCTCCCGTTTTCAACAAATCAGCGCAGATAACGTTATCATTCGATATAATGGTTGGCTAGAAGCGTGCTATGCGGTGAAGTTTATTTTTAAGAGTGTAGCTATTGCTATATAGAAGTGTGCGGTTATATCCACCTCACATCCTGGTTTCCCGACGATAATAGAACGTTCTAAAATCCCGCTGATAAAACCGCGGGACTCCGTCCGCAAATAAGCATTCATTCGCAAAATGTCCTGTCCTATATATCACTCTTGCAAAGGAACTTCACCACATAGCACGCTCCTATATAGCCAACCATCATCCCGAGTGGCATCGTTCTTTACCCTGATTTGCTGAAAACAGGGGGCGTGCGCCATTTTTGTGACATTATGCCGTTCATAATTGCCCCAAAAAATGGCGTACGCCCCCCCGTTTACGTCAAATCAAGGGAGATATGTCATTCGGGATGATGGTTGGCTAGGAGCCTGCTATGCGGTGAAGCTCTGTTAGTCCCTCATAGTTGAGTTGCTCCAGTTATTGGACACTCTAAAAACAGACTTCACCGCATATAGCGGGCTTCAGTGATTTTATCCACTATCCCTATCCCTACTCCCCCCAACACCCAAAATCTCGGAGATACCCCCTAAAATTTCGTGAGATTACGCAATATTTCGTGGGACAGCATAAAAGTACATGGGAGTATCCTACATATTGTGACGTCACACCCCCAGGGACGAAATTCTGGGTTTTACTGGTGAAAGGGCTCGTCGTTGTCGACCTCACAGAGGCGGGCAACGCCACGCCTGACGCCCTTGGGGAATGTGCGTCCTGGGCCGACTTCTAAGGGAACTGTGCCGACATATATGGTCTGAAAGCGACATATGTAAACCACTGCATACAGGCTCTGCTCCAACTATATTGCCATGATTGATAGAGCTATAGCGCATGTGATTCGAGGAGAAGGGGTACACTCTTAAAAATGAACTTCACCGCATAGCACGCAACTAGCCAACCATCATCTCGAATGATATCGTTATCTGCCCTGATTTGCTGAAAACGGGAGGCGTACGCCTTTTCTGTGACAATTATGAACAGCATAAGTGTCACAGAAAAGGCGTACGCCTCCCGTTTCCAACAAATCAGGGCAGATAACGATATCATTCGAGATGATGGTTGGCTAGTTGCGTGCTATGCGGTGAAGTTCATTTTTAAGAGTGTAGGGTTTACTCCTTTTTGTGTCAGTTTGGATATACGATAATTGACAAGCACATACACACACACACACACAAAAGAAAAAAACGTACGCCCCTCCCTCTCTTCAAATCAGAAGCTGTAACCCTATCAATCGTGGCAGTGAATGGCGCAGAGCGTGCTATGCGGTGATGTTCTGTCTTTCGAGCTGTTTAGAGCCTCAGACGCTGTCAGACATATATGTCGGCACCCCTTAGAAGTCGGCCTAGGGTGCACTTCCCCCAGAGGGTTAGTCGTGACGTTGCCCACCTTTGTGAGGCCGACAACGGCATATGTTCCGACATACGTGTGGCCGACATGACAAAATGTTCCTATAAACATATTGTATGATGAGAAGCAAAAATGTCTGTCTTTCACGTGCACTCTTAAAAATGAACTTCACCGCATAACACGCTCCTAGCCAATCATTTTCTCGAATGATATCGTTATCTGCCCTGATTTGTTGAAAACGGGGGGGGCGTACGCCTTTTTTGTGACAATTATGAGCAGCGTAAGTGTCACAAAAAAGGGGTACGCCCACC
Organism: Ornithodoros turicata; assembly: GCF_037126465.1. Classification (NCBI taxonomy): domain Eukaryota; kingdom Metazoa; phylum Arthropoda; class Arachnida; order Ixodida; family Argasidae; genus Ornithodoros; species Ornithodoros turicata. Next base: position 82,851,264 of record NC_088205.1, read on the forward strand.
ATTTTCAATAAATCGGGGCAGATAGCGATGTCATTCGAGATGATGGTTGGCTAGGAGCGTGCTATGCGGTGAAGTTCATTTTTAAGAGTGTAATATTTTCGTTGTGCAGATTGTTTTTACACAAATCCAATGAATGCGGGCGGATGTGCAGGTATTCCGAACATCTGTGCATATGCACACTCTGAAAACAGGGGGGGGGGGGGGCAGTCTCTATGCGTGGAAATGATACAGCTTGATAAGATAGCGCCTTTCTGTGACAGTTAATGAAAGTGTCACAAAAAGGCTCCCATTTGCAACAAATCTGGGGAGGTATCATGGTAGGCGCGGTCCTGTTCCGTTTTTAGAGTGCTCCGATCTCAAGTATAGTGCTGACGCGGATCTTGCAAGCGCGGATACTGTCCCCTCTCCCCTCTTTTATATTTATTATTTAATTAATTAATTAATAAATTTATAAATAATAAATTTATTTATTTATTTATTTATTTATTTATTTATTTATTTATTTATATTATCTCATAGTTATCGCTTCTGGTTTGAACATAGGGTGGGGCGTGGCAATTAACGCGTACCGAAATTGCCACAAAAAGGCAAGTTTTCGACAAACAAAAAAGTACGATCATTGTGGATTATGGTTGCTACGGTCCAGGACCTGAGAATTAAAAGACAGTATCTTGATCGGTGTTACGGCCGACGAGAGATGCTGTGTCCACTCGCTTTGAACCGGTTCTTACTTAAAAACGCCCGGCCTTATATGTAGGGTGTGTATTTCCGACCTTTTTGGACAACGTATAGGACTTGGGTGCCCCACTGTGATGCGACTCATGTATTCTATTTCCCCTCCACATCACCGCCAGCAATTGCGTAAAGTATCGCCCCTGGTAATGACACTCCCCAATCATAATCACAACGTAAAGTTGTTTGTGTATTTATAGCCATCGACTGAAGACAGCACCGAGTTTTCGTAAGACGGTTTTCGTCCGTATCTCTTCGGCAGAATCCAGGTTTATTTCGTGGTATTTTCTTTCGCTTATATACGTTCCGGTGCGTTAGGTATGCAGGAAACGTTGAACAAATTCCCGATGGTCATTACTTGCCCAAGAAGATCTGGATCTATACAGAAGAGGTCTAGGTGAAGGAGATTTTTGTTCGGGCCTTTATCGATGAAGACATTTATCGTTATTATTAGCGTTCGGTGCTTTTTATGAGCAGGAAGATGCCTATGATGAATTGCCTTTTTTTGGGATCTCTTTCTTTCAATATCCGCACAAAATCCACGTCTTCTTCTGCACTCGCACAGACTTGTACTATACGAGTGTCTGTCACTTCATTCAATGTCCCGGCAACGTATACAGAGTATGTCTCATGTTGCAGAATCAATCAATTGGAAGTGACGCGAATCAATGGGAATTAATGTCTTAGTTGATGTCCCGAGGATGGTCGGGAACGTTGAACTTTGCCTGCGGGGTTCGGCTGGCAGTCTGCCACCGCATGGACCAGACGGGGTGCAACAGGGGTTGTCTTCCGTATCCGGATATAAATACGGCCCGGTGTCACCCAGCGATACAAATACTCTCCCATTCTTGGTTGCGACGCAGCTGGAAGCTCTGAAATGCTCTCGCGTTTAGCCTCGGGAGCTGATTCACGAGAAAGTGTTAGAGCGAGAAATGTAAAAGCCACCTCCTCGCGTGATTACATATTCGTGACAATTTATGTGCAAGGGGGCAACAGACGCCAAGAAAGCCATCCTCTTTTCACATCACGGCATCTGACACTCAAAGCGATGGTGGATGTGCATCTCCGCTACACATACCGAGTATTCACATGAGCGATGTCCCCACGGAATATTCTGGAAGAAAAATGGGGTGGAAGTCCCGCCGCGGAATATCTTGACTGGCGTACGGCGCACATAGCAGACGACACCATCGGCACTGTCGTCTGCTATACTGAACAGAATAAGTATCTTGTGGCTGAGCCGCAGAACGGTATAACGCATCTTCTGCTGGAATATTCCGAGCAATGTCGCTCGTGTGAATACATGGATAAGACAACAATTATTTTTTTCCTCTGGCATGGAGGTACGTGGTACTATATAGGTGGTGTGCTGTTTCAATTCGGGGGACACTTCAACAGAGCCGTAAAAAGACCGAGTTCAGAGCTTTGTATTTGCTAGGTTGTATGACAAAGTCATATATATGAAGCTCCGAATAAACTCCCGCGTTTATAGCTGCAAGTATGCGTGAATACTGTTGCGAGTAAATCAGCATTTCCACGTTGCTTCTGTTTGTGGAAAGGATCTTCGGCAGCGTAGTATAAGGCTTCTGCGCCATATACTTAGTAGTATATCGCGTAGCAAAATAATTCCACGAGAAAAAGAAGGAAAAAAAAAGCGCTTCCAGGGTTCTTTTATTCCTTGTAGTTTGCTGAGCGCCGCATTTCGTGTGTGTTGCGTTGTTGCGCCAGGTCGAGTGAAATTGCCTCGCCGTACTTTGGTGTCTGTTGCAGCCGCGTTTGCAATGCCTCGTCTTCGCCATGCTTTTTACGGGTGCCTCGACGATATGGTGGAACGTACGGAGAATTTAGCCATTTACCGAGACCTTCAATGCGCAGGAGGCGTTAAAATCACTCATTGTATAAGCTTGTACGCGTAAGTCTTAAGGTTCTTTATGTCACATGCTCCGATGACCGTCCTTGAGACACTAACAATATAGTGAAATTCACAACGCACTTGGAGTACATTCTAGTTTCTCTTAACGTAGTCTAAGGGATACATATTGGGAACGAGTGATCGAGTCGATGAGAAACGCAACGGGAGAGTGGTTAGCAACAACAACAATAAATGACGGTGCACTCTTAAAAACGAACTTCACCGCATAGCACGCTCCTAGCCAACCATAATCTCGAATGATATCGTTATCTGCCTGATTTGCTGAAAACGGGAGGCGTACGCCTTTTATGTGACACTTATGCTGTTCATAATTGTCACAAAAAAGGCGTACGCCTCCCGTTTTCAGCAAATCAGGGAAGATAACGATATCATTCGAGATGATAATTGGCTAGGAGCGTGCTATGCGGTGAAGTTCATTTTTAAGAGTGTGAGGTGATGATGACATGGGATGGTTTCCCCGGTCAGCAATCTGAAAGCAGCATTTCAATAATGCCATTCGGCGACTTTTATTGCGTTCGTGTCGAATTATGAGACGACATATCTAGCTGAAGAAAAGTACGCGGCCAACAGGAGACCGCCTGGAACACTTTTAACTATCACTGAGTGATAGTTGAAAGTTAGACAGAAGAATGGAAGCCGAAACCTAGCTGGGGAAATCCAATGAAGGTACGTACACTAAACAGATGGTGGTGGTGGTGGTGGTCGTGATGGTGGAAAGGTCTCGCAGACGTTGCCCAGCAACGTCACGCCTGACGAACTGCAGGAACGTGCGTCCTGGGCCGACTTCTAAGGGAACTGTGCCGACACTAAACATTAAACAGAACTTGACCACGTGGCACAGTGACGGCCAACCATTGCGCAGAATGATACCGTTATCACTCCTGATCTGTAGACAGCGGGGGGCGTACGCCTTTTTGGCGACAGTTAACGTAACTGCATAAATGTCACAAAAGGCTCCCAACCAGGGGCAGAACGATGTCATTCGGGATGGTGGCTGGCTATATATGCGTCGTAACATTCAATGTGATTGTTATTGTTTGTACACTGAATTGAAGTATAGAAAGAACGACTCCAGAAACGTGCGATTGTCTCTCGCCCCTTCTCCATACCGAAATTGCTTGGTCCCTGGCCTAATCCAGCCCAGCAACGCTCTGCGCTCAAAGCTCTTCTCACATTTCTGGACACCATCGGACATCGATCGTTATTGTGAAGGGGCTCGTTATTTTATCCCCCCCCCCCCCACCAGCAATGCACTCTTAAAAATGAACTTCACCGCATAGCACGCTCTTGGCCAACTATCATGTCGAATGATATCGTTATCTGCCCTGATTTGTTGAAAACGGCAGGCGTACGCCTTTTTTGTGACAATTATGAACAGCATAAGTGTCACAAAAAAGGCGTACGCCTGCCGTTTTCAACAAATCAGGAAAGATAACAATATCATTCGAGATGATGGTTGGCTATCACCACCACCACCACCACCACCATCATCATTTTTAAGAGTGTGGGGTAGAGTATCGCCTGTGGCTTGGAACCTCCCCACTCTCCAAATCCAAAAATAAAGTTGTTGTTGTTGTAGCGGACGAACGGAGTGAAGTAACAGAGGTTATAGTTAGGGCAATGTAAAGCACGGGCAATTTGCAGATTGATTTGGCGCAAAGGTTGATGGGGGAAGCGCGCAGCCGACGCGCAAGGGCCAATAGCCTCGTCTTCTACAAAAGGGGGAGATAATAGGTGCATCCATCTTGAGGTCCGATGACCGGAACGCCGACTGGCCGTGATGTTGCCAGATTAAATATCCTCTCCCGTCATACCACCTCTTTAGGCACCGGAGCAAAATTAGGTTAATGGCTGACACATGCAAACAAGCGGAAGCAAAAAGGCTTATTGTGATAGCGCCTATTATTTCATCACGCTCGAGATTCAATGGCAGTTTTATAATTAGAAGATCACGTCTGCTCTGCATATATGTCACGTGATCTGGATCGATCGCCATTATATAATCTCATTTAATTCCGGCTCTGTTATGTAGGGCATATATGGGAGTATTTCCTTTTTCTTTCTTTTTTTTTTTTTTTTCAGTTCCCTTCTGCTATAGTATCGACATATGTTGCTGCTCTCGGCCGAGATTCACCGCAGAATTAAGAAGGCATGCTGCTTTGTGAGAACGCGTGACGTACGCGTTTTTTAGACGTTCTTTTTTCGAAGGGATATTTTTTATAGGGAGCTTCCTTCGTCCTGCTAACAATGGTTAATACTTTTAAAACACACATAGCACGCTCCTATGATCAACCATAATCCCGAATGTCTTTCTTCTCTCCCTCGATTTGTTGGAAACGGAAGGCGTATACGCTTTTTGCGAAACTTACGCAGTTACGTCAATTGTCACAACAAGGCGTACGCCCAGCGCATTCCACGAAACGAGAGTGATAAAGGTATTATTCGGTGCATTGGTTGACCTTCAGCGTGCCATGCGGTGAAGTTCTGTTTTAAGAACCCGAGACTATATAGAGGAGGTCACCCGGGTCCGAATCCGGGCGCTGGTTGGGCCCTGGTTTTCCCTGGGTTTTCCTCGGATGATTTAAGACAAATGTCGACATAGTTCCCTGTGAAGTCGGCCCAGGACAAACGATCCCCCCTGCGATCGTCGTGACCTTGCCCTCAGGCAAGCAGTTCCATCATCTCGAATGATACCGTTATCGGCCCTGATTTGTTGAAAACAGGGGGCGTACGCCTTTTTTGTGACAATTATGAACAGCATAAGTGTCACAAAAAGGCGTGCGCCTCCCGTTTTCAACAAATCAGGGCAGATAATGATGTCATTCGAGATGATGGTTGGCTAGGAGCGTGCTATGCGGTGAAGTTCATTTTTAAGAGTGAACTTGCGGATTTTCTGTGCCCTTTTATGAGGCTTACTTTTTTGTGACAAAAGTGAGTACTTTTGGTTTCTTTCTTCCGTATCGCCTCAAATAAGGTGCACTCTAATGAGTGAAAATGCGTTTCTTATAAAAGAGAACTCGGGGCATCCTTGCACGGAATGATACCGCCTTTTTGTGACAAATAACGTAACTTCATAAGTGCCACGAAAGGGCTCCTGTTTCCAACGAGAAATTTCCGCGATAGAGTGAATTTTTTGTGACATTTTGCCGTGTCACAAAAGGGCAGAGCGTAAACACTATCACAAAAAGAATACCCACACGTTTTTGCGTGAGATATGTGGAATTTCTCGATTGTGTGGTGGAGAGGACGGGAAAGATCCTCCCAGATGCACCCAACTCTAAAAACAGAACCGCATTGGACCATCCATTCGAGTCACCTTGCTCCCGCGTTAATTGTCATAAAAAAGGCGCTCCTCAAATCAGAGGCGGGGTGCTAGTTGACCTTGAGCGCATTCTGTCGTCAAGTTTTGTTTTTAGAGTGTGGCGTCTCACAAAATCTGATTAAAAGATGCGCTATATGCAGCGAAGCTCATCTGTCAGGGTGGATCCCAAGAGAGGGACAACAAAAAAGAAAGTTTCACGTTTTTCGACGCAAGTTCTTCATACACAGAGGACGACATGGCAAAGAACTTGAAAAACATTATCCATTGTTCTTGAGCACCGCACACGTTTAATAAGAGATCTAATAATAACCTCCGTTACGAGTTGCCATCTTTGAACAAGAGACGGCCCCCTTTTCGCCGCTTGGGGCGTGGTGGTCGCATCGTTTTCCGAAGCAGAACACCGTCCGCTAAAAAAAGTGGAAATGCGGCCGACTCGCAATTGTTATCCATAGAGCGCACATCGGTCGGCTATTTTCTACAGCGTCCAAACAAGGCGATCTATCTAGGTAGGTCATCGGCGCATAATGCAGTGTGCGCGATGATGGGAAGGCCTAATATCATTAAGACAATGCTCGTATACATATCTTCCGCTCCGTGGGAAATATTAATCTGCGCAAAGAAAATTTGGGACTGTCCATCGGTGTTCAATTTCAAGAGCAGCGGATTCGGTGCAAAACACGGTTCGTTCCTTTTTGGGAGGGAACTATTTTTGATAAAGGTATAAAATTAATACACACTCTTAAAAATGAACTTCACCGCATAGCACGCTACTAGCCAACCATTATCTCGAATGATATCGTTATCTGCCATGATTTGTTGAAAACAGGGGGCGTACGCCTTTTCTGTGACAATTATGAACAGCATAAGTGTCACAGAAATGGCGTACGCCCCCTGTTTTCAACAAATCAGGGCAGATAACGATATCATTCGAGATAATGGTTGGCTAGGAGCGTGCTATGCGGTGAAGTTCATTTTTAAGAGTGCAGAGAGTTTATGTATCACACGAAAACTGAAAGCTGCAGGAAATTATCCCATTGAAGTTTACCTACTTACCGCAGTGGCGCTCGCTACAGGACACAGAACCAACTTCCACGCCGGCGTCCATGCCGTTGGATGACCACCAAAATGCAAAATGTGATTTAGACCCTATAGGCAAATGAGTCTTTCTTTTTTTAGCTTTTTCAATACAGGAGCACAAATGCTGGGGGATGCTGGGAAACCTCCTGTATCGATTTGATAGTGCCATTTTGGCGTACACTCTTAAAAATGAACTTCACCGCATAGCACGCTCCTAGCCAACCATCATCCCGAATGATATCGTTATCTGCCCTGATTTGTTGAAAACGAGAGGCGTACGCCTTTTTTGTGACACTTATGCTGTTCATAATTGTCACAGAAAAGGCGTACGCCCCCCGTTTTGAACAAATCAGGGCAGATAACGATATCATTCGAGATGATGGTTGGCTAGGAGCGTGCTATGCGGTGAAGCTCATTTTTAAGAGTGTAGATGCCTAAATCGCGGACCAAACATCGAGGCGAAATTGACATCGGTCACGTCGCACGTACTTTTGTAATCATCGATTGCTTGAAAGAAGCGAGCACCTGAAAAGTACTTTAATGTAAGCTGATAATTGAAAATCTGTTATTCCGTATAGTCCTTTGCTCGTTCTTTCTATCCCTTCCGGCGTTGTGATGTTGTTACGTGCGTCGTTATTAGGCACGTTTCGTAACGGTTTTGTCGCAATCTACACTCTCAGAAAAAAAAAAAGGGTGTGAAAAGGTGGTGAGTTCTATAGTTACCACCTAGGTCAACATAGCCTCTCATAAAGGGCGTAAAAGGGTGATAAAAGCAATTATCATATATCCAAATTGCTACAAAAAGGCGTACGCCCCCCTCGCTCATCGAATCAGAAGTGGTAACCCTATCACTCGTGGCAGAGAGTGAGGTAGCAGGTAGAACTTTGCAACCTTTTAGCAGTGTTGTACGTAGCGCCGTTACTAGTAGCGGCGCTACTGTATCCGTTACTTTTTTCGGTAGCGGAGTAGAGATCGCGCTACTTTTTAAAACTGGTAACGAAAGAAGTACTTCCGCTACAAATTTGCGGTAGCGCAATCTTTGAGCGCTACCGCTACTTTCCGAGCTGGGGTTCGCGACAACTCGACTTCGACCTATGATCAAACCTCCACGCTGCCTGCCTTCGATCAAGCTGCCCGATATCACAACTCATTCTGGGGAGAGCGGGCAAATAGCCGAAAGGAGGGCACAGAGGCCGTTATCTTACAAAGAGGATGTGCCCTCCACGTGTTCCCTATTTGGGATGAACCTTCTTGAAGATTTGGTGCATTGTGGGAGTTGTCTGCAAACTGACGTCACTCCATTCTGGAGCCGTCCTCGCTAGCTATGAGTCATGACATTCCACATGACATTGCACCACGTACGCTCAGGTGCTTGACAGTTGCAATTTCTTGTCCGCTGCAATGGAGGGACCACGGCCTGCTACAGTACAAAACAGTAGCGTGGTGTTCAGATGTCTACTATGCGCCTCGGTGGGAAAGCTTTATCTGTGCGTCAAGGAAGTCAACGTCCAATTTGAAAAAGCACACAATGGTATGTTTACTAAAAGCTCGTTCCGGGCAATCCGAGTTCTTTTTGTGACAAAGCTGCTGAGCCTTTTATCGGTAGACTTGCTTTGTGCTTTATTTGCTTTAGAGGAAGAGAAAAAGATATGCAGGATACCGAGTAGGCTTTAGTAAATCTGTAAAAAAACGGTTTTCAAAATTTTAGCCTTCAGGCAACCTACGTGTAACCTCCATTGGACGTCGATTTATTATTTTGAGATAGTTTTATTTTATTATTTTAAGACGTTTGAAGTACGTCATCAACGACACTGTTTGTTTCTTTCCTAAAAAGTAGCGCATGAAGTATCGCGTTACTTTTTACGGGTAACGGTAGCGGTATTCCGCTACTTTTAGGTACGTGTAACGATATCTGGATTTCGTTACTTTTTGCTCAGGTAGCGCGTATCAGTATTGCGCTACCTTTTTCGGGTAGCGGGTACAACACTGCCTTTTAGGCACAACATACGCGACAAATATTACCTCCTGAAAGGTGTAACTGCTGCACCTTTTTTTCTGAGAGCGTAGAATTCGCAGCGCTATTGCGTGATGTTTAAAAGAGTCCCCGAAGCTTTTTAGTTTCTTTTCTTCCGTTTTATTTATTTATAATTTTTTTACAACGAATTTGACGCACGGTAAAATGCTGGGGAAGGAGTGCGACGTACGAAGGTGGGTATAGGAGCTCCGGTATACAGTCCCTGCAGTTAATACAAACCTCAGGAAGCTGCCCTCCTCGCGTGCAGTCAGTTCCAGCTACACTCTTAAAAACGAACTTCACCGCATAGCACGCTCCTAGCCAACCATCATCTCGAATGATATCGTTATCTGCCCTGATTTGTTGAAAACGGGGGGCGTACGCCTTTTTTGTGACAATTATGAACAGCATAAGTGTCACAAAAAAGGGGTACGCCCACCATTTTCAATAAATCAGGGCAGATAGCGATGTCATTCAGGATGATGGTTGGCTAGGAGCGTGCTATGCGGTGAAGTTCATTTTTAAGAGTGTAGGTACACGAGCGAAAGTGTCGCCGCGTCCAGTGTGAGCAGACTTGATCCCCCATATTTGCCTGCTATTGCCAGCCTCGTGGTAATGCCGAAAACCAAATCTGGAAGGCGAAGCTTAAAAAAAATCGATGACAAAGAAATTTGCGCGTTAGGCTATAGCCTCCTATGCTCGAAGCTCATCTCGCATATCGCCAGTATTCTGCCCACGACAATCTCCTGAGAAGTGTCACGCACCGGTGCCAATGGCTAGAAGACTTGTGACGGTAGTTGGACGGATGCGTTTCGCATTACGTGTCACCAAAGACACGACGAAATGTTGAGGTAGAGCGGGGGAGAAGGAAATTCCTAGAATCCTGGTAAAGGCGAAAAAAATGCATGTAACAGTCACGAGGGTTTAAAAGGTTTCCCGCTCTAACTACCTCAACATTTCGTTGTGTTCATGCTGATGAGGACGCCTGTATAGGTGTCGAAACGTCCTATTACTTTTGTTTTGTTTCTCTGTTATGTAAGCCAGTGTAGAACAATCAATATACTGAAGATTAGCGTAGATAGAATAAAGAAAAAGGAAAATACGTATCTTCATTTGCCGAATATATATCGTATTCCTATAGAAATTACGCACTGAAATTGACATGTGAACTGAATTCACAGATTTTTAGGTGCGTATAAAAGGCGCTAAAAATCCCAATTTAGGCAATAAAAATGGCATTATAGGCACTATAAATTGTCGTTGTTTTTTACTTCTGTGGCTCCGAAAGTGCAAAAACAAACCACAACATGAAACAGTTGTTTTTGTTTTGTTTCTATGTCACGAAAGCCAGTGTAAAAAATTACTCAAGATGCTTCCTGACTTTTGGTCTATTTTCATCTACTCTAATGCTCTGTACAATAAAACGAAAAATAAAAAACGCACATTTTTTTATGCAGCTCATTCTCCCCAAACACTTCACCATGTCCGTTCCTTTCTTTTTATCTTCCGCACCCGGTGCTATACGCGTTATCATAATGTATGACAACGTCCCCTTATTGATGTCGGTCACCGAGTATATATATCGCTGCCCATACCGGTGACCTGCCTGGGACGGCATCGGGACGTCTCTTCTTCTTTCTTTCTGGAAGCCTTTTCTAGGCGGGCATGATTCTCGCCTTTTGTCGGAAAGCATATCGTAACCAGTGAGGGGGTGACTTAGAAGTGGTGCTTAGTGGCGCTCAGTGAACCGGGACGCTTCTCTGCCGGTGACCGGGAAACGATGCCCGGCATTCAGGGCCACGTCGTCAGGCAAAAAAGGCCTTCCACCTAGCGTGTATATATATACGTGACAAAGCCAAGCGATAATGAAGTTCACGTTTGTTACGCTTACGGATGTTTAAACTAAACGGATGATTCTCTTCTTTTTGAACGGTTCACTCTGAAAGGTGTTCCGCGATTTACGTGCTAGATTATAGATAAGAGATAAAAGGGAATTTATGTTCGAGATGTTCAGTTATTGGAGTTTTTTTTTTATGTCGCAGGACAACCGTGATTGCGAGTGACATCCTAGATCATCCTGTATGACATCCTATTAGCGCCGCGAAGCAACTCTGACTATATAAGCGGCGTACGGGCCTGGACTAATGGGAGCAAGTATGCGTTCTTGGGCCGACTTCGGGTGCCGCCTGAAAAGTGTGGCGAAAACCCAGGACCCAGACAGCAGAGCACACCGTTGTTGTGTGTAGTTAGTGTGTACGTGTGGTTGCGTTCTCAGAATGTAATACCAAAACCAAACGGCTCTATAAGTCCACCCGTTCTTGAAATGTGTTATTTTTCCTTTTTTTTCTTTTTATGGCGCCATCTTCTTTTCCAACGTCTTAGTCCTTCTCTCTATACACTCAAAAAACTGAACTTCACCGCATAGCATGCTCTGGGCCAACCATTGCCACGAATGATAGGATTATCGCTTCTGATTCGAAAGGAGATGGGGGCGCATGTACGCCTTTTTGTGTTAATATGGATACACGATAATTGACACAAAAAGGCGTAAGCCTCCCTCTCTCCTCGAATCAGAAGCGATAACCCTATCATTCGTGGCAGTGGTTGGCGCAGAGCGTGCTATGCGGTCAAGTTCAGTTTTTAGAGTGTATACTTTTGTTGAGATCGCTTTTGACGGGACATTACCTACAGCCTCCCTGATGGGCACACTCTTAGAAATGAACTTCACCGCATAGCACGGTCTTATCCAACCATCATCTCGAATGATATCGTTATCTGCCGTTATCTGATTCGTTGAAAACGGGAGGCGTACGCCTTTTTGTGACACTTATGCTATTCATCATTGTCACAAAAAAGGCGTACGCCTCCCGTTTCCAACAAATCAGGGCAGATAACGATATCATTCGAGATGATGGTTGGATAAGACCGTGCTATGCGGTGAAGTTCATTTTTAAGAGTGCATATATGTTATGCAGATATACGTGGCAGCTGTCAGCTGATAGGAATGCACAACTTTACCACATAGAACACTCTTAGCCAAACACCATCCCGAATGACTGCCTGATTGGTTAAAACCAACCTGATTGGTTAAAAACGGGAGGCGTACGCCTTTTTGGAACACTTACGCAGTTCCAAAAAAGGCGTACGCCCCGCGATTGTCAGAAATCGAGAGTGATAAAGGTGTGTGTAGTGGTTGGCCTTCACCGTGCTATGTGGTCAAGTTCTGTTTTTAGAGTGCGGTGAGGCTTCGGACTGGACTCCTCAAACGATTTGTTCAATCATCGCGGGAGATCGTTTGAAGAAGCCAATCCGAGGCCTTTCCGCGTTGTGGCGCTTCTTGAGAAGCAGAGGGAGAGGTAAGCGTCCTTGCTGTCCTCTCGCCGTCGTACCACACCGCTCGTGGCCGTTGTTTCGCAGCGCTTACACCGAATATACACCATACACTATACAATACACCATATAATACAATATATACACCATACAATATACACCATCCACCGAATAACGAGAAACTATGCCTTCTTTTTCTTCTTAGGGGGGGAAGTGAGGTCAGCCTCCACCGTTGTTTCATGGAAAGCTTCGCTGCATAGCGCATGCAGGACCAATCGTCCCCACAAATTTCTATTAGTACCTAGACGCGCTATTAGTATCCTCTTATATTTCGATGATGCAATGACACTCTGCGTGACCTTCGCACGGCCGATTGAAGATCGAAACGTTGATAACTTCTCCCCGCGATAATCACTTCGGGAACCTCCTCTAATCGTCGACTGCATGCCCGGCCCCGAGGACCGCTGAGCCACTTCCAGGAACATTATTCGGCCCTGCTCGGTTAAATTACTTTCGCGGATTGATTCGGGAGGTAAAAATTGTGTTCTATATACAATCCGACGATTACGGTGTTAAAGAGGAAACAAAGGTTCTTCTTCTTCTTCTTCTTTTTAAGTGTTGAGAGAGGTCAGCCAATATTTGACTTGCTACTCTTCAAAAAAAAAAAACGAAAAGAAGAGAAAAATTTCACCCGGACCAAAAGAAGAAACAAGTTCACACACACACACACACAGAAAGAAGAAGAAAAAAAAAAGAAAAACAGGAAAATGAAGATGCGCGGCAGCACACGTGTCACAGGTCCCGCAGGTTTGCGGGCTTGAGGAATTCTAGCTGGTACTAGACTGTCCCCTTGCGGCATTTGTCGTCTGCAGACCATGCACCCAGAATCTTTGCAATGGTAAGTGGCCGGCTGTCCAGTGTGCAGAGACGCTTTTTCGAGGATCTTTCTCTCGTCCTCATATTTCGTGCGGTGCAGTATTAGATGGATGTCGTCTTCGCTTCTGTGACATTGCTTACACGTGGGGTCGTCGGTTATGTTTAGCTTATACCTGTAAGCTCTCGTAAAAGCAGTACCAAGTCGGAGTCGATGAATGAGTGCTGCGCGTCAGTTCGGCTCATGTATCTACAGCCTGTGTACTTATATGGAGCATCGAGGGCGACAAGCCTGGTAGGTTGTCCAGGACCACATCTGCCGTTCGCTTTGCTGCCCTTTTGATGTCGTCTTTGGTCAGTGGTATGTTTTCCCTGCATGTCAGGGAGTGGGCATCTCTTGCAGCCTCGTCCTTCTCCTCGTTTCCAGGGATTTTCAAGTGCAGAGTTAAAATAAACGCTTTCAAGAGTTCTTTTTCCTTTCTTTTTTTTTTTTCCTTTTTTTTTCAGATGTGGAACGTGCTGCCTTCTCATATGGTTCGTTAGAATTACGTCGGTTTTGAAGCTGCAATCTCGCAGTACATTTTTGTTTAAAAAAATTATCGGTATACAACAACAATTATATTTTGACGATGAAGTGGTAGACAATCTCTCCTGTAAGGATATCTTTGTTGGTGTGAGCAGTACTCCAAATAAATAAATAAGTAAAATATAATACAATGCTGTAGTGGATTTGACCCAAACTACACACGGGGCATATACTACCATAGGGCAAACTACTATAGGGCATCGTGCACTAGCTGGAGGACGCTGCGATCGCTTGATCGACAGCGCCACCCGTGGCGATTTCGCGCGTAACGGCCTGGTACTGACGCCGCATCGGCGTCTTCGCGTATGTAGCTTTGGTGCTTACGGGTGGTTTCCCAAATTTATATGTCGGCTTTGGGGCTCTGGCTATAGTGGCCTCACTATACTTTGGCCTCGTTAACCCATGAGACTACTTGTGTGGAAGTGGTTTGTAGAAAGGGCACCTGCTCCGCAATACGAAACACATAAAATGTATGCGAGGGGGAAGCTTTTTGCACGTGGAACATTACGTGTCTATGCACAATGTGTGCATGTGTGTGTGGTTATCTGCCAAATTTCTTTTCGCAGTACCTTTCCGCGCTGTAAACTTCGGAAGTCGATAGAAAATTTGGGGAAAATCGTGTTTCCCCTGGTTCCAACTGGGATCAACTACACTCTTAAAAATGAACTTCACCGCATAGCACGCTCCTAGCCAACCATCATCTCAAATGATACCGTTATCTGTCCTGATTTGATAGAAACGGTAGGCGTACGCCTTTTTTGTGACACTTATGCTGTTCATAATTGTCACAGAAAAGGCGTACGCCTCCCATTTTCAACAAACCAGGGCAGATAACGATATCATTTGAGATGATGGTTGGCTAGGAGCGTGCTATGCGGTGAAGTTCATTTTTAAAGGTGTACAGAGGTAATTTGGGGCAATCCGGAAACAACAACAAAGTCAGATCTCAATTATAGCTGACAATAACCTGAGGAAGTGAAGTCACTAGCTCTTGTTCCTCCAGCCTAGCTGAACGGCTACAAAAAAATCATGGCGTTTCCGAATTCCTCTATTGTGTGTCGGGTCCATTTTCCTGACTTTTCTCCGAAGTTGAGAGAGAGAGAAAGTCCGGCTGGCAATTGTCTCACGATGCCCATCAACAGCAGCCCAAGCGTGGCTCAAGCGACAGTTTCTTCTTTCACGGAAAGGGCGTTCTTTTTTTTCCTCTCAAATGCCCTTCAAATGTCCTGGGCGTGTCACCAGACGCAACGACATCCGAGCCTCGCTTTCAGCCGACAATCTTGGATTCGGTAACTGAGTTCGGGTTTTACCCAGTCTTTTTCACGCACCAAATATGGGGTGCACGTTATATGCACTCTTAGAAAAAAGGGTGCAGCAGTTACATTTTTTAGGAGGTAATGGTTGTCGCGTATGTTGTGCCTAAAAGGTTGCAAAGTTCTCTACCTGCTACCTCACTCTCAAAACAGAACTTCACCGCATAGCACGTTGTCCTCCAACCATTGCCACGGATGATAGGGTTATCACTTCTGATTCGATGAGCGAGGGGGGCGTACGCCTTTTTGTAGCAATTTGGATATATGATAATTTCTTTTACCACCCTTTTACGCCCTTTATCAGACGCTATGTTGACCTAGGTAGCAACTACAGAAGTTGCAATCTTTTCACACCCTTTTTTTCTTGAAACGTATACTCAATATAGGTAAGCTCTTTTTTTTTTTTTTCTGGCAAGGGGACTCCGTTTGATCTAGGGTTAAATTCGATTTTTACCCTAATCACATTCCGACTTGTGTAGCTGTAGCGCAGGAAAGGTGCACAGGAACGCAAACATCGATGCCACTTCCCGCGGCGGATGACAACCTGAAATTCCAAATTTTGCTAAAATCCCTGGCAGCGCATGTAAAGTGCTCAACTCCTCATAAGGAATTTCTGTGTCGCACATATTTTGTGACAGTGCGTGTATAAAGGCGCGGCCACAAAGGCGATATCACTCCAGGTCGCAGCTTATTTCTGCTGACGACCTCCATATTATCTGCATCTGCATCGTCTCCACATTTTTTTTCTCTTTTGCATAGCGGTCAAACTAATTTCTCTCTTGAAATTTTCGCATGTCCCAAATGATCTAATCCAACAGCGGCACGTGTCGTCTGCTACGAAATATGTGTCGTCTGCTTTAAAATCTGCGTCATCTGCCATAAAATTTGTATCGTCTGCTCTGCCGTCAACTTCTTGGGTCATAAAAATGAAACATTCGTTCTTCGATGCTACTAGGCGATACGTTCGAAAAAAAAAAAAAAAACACACATACGCGAGCTCCCGGATGAGATAAGATAACGCCACACGACACTACTATAAAAGTCGTTCTCCAGTAAAATATAGCGGAGCAACAAACGTTTCGAGATGTCTCAATAAAGCTTAGCAACATCCCTGAAGAGAGATCCTTTTTTTTTTTGGAGAGGATCCTTTCTTTATGTGAGGCCGGCTGCACGGTAAGCGTGTTTTTGTGGCGTTTCGCAGTTTTGTTGGAGCCCAGCAGGTGAACAACCCTCGCACGGTGTCGCTTCCTCGCTTTGCTAATCTTCCGGGAACGGAGAAGATGTTTTTTATCTTCCGCTTTAATGTCACACATCGGTTGAGTTCCGAGCGAAGGCCCGCGAGCTACTGCGAAATGTACCAGGATGAAGGGGAGGTATACGGCAAACCGCCCTCCACGCAGTGTGTACTCTTTCAGTGGCGTTTTCGGGGTACAAATATACCTTCTGGGTGGCGGCCATTTAGACGAGACAAGAATCTATAGTTATTTCTCTGAGAAGCCAAAGTTCTCAAAAAGTTACGAAATTTCCTAGGTTTTTCTTCGCTGAAGGATTTCGAATACCGTGAATCAAGTCTTGTAATGTTGTTGTAATTATCTATAATTAGCTAGTTTTATTAAACGCTCGTAATTTATTTGTAATTTGAACAGTTTTCAATTTGCCGTTCTACGTCATTTCAAGAGGGCCGTTCCGCAGGGTGTGTCCGACACTGCCTCAAATCAAACTTTAATCAAATCGGAATGAATCAATGGAATTCCATGATAGGCAAGCCTGAGCGTAAACAAACACAAACACGAAGGCTCAATGAGCCTTCGTGCTTGAGCCTTCGTGTTTTGTGTTTGTTTACGTGTTCTTGCCCATCGCTCAGGCTTGCCTATCATGGAATTTATCCACCAGCTAGCCTGCATTTATGGCCATTCTGTCGAATTAATGGAAACGGGTAAATCGGAATAAAAGCAAACATATAAAACGGCGAGAAAACCCGCGAGTTGTCAGCCTGACTCTGCGAGGCTCTCGTAGTGTTTGCCTCTTTTGCCCTCATTCTCAGGGTTTTATACGTATGGATACAAACTATATACACTCCCGAAATCCACAATCATCCGATACACTGGCATAAATACGGGCTATACGGTTGATAGATAGAAATGAAATGGGTGCGAGTCGTCTGTATATATGCTGTATTTTTCGTGTGCTGGGGGTTTTCATATATAGTATGGAGTCTCCGACCCTCCTTTCACTCCTCCCAAGTGATTGTTGGCCCGCGCAGCCCACCCAGGCTGGTTAGTCAAACCGAGTGTGACGCTGTTGATGGGAAGGGTCGTCGACCGGATTCTCACACTTCACTCGAACCCTGCCTGCCATCCCATCAAGTGTCATCGCAGACTGCCTTTTTTTTATCTCGGAAAGGAGCAACCTTTTGTGCAGAGTGATATACTTTTATCGATCTTCACTTCTGGAAAGAGCGGGGCGTACACCTTTTTGTGACAAGTAACGTAACTGCGCAACGTAACTGTCACAAAAAAGTGTACGTCCGCCGCTTTTACCAAACCATGGGCAGAGAAGGATGTCATGGTTGGCGTGCTATGTGGTTTACCAGAGCTCGTATCAATAGAAGCGTTGCAATAGTTGATCTCAGAACTAAACTGGCAATCGTGACCTCTTGCGCGCATTATATTTTCCCAGATATTGTGTTATCCTCGAGATTGGAAAATTTGGGCAATTTTTCTGACGGTGTGGAAAAAAAAAGAAAACTGATTTTTTTCGAGGCCTCGCATCTCTACACTCTTGAAACAGAAAGGCAAATGGTCTTGTAAAAATAGAGAAAAAAATGTACATAATTGGAGTAGATTTACGCGTAAGCTGTGTCAGCCTACACTCTAAGAATGGAGCTTCACCGCATAGCACACTCCTAGATGACAATCATCATGATTTGATAGGGGGGCGTACGCTATTTTTTGTGGCCATTATGAACGACATAATGCCACCAAAAATGGCGTACGCCCTCCATTTTCAGGTGAAATTCATTTTTAAGTCTTGGCGATAGAGCTTCAGCGCATAGCACGAAGCTAGCCAACCATCGTCTCGAATGACATCGTACTCTCTCCTGATTTGTTGAAAACGGAGGCTTTTGTGACACTTATGCAGTTATAGGTTAATTGTCACAAAAAGGCGTACGGCCCTGCACTTTCCACAAATCATGATCGATAAAGGTATCACTCTGTACGTCCTTCAGTGCGCTATGTGGTGAAGTTCCTTTTAGGGAAAACTTGGAAACATGTCACAAAAAGGCGTACCTCTCCTCAAATGAAAAGCGATCATTGGGGCGTGCAATACGGTGCACGCTTTAAAAACGGAACTTCACTGCATATAGCACGCTGTGCGCCAACCATTGCCACGAATGATAGTTATCGCGTCTGCTTCGCAGATAGAGAGGGGGCATACGCCTTTTTGTGTAGATTGTCCTATATTCAAATTGGCACAAAAAGGCGTACGCCTCCTCTCTCTTCGAATCACCTTATCATTCGTGGCAACGCTTGGCGCACAGCGTGCTATGCGGTGAAGTTATGTTTTTAGAACGTGCAACAAATGAGAGGGTTATCGCTTCTGATCCCAAGAGAGAGAGGGGCGTACGCCTTTTTGCGACCACAAACCTCTGCCTCTGTGGCCTCTCGGCATGGTACGTTTGTCCGATGATTGTTGTACAAAGCGAGCAAGTGACGGACAGAAGGTGTACACCCCAAAGGGTCCTTATTATTTATTTTATTTTTATTTATTTATTTCGAATACTGTTAGTCCCAAGTAGGACCGTTTCAGGGGGGTTCAACACTACCACAATCACCAATCATAACACTAATCATAAACAAAAGAGCTAACAAACCAGATAATCTCATCGAGGAACCACAATACATAATAGCGCTAACATTAGCATAACATTATATTAAATCAGTATTGCTCAAGGCTTCAATGAAGGCAGATTCATTTTGCACAGATATTATATGTTCAGGTAATGCATTCCAGATTGTGATTGTGTGTGGGAAATATGAATATTTGAACAAGTCTACCCTTGCTTCGTATGGTTTCACAGCCTTACTATGTCGTGCACGTAAGGACCGCGATGACAAAGATTCTAAGTATATAATATATTATAGTAAGTATAATAATATAGTAAGACGCTTCTTCATTTTGATTCCAAAACTGTCGAGATAAAATTTATCTTCTAAATACAAACCTCCACGCAACTCAGCCACCGTGACGCTCCCATTTTATTTTATTTTTTTTTCTTCTTCTCATATCGTATAAATATATGAGCCTCTTCTCCGAACGGCGACGCCACTCAATTTGCATATACGCGTCCATTTCAACCTCCTGCCCCGTACGCCCGCGCGTATATATTTAGAGCATTCTCAATCGATTTTTTTTTTCCTCCGCTTCACACACACCCCATCATGTGTGGCGTCAAATATGAAGGGTAAAAGGAACGCTGGTGGTTACTGGAAAGGTGGTTTCTGGAAAAAGCGGCCGTTGCTCTCTCTATGGGATGTGAGGCGTGATGCCTTGATGATGGTTGTGTTGATTTGAAAGGAAGCGTGGCCTTGACTGGCTCCATTCAACCGGTTTCCACTGCATCAAAGAAATTTTTCTTCCTGATGCTCTTCTACCAGTACAGTGACGCTTTTTTTCGGGAGTTGTGTATATACATTGGGACGAGCGTGTTTTTCTCTCGACTTGCTTCTCGTGTATAGGCTTGGCCTGCCTCGATTTTTTCCCCCTTTGACACTGTGGGAAGCCAGACTGGCCGACAAATGAACACTTTAGACTAAAACGAGAACTGCTATTTTGGAAATTTTCTACATCCCGCACTCTTAAAACAAAACTCGACCACATACACGACCGAATGATAGGTTTATCGCTTCTGATTCGAGAAGGATGGAGGCGTACAGTCTTAAAAATGAACTTCACCGCATAGCACACTCCTAGCCAACCATCATCTCGAATGATATCGTTATCTGCCCTGATTTGTTGAAAACGGGAGGCGTACGCCTTTTTGTGACAATTATGAACAGCATAAGTGTCACAAAAAAGGCGTACGCCTCCCGTTTTCAACAAATTAGGGCAGATAACGATATCATTCGAGATGATGGTTGGCTAGGAGCGTGCTATGCGGTGAAGTTCATTTTTAAGAGTGTACGCCCTTTTGTGTCAATTACCATGTATCCAAATTGACACACAAAGGCGTACGCCCCCCTCTCTCTTCGAATCAGAAGCGATAAACCTATCATTCGTGGCTATGGTTGGCGCAAAGCGTGCTATGCGGTGAAGGTCAGTTTTTAGAGTGTATAGCACGGTGAAGGTGCACAGAATGGTACCGTTATCACTCCTTGATTTGTGGAAAGCGTTCGCCGTTTTGTAACAATTAACGTAACTGCTGCGAATAACTACATGAGTGTCACAACAAGGCGCACGCCTTCCGTGTTTAACCAACCAGGGGGCAGAACGATGCCTTCGGGATGGTCCTCGGTCCACGTGATCTCATGGCGCCAAGTCCGCACTGCACTCTTAAAAATGAACTTCACCGCACAGCACGGTCCTAGCCAACCATAATCTTTAATGATATCGTTATCTGCCCCCATTTGTTGAAAACGGGAGGCGTACGCCTTTTCTGTGACAATTATGAACAGCATAAGTGTCACAAAGAAGGCGTACGCCCCCCCCCCCCCCCGTTTTCAACAAATTAGGGCAAATAGCGATAAGATGATGGTTGGCTAGGAGCGTGCTGTGCGGTGAAGTTCATTTTTAAGAGTGTAAGAGTCCTCAAACGCTTTAAGTAAGAGGAATGTCGGCACAGTTCCCTCTGAAGTCGGCCCAGGACGCACTATCCCTCACGAGCAACATGCCACCACGCCGGCAGGCAGATCGCTCGGAAATAGCGCACCATTACCACCACCACCACCACCTGTTTTAAGAATGCGAATGGCCTATACTAATGCAACAGCGGTACACGTCACCTACTATGAAATTTGCATCGAACAAACAGGCCGGACATGGGAAGTTGATAAAATTGAAAGAAGATGGTTGCTGTCATGCGGCAAAAAACGCGTACGATGTTTCCTCCGAAAAGACCCGTTATTATAATGCATAGTACGAAGTCAGCGTCAATTTCGTTGGTGTGCACCACCGAAAAAAAAAAGAGGATTCTCTTGGATGAGTGGAGACAATAGACAATTAACTTTTTAATTAAAAAACCATTTGCATCGCGAAGCAAGTGACTGTGAGCATATACTCGTGGGAGGCTCCAAGAAAGGTGTCAGAATACTAAATTCCAGCATTGCAGTATCCCGCTGTAAGGCAAAGTCATGTGGAGTTCCGCGTTTATCTGAAAGATGTGTCTGAATAGGGTTTTGAGTAAAGTTTCGCATTTTGTTGCTTCTTTACTGTGGAAACAATTACCGGCAAGCTACTAAAGCGTCAAAGATCAAGCGTACTAAAGATCAAAAACATGACCGGACATTACGTGTAAATCTACTCCCAATTATTATTATTATGTGAACGTACACATTTTGAGGGAAGTTCCATTCGCGATTTCGGGAGCACGCAAAAAGCACGAGAATAGATATAGCCTCCACGCGAATAAGGAAAGCACTTATACAGAGCTGCCAGGGGACAAGTCGTTTATTCCATGTCGCATCGTCTGTCTAGCGACGTTTTGAGAATACGAAGCACCATGCTCTGGTAACTGGTTTAATATGTTTTTGACAAGTATAGGCTTATCACGAAGCCATAATCGGTACCACGCTGTCTTTCGACCAAGTTATATGTAGAGTATTCAATGCTTCCGCCTCGGTAGACTGCCTCTTCAATGTTTCGAAAGGTGTTTTTTTTTTTAAACCGAATTTCGCGGACTGAGTCTGGGGAACGGAGGTTATCGGCAGGCTGAGGAATTAGAGGAATGTATATCTTGTAAGAAGAACAACTAATGTAACAACTAATTAAGAAGACCAAGTAATTTTTATTTATTTATTTACGTTTAAAAGATGCGTTAGTGGCAAATGTTTCTCCCGGCCGTATTGTTTCCGTTTGCGGCACTGCTTCTGTTGCTATTCCCTGCGATGCCATTGGTTGGCTACTTCGCCCCCATTCGATCGAATGTCAAAAAACAGCATCATATATGTTATCGCGAAAAAATACGAAGCTTTTTCTTTCTTTCGCTCTATATAAATAAATAATAGGGCTCCAGTAAGAAATTACAACCAGCCAAAAAAAAAAAAAATCCTGCACCACAAGAAAAAAAAAGTAATTTTAGTCCCTTTTGGGGACTAAATGCATTGCTACAAAAATTTGCCCCTTTGTGGAGTAAATGCATGGGACTAAATGAATGTCACAGAGTGGGCCATCACAAACACTGCAGCGCAGATACGCAGAACTATAAGGGTTAGAACAAACACACACCACTTCCGCGGAAGGGGTGTGTTTTTGTTCTAACCCTTATAGTTCTGCGTATCTGCGCTGCAGTGTTTGCGATGGATCATCAGTTCATCACCAACTCCCCAATTTCACACCTTTGTCACAGAGTGGGGACTGCATTTCACGCTCTGTTTTATAGGAGTCCCAGGTACATAATTCATGTGCACGATTTGAAATACACCGAATTAAACCGACAACCGTGAAATAAGATCTTGCGACACGCATAGGGCGCGAACAACAACAACAATTTTATTACAAGATGATGAGTTTCATCGCCGGGGGCGGTACTGTCTACCCCATGCATTGCTGATGGTGATGCGGGGAATGAAATAACCCCTTCACAATAAGGATCCAAGTCCGCAAGAAAGAACGTATTTCCTCCTCTGTGTGGGTGGAAAATTATATAGCCTTATTCCATCGAATTCACGAAGAGCACATATTTACGTATATATAGGTTGCATTCAGGAGACCATTTGCTAAGTTCATTGACGATTTGCAGTCCTGGAGGAGTAAATCTAAAGATCAGGAGACTATATAACGCGGAGTAATTGCAATCTATAGGGGACTACAATTACCTTCTCATTTTACTCCTTTTTTTTCTTTCTTAGAGTGTGGTAGGTAAAGCATCGTTCTTATCAGGTCTAATCAACGTGCGATCATATAGGAAGACGATGCATTCGCCCCTGAGGAAGCATCCTGAAATATACACACCCAGTTGGCTCTTTAGATTCTCATGCCGGTGTAACGTGGATGTGACCCTGCAGGAAACAGGAATGAACCAAAGCGACAATTTGGTGATGCGTATAGAAGCTCTCGTGAGACCGATATGTGTGGCATGGGTAATGTTATCCCTCATGCGAGACTTCAAATGGAATCTTAATATTTTGTGCCCGTCGATCGCCGATATCTTATACGTGCCAAGAATTGTACGAACGATTAAGTTATCGAATATCCGTAAGGCAGACCCGATTTATCTGTGACAGATTTACGGCGTACTAAAATATACACGATAAAAGACGATGGTCAATGTGACTCCGCGCCAGAGCTGCGATGTAAGCTCCTGGTCCTGCGCAAGTTTTAGCATCGATTTAAAACGCGCATGCTCGAGCGAGGTTTTACCTGTTAGATCACACCCATATACACCAACTGATTGACTTTTAACCTCTATTCTCATAAATTTGTTTTATGGTGGTAAATCAACCTCTTATATATGTACGAATATATGGTACCACCATATAGTATGTATATGTACCACTTTAATGATGAGTACTACACTGTTAAAACAAGGGGGGGGGGGGGCGAAATAGCTTGCCGTTGTTGGCCGCACTCCAGTGGGCATCGTCACTCCTATAACTCCTATAGAAAAAAAAGAAGGAGAGAGGGGAGAGAAGAGAGTTGAAGGGTTATGGGTGAGGTATATAGGCAGGATGAACGATACTGGAGGAGACGGAGGTGCACTAGAGCAGTCTTTGCATGAGGCCCGTTTCTTCGAGAAAAAGCACGAGGCATGTTTGGGTATAGTTCGTTCTGCATAAGAACCTTCGGGGAGTAGGATGTCGACGTCCTATTCCCCGATCCGTCACTATGCCGGGCCTGGAGCGTGAAAGGTGGGTTTCCCGCATAGTGTGCTATATATGCGCGGCGTTCCGTCAAGATATGTTCGATAGTTTCCGGATGATATGACAGTGACGGCAGCTGGAATCCTCCCTGGAGCCGATCTTGAACAGTTGCGAGTTTGTGAACGTATATAGGTCCCGTGCGTATACATAGTATCGATGGAGCATTGTCTGTATGACTCCGGGAAGGTCTTTCGTGGGAAGAGAGGGTTGGTGATTTTGCACGATGTCCCGTATATACCAGGATGGCGTACTTCAACTAGCTGTTTAACGGCCATCTAACTGTCGGTGTCGGTCGGAACTGGTAAGGATGGACTGCAGCTATAAGGTGTGCTGAGGACAGACTTGTACAAAATACTGCGCAAAAGTATTTAAAATAAGATACTAAGTACTCTACGTAAAAAGTATTTAAAATAGAGTACAAAATACTCAAAACTGAAAGTAATTTGAGTAGAGTACGAAATACTCTCAGAAGTATTTAAGATACTCTTTAAAGTACTTTAGTATTAGCAGTAAGTGAAACGCGTATTCTGAACGTGGCCGTACAAGTGAAAGGAATAAACTTCATCTGCCATGCTTAAGCATATCTTTCATTTTCAAGGTCTTGTGTCAAGTAATGCTTGGTGAACTTTGGTGAACCCAAGTAAACTTTCTTGATATTTTCTGAACCGAAACTTCGTATACCCTCGTGCATGTCAGCTCGCGACTTTCAACCTCCGGCGCGTGTTTATTGCTTTGGTGACCAAATTACGTCAAATGACGAAATAAATTTCGGGATTCTCTTGCTCCTAGTCCCCCTGGCAATATGAATAGGAACCGTTTTCTGACGAAGTTCGCTACTGACAACAAGGCTAAGCGTGGGACCAGCCTATTGCACAGGAGGATAAATGACAGATTCCCGATCCCGAAAAAGAAAGAAAGAAGGTTAAGTTCCAGTGAGCTGAAAATCTTGACACAGTGTGCTTAATGAGGAAGGAAAGTATTTTGAGTACTGAATAGCAAATACCGAAAAAGGTATTTTAAGTACGTTAAAAATACTTGTCGCAAAAAGTATTGAGGAGAGTACCAAAATACCGGAAAATATTTAAAATACTGTATTTTGAGTACGTACTCAAGATACGTACAAGTCTGGCTGAGGAAGCTGGTCCGCTCGTTCGTTTCCTCTGATGCCGACATGAGATGGGATCAATTAGAGAGTAAGATCACCTCCAATTATAGCTTGGGCACACGACCTGCTTACACCGCGGGCGCATGGGGTTCATCATGTTACAGAGGGCACTTTTCGAGTCCGTAAGTAAAACGGCCTTAACTATTCCTGTCACTTGGACCGCAGCAGCTGCATGTAGAAGAGCCAGGAGTTCGGCAGCCTAGAAGATATAGGGTAACGAGCTGATTTCTCTTGCCAGGCCATGTTCATTGATGGGATGTAGTACGCATACTGGTAGCGCTTCTGGTACGGTCGTCAATGGAGCCATATCTGTGAACACCAGAGTATGCTATAGTGGTAGACATCGCTTATCAGGTTCTCAGACACCATTCTGGCCACCAGGGGGATGGATTTGTTCTTCTTCCGTAAACCTGGGATGTGAAGCGTTGTGGCAGACACGAACTCACGCCATGGCGGCGTAGGTGGTCTAGCTGGGAGTTGAGGCACGCGCTCTTAAAAATGAACTTCACCGCATAGCACGCTCCTAGCCAACCATGAGCATCCAAATCAGCGCAGATAACGATATCATTCGAGATGATGGTTGGTTAGGAGCGTGCTATGCGGTGAAGTTCATTTTTAAGAGTGTAGGGCCCCACTGTTCGCCAGAGAGCCCTGCGCCCTAGGGATGTTAAACATAACTTCACCACACAGCACGCTCCTAGCCAACAACCATTCCTAATGATATATCATTCTGTGTCGTGATTTGTTGAAAATTGGAAGGGCGACTGTCTGGGACACATTATCCATGTCTCAGATAGGCGCCTCCCCTTGTTTTGAACAAAGCAGGACACAATAATATTATTCGAAATGGTGGTTGGCTAGGAGCGTGCTATGTGGTGAAGTTCTGTTTGAAGAGTGCACAAGTAGGTAGGACAAACACACACACGCACAAGGTAGGACAAACACAATTTGAGCAGTGATCATCCCGAATGACATCGTTCTGCCTCCTGATTGGCTAACAACCGGAGCAGTACGCCTTTTTGTGACACTTATGCAAGTATGTTAAATGTCCCAAAAAGGCGGACGCCCCACAAATCAGGAGTGATAACGATATCAATCTGTTCAATGGTTGGCCTTCACCGTGCGGTTATTTGAGCGAATTATTTAACATCGATGTTGTATGGGTTGCTTTTTGTCGACGTGTCTTGTGCTTTCTGCAGTAATTTGAGCGAAATTACTTTCCGAGTTATATATATGTATCGCGATAACTTAATTACCTCTTCTGGGTAACTTATGCAGCTCTGTTCCGCTTTGGGTTAAGCAAAGCACCTGGCAGAAACTTGAAAAGTATTTTACTTTTGTTTTTAGATATAAATCCAGTCGGGATACCTCACCAGTAGACCTCGCATCTATCTTGTGTTTTCGTAGTTGATATTTTTAATTAACCTTTAATGGTTGTTTTCGAGGAGTTGAGGAGTATTCTTTTCGGAAGTTCAAGCTCCAAGCTGAAAAAAGGGAAAAAGAAAAAAAAAATCTTAGCGAGTCCCTCTTGCCCACCTCTGTTTGTATACGGTACTAAAAGCCCAGCGTAATGCAGAAGGCCCGTTGGTTGCCATTATTATTGTCTAACGCTTCTTAGGGTGGAGTCATAGCCTTAAAACGAGGATACGCCCTTGACGATATCTCCTGGTGGTTTCTTCACCGGTCTCTTTGGACACATATACGATTTGGGGCTCGCCCCATGAACATAAGAAACACACTTTGGGCGAACACACGCCTGCCTTCCGGTCAATCCACCGTGGCTTCTTTTTCAACTCTGTCAGCGACAAGTTAATGGGGAGGCGTTGGAAGAGAGCATAAGGGAGTGGACTGGCTGTCACCGATGACCGCGGTGGTAGTTATTTTCGAGGGCCGTTTCTCTATTTGGGTCGAGGAACCAGGAAGTTGTCATGCCATCTGATGAGGGGTGACATTTTGTAATCAAAAGCGTCGCTCAAACGCCTCCTCCTGCTTCTTGTAGAGTGTAATCTCGAAGCAGACGGCGATCTCGAAGCGTGCAGACGACACGACGAAGCCATTGGACGCGCCGGGGCGGCGGCAATATCCAGTCACGTTGTTCCGCCTTGAAACGTACGAGGCACGCGACTCGTGTTTCACGGCTAGGGTTTGCGCTTTATGCGTGAATTCAGGGTGGTAGACATGTACAGCTACTGTGGGCGATTGCGATGGGAGGTGCCCTTGAAAGGGGTGTAGCCGGTGTTGACAAACTTGGCTTAACGGCAACAACAGTCATACTTAGCGGCGGATATTTCATTGGACTGGCGAAGAAGTCGAAACTTTTCCTTCGTCAAGAGGAAAAGTATACGTGACAAACAGCAGTTTCTTGAAACACAGGACTACTTTCTACGGAATCTGGCGCAGTCATTTCAGAGAGCAGATGACATCCTGTTGCACACGAAACGGTATAGAAGCAGACCAATTAACTTGTGAGACTGTCGATAAAATCGGAAAGAGAATATCAAAATAAACGAATACAAGAAGTGAAACTTCAATATTTATATATTGGAACTTCAATATTTATATCTTGGAACTTCAATATTTATATACAGTGGAATATTTCGGGAGCGGTCCTACGGGAACAATTTACGAGGGAATTCACCTTCGTTTTCCCCTCCCCAATGCACTACCAATAAGGTACGTACGATTTCGGGGAAAGGGGGGGGGGTTTGAACCCCCCTTTAGCTACGCCACTTTCTGTACAGTTTTGTACCGATTTTATTATTCGTGCACAATTAGCAACTAGACTGTCACAAAGAACGCTTTCAATCTTCCCTGGTTATATGGGGCCCGACCAATGTCGGATTTACAGTGGTGGGGGGCCCGTACTTCCTGGTCAGTACTTTTCATTGTGCTCCATAGCTCATAAGGATAAATATGATCAAGCCCACAGAGATGCCTGATCTCGGTGCGTACTATTCCGTGCGACGAAGGTTAAATGTAATGTATAGGTTCGTGTATAGGTTTCATGAAAAGGTTCAATATAGTTGGGTCGTTTATTACCACCCAGTTTCCAGAAAGAGTACTTCACCTTAGCCTTTTCAGTTTACATCTTCTAAGGTAATGCATCAATAACCTTGCAAGCTGTTCAAGACTACATTAGGCTGCTTGCGTTGGAACCTTCCGTGCGGAGATGTGATCTTCAAAGCACTACATCTCCGGTGGCCGACCGGATGAACTGGTATCCCCATCAGTTACGACGCACCCGCGTGTGTGATATCTCATTTGCGTGTGTCGTGTTTGTGTGCATGTGTGTATACAATTCATCTTTTTCATCTTCATCCCACTCAGATATTATCCCACATGCAGGTATGGTACCGCAATTGTTGCGGTGAGACACCTCATCTCATCGTCATTCATGTAGTAGTTGTTGTTGTTCCTTGACTTCCTTACTGTAAACTCAAGCTGTCTAAAAATGTGGTGGTGGTATTATGATATGTTCTAAGGAAGAGGAGTGAGGTCTGCCTGCACTTATTATATTATATGCAATATTATATTAAAAACTATAGTTTTTAATTGACCCTAGATCGCGTATCTAGCATGCTGACCATAGCTGGACCCCCCTCAGTAAAATGCTGGATCCGCCTTTGGTAACGGGCATATTTTCGTTACCGTTTCCATTTTCGTTTCCGTTACCTGGTTCTGGTACCAGCCTTTCAATTTCGTTTCCATTATATACGTTTCTGGTACAATCTAAAAAAGAAAAAAAAAAATTTCGGCAAGAACCTAAAGGCGTATCGTTTGCAGAAGACAGTGACACAATTGCAGTGGTGGGGGCCCCCGGGGCATACGCCCCCCCCCCCCCCCCCGCACTGGGCCCGACCCGTTCGCATTGTAGCTTTTTCTTCCTTCGATTTTCTATAACCTCAATGCACTTGCTGCCAGATTCAAAACACAGCTACACTCTTAAAAATGAACTTCACCGCATTGCACGCTCCTAGCCAACCATTATCTCGAATGATATCGTTATCTGCCCTGATTTGTTGAAAACGGGGGGCGTACGCCATTTCTGTGACACTTATGCTGTTCATAATTGTCACAGAAAAGGCGTACGCCCCCTGTTTTCAACAAATCAGGGCAGATAACGATATCATTCGAGATAATGGTTGGCTAGGAGCGTGCTATGCGGTGAAGTTCATTTTTAAAACTATAGTTTTTCTGTCGAATTTGGACTGGATCGGTGAACGCCATTCAACAAGCAATAACTGGTTCGTCCGGTTCCTTGTAAAAACTGTTGATCTCTGTCTTCGATTCGTCAAAATGAAATGTAGTCTATGGCATTCCCGGGCGGTTCAAAACCAGAACCTGTTTTAAACACCTGTTTATAAACAAATGACGTCATACTGTTCGACAGCGCCACGAATTTGGTAGAGTTGAGCAAGCCTAAACCTAAACCTAAACCTAAACTGGTTGAACCAACTACGTTCAAAGCTAGTGGCGAGCAAGGTCGTGCCCGAAAGCCACGGTCTTGAGGGGATTACGATGGTCTCTGAAAGGGACGCGGCCTTCGGTTCTACTTTTCTAAATGCCCATTCGTGGAACCCAGCTCTCCCCCTTTCGATCTGTTTCGGTTTCAGTATGTCTACCAACGTCATGATGACGTTTCTCGGGTAGAGGTTTAGTAACAGACTAAACAAATTTAGCATGGAAAATGTTGCTGAACGCCAGACTCGATACGCCACTCTCTAGTATGCTCTAGTACTACTACGTACTAGCCATTCTCTTACTGGCATACAGCGCCGCCAATCCCCAACGAAAGTATTACCGCTGCGCCAGTGCTGTGTAGCTCCAGTGGACGTAAACAAACAACACTCCTCCAACTGAAGGGGTGGATTATACCTAAGTCCACCGCCGGTAATTTAAGATTATGGAAATCATTAAAACTCCAAAGGTACGTAAACTCGGAAGCACCTCTCTCCATGTAGCTTATTAAGTGGGGAAGACGCAGAGTATTAACATGGACTGTCTCATATGGCTACCGGAATGCTCCGAGGCAGGTGCTACCTGCTGGGGATTAGCCTAATTAAATTAATGTTCGCAGCCGGCACAGTATCATGGCTAAAAAAAGGTTGACCTGCTTCAACTAGAAAGTGGGCCTGCGAAGTTTGTCGAAGCGGGTTCCAATCGCAGTTTCATTTGACAAGGAAAACCAGCCATATACAACGATTTTGTGCTTTATATTCAGGAAACGTGTCACTTGTTTAACTTTTGGACGACATGAATTTATGCTAGCAGAGACAACGCATTAGTCATGCTGCCAGGCATGCTCATAGAACACAACTGCATGACTCACAAGTTTCGGTACACCTACAATACTTCACCTCCGTTCAGCTAAACTTCACTCCAGCTGTTTGACCGGAAACTATGTCCATATGTTTTATTGGACGTTGGGCAGCACATCCTTGAGCTTGAGGGAAACGCTTTAAAATCGACAGAGAACCAGACAAGACGAGCCTCGTTTTCCCTCAAGCTCAAGGATATGTTGCTCACCTCACAGTTACACGAGCTCGCTTGTCTTTTAGTGTTGTGTTCATCATTTTATTAGACCTAACGTTTCACTGGATCATTCGTGTCAAACGAACTTAATCTCTATGCAGGTGGAAAATGTACGTATGTTGGACCGTTTCAACAGCAAGAAGCCTTCCATTGGATCTTTATATTTGACGACGACTCACCTCATATTTTTCGATCCTGACAGAAAAAAAGAAACATGGGTGCGCACTTCTGTTGCTCTTCTGTTGCTCTTCTGTTGCTCTTCTGTTGCTCTTCTGCTGCTTATACACACCATACTGTACCTTTATATTTCTGTCAAATATTTGCTGCCCATTCTGGTTGATATCTCTTAATGCTGGCTCAGTTCCATTTATAACGAAGTCTCTTCGCGAACCTGAGGTTCTTGTGGTTCGACAAACTTTTGAATTTCTAGACAGATTTGCCAAGGTTTGCAGACTCTACCTTTCTCATGGAACGTTTAAAACAGTCTTATTGATGTAGATTTCGTTACTGACAACATTCAGTTTGAAATGGGATGTTAAGGACGTACAGCACGCACAGAAAATTTAACTCATTTAAGTCATTTAACTCATTTAAGTCATTAATTTAAAAGGTGTTTGTTTGTGCATCATTGCGTCGCACTATCTAGCTGCGTGGTGCCTATAACTTGCCGGTGTTTCATCCGACTAGCAAGAGCTCCAATAGACACACTCTCACATACGAAACAGACGTCGAGTTACAGACATAATGCCAATACGTGGCAACTTTTCCAGTCCTATGCCATGTGTTTCCAAATTTGCTAAATTGATAGACACGTAGTGCAGTCGAACCTCCGTGAACTTTTTCCAATTTCCCGAATGAAGGTTGGAATTTTGGATGCCCTGCATTGAAGTTGCAGATTATGACTAGAGCCTGAAGTTTCTGGGAAATATTTTTTTGCTAATGTGGGTCGGGGAATCGGGGAAATGAGCATGCGCTCTAAATTCACGCGAATTCGGGTGGAAAAACGTCTACTATGCTAAATTCAGGGAGAAATTGGGCTCTATTACTCAAATTAACTGTACTGGTTTCCTACAAACAGTGATGTAATTGCGTTTGCTGCCAACCAGGCTGGTGTACATTCCTACAGACGTTTCGGTGAGGGCAGTTCGCCGGGTAACAATCCGGGTTTCACCCTAAAGAGACGACCTTCAATTCGGGGAAGAGACGGGTTAAACCCGAAAATTTCAGGCTCTAAGACATGGTTGGTGGTATAGTCTAGTAAGCTGTGGCGGACGTTCTTCAGTGCAGTGCAGAGCTGATGCCGCTCCGCATTTTTCCAGATCCTTCACATGCACATAGCGTCGGTCGGAAAACTTCCCATCTCGACTACGGGGACTCCTCTCCAGATCAGATGCAAAAACTTTCTCTGCGTCACATTCCTGATCCCAAAGGAACGGGACTGCCACAATATTTTCCTCTCGCTGCAGCAGCTCTCCCAACCCCGTGAGTTAACTCAGAACCAGTCCATAGGCCAAGAATGGATGCATTTAATCTACGTGTCACACTCCGGCACTACAATGAACCTACTAATTCGAAGCTTTGTACCTTGGACGACAGTGTGCTGAACCCTGTATGAACTGTCATTTCTCGATAGTGCAAATCGACGACCTCTACTGTTTCCACTACACGGCTTCCAACGAGGACCTGTCCCGTTCTTCCGGGTGGAACAAGTTTGACCTCCAGGCCGAGTACCTCCGCATGGGCGTTCCAAACAAGTACTGGGCTGCGACGAATATCAATCACGACTACGAAGCAAGTCTCCGATTTTTTGTTTAGTCTCCCACTAGACAAACTCTTTTGTTTAACTGCTCTGGCAACTATGTGCAGGATACTACTATATACATACATTTGGGGAGGCTCTTGGATTTGGGACGGACAGACATGTTCAAACGACTAAGAGAAGATTGGACTTGTGGTGGACTAAAAGTGCTGAGAAATTCCGTTAAAAGACGCAGTTTTGTTTAAATTTTTTTGTTTAAATCGTACTTGGCTAGGACGCGCCTCATCAGCGTTGTCCACCCGATACAAAGGGCACAGCCGATAGGATCATCATCATCATCATCATCATCATCATCATAGGGGTCAGATGAATGTTTGCAAAAAAATAAAACTAGCAGTCGATAAAACGCAAACGTATTACACGAAACCAAAAGTATAGGAAATCTAGTCTGTTAGAGCATGGTGGTAGCTTGATGAAAGAGAAATTATATATTATTTAATGTTTGCTTCATGCTAGCGTTGGCTTTCAGATTTGCGATACTTACCCGAGGTACCTGTACGTTCCTTCGACGGCCACCACCAGCATCTTGGTGGGGAGTGGACAGTTCCGCAGCAAAGGGCGGCTACCCGTCCTGTCCTACTTTCACAAAAACAGGGTACAAGTCCCGAGTACCCGCGCACGCGTACCTGTGTCAACTTGTCGTACCCCCATTGCAGGCCGCGATCTGCCGATGTAGCCAACCGCTGTCGGGCTTCTCGGCACGCTGCGTTGAAGACGAGCAATTACTCAACTGCGTTTTACGAGCGAACCCCGCATCCAAGTTTATGTACGTGGTAGACACACGGCCTCGGGTATGTTGAAATATACTTAGCTCGACGTGCCTGCAAAAATACTAAATGTGCCTTCATTTCAGATCAATGCAATGGCTAACAAGGCAGCTGGGAAAGGGTACGAGAACGAAAATTTTTATGAAAACATCAAGTTCCAGTTCTTCGGAATTGAAAATATTCACGTCATGCGCAACAGCCTTCAGAAGCTCATTGATAGTGAGTAATACTGTGCCGTCAATTACTGACATTTCTAGGGCATAGGGCAGTGGTTGTAGCGTACGCGTAATACCCCTTTCAGTACAGGGCGAGGTGTTGGTGGATACTACAGTTACACGTTAAGAAACAACTGATGTAGTACTATCGCAATCACGCGTGTAGTATACTATGTTATCCCCCTGTCATTTGTCTGAAATACCATCCCATTAAGAGGTAATGTTGAGCTGCGACTCGTTTCAGCGTGCGAGCTCAAGGAGCCGACGATGAGCGGGTTTCTCAATGGGCTGGAGTCTTGCGGATGGTTGAAACACGTCCGCGCCATCATAGAGACTTCGCATTTCATTGCACGTGCTGTGGAAGATGGTGTGAGCGTTGTGGTGCACTGTTCTGACGGCTGGGACCGCACGGCACAGACCTGCTCTCTCGCGGGCCTCATGGTCGACCCATACTATCGCACCATCACGGGCTTTCAGGTGATGACGTCTGCTAATTTTTTTTTAAAAGCTTTTTTTGTCTGCTATTTCTTTTGAAAAAGCTTTCTTGTCTGCTAATTTTTTTGCAAAAGCTTTTTTTTGTCTGCTAATTTTTTTTAAAAGCTTTTTTTTGTCTGCAAATTTTTTTAAAAAGCTTTTTTGTCTGCTAATTTTTTAAAGGTGCTGTAAAGCAGTAGGGCTGCAACCTCAGAAAGTTTATTCATTCGATACCCTCAGCCCTCAGTACTATTCCGTCACAATTTTTGTCACAATTGTGTTCGTAGTTTTTAGAAAATTGAAATTGAAAATTCGTGCAACACTGTGTCGAAGTTGCCACAAACTGCGGGTCGCTCGTCAAGTAGTACGTGTATTTCCCGCTGTAAATATGGAGGAGGCACGGGGTGAAAAAGCTCCGAGGAGCTTGCCTAGGCCTCCGTCCCCTTACGAGATGAATAAACGGAATAAAAGGAAAATAGCAACTGGTAATAACAACATGTAACAACATGTAACATACGAGAGCTAATACCCGGACCCAGAAACCGAGTAGTCCTAATACATGTACTACTGCATGAATGTAAAACTTAATAAATGGAATTAAAGGAAACCTAATACAAGTACCTGCCAAAGCAGTTACTACCGTTCATTCAAGAAAAAATCTTTTAACTTAGACAACCTGATGTTATTTATGTCAACGTCACTTCGTGCAAAGTCATTTAACATTTTCGGGAGCTGACTGGAGAGACGTCGAAATCCATACTTAGTTCTACTGTGTGGGTTACAAACCACGGGTTTATTACCCTGGCCGATCTCTAGGCGAAATATGGCGAAAGTACAAAACCACATTGCATGTTCATAACACTGGGTCTGAAACAAAAGAAGTCGGCTACGTAGTCACAATGAGCAGCAAGCCAGTCACGAACGTAGAGCTCTGATTCAAATGCTGTACCTTTTTCTTTTTTTTGGGAACAGGCTCTCATTGAGAAGGACTGGCTGGCATTTGGCCACAAGTTCATGGACAGGTGCGGCCTCATTCAAGGCGATCTCCGAGAGGTGGCGCCGGTGTTCACGCAGTTCATAGACGCCGTCTGGCAGCTGACGCAGCAGTTCCCATCCGCCTTCCAGTTCAACGAGCGCTTTCTGCTCACCATACACGACCACGTCTACTCGTGCCAGTTTGGTACGTTTGTCGGCAACTGCGAGAAGGATCGGATCGACCTTCGGTAATTCCTCCCCTCGCTTACGTTCCTACGCCGTCAGTTTATAAGCCGAATCTTTGGATGACCGATTGCTACAGGTTGAGTGAGAAGACATATTCGCTGTGGGGCTACCTGTCCAATCACGTGTCGGAGTTTGTCAACCCCGTGTACAGAACAGACGCGGATCAGCTGCTGCATCCTTCGCTGGCGCCGCAGGCAATCAAGTGGGTTTCCAGGAAAATGTGTCGTCAAAGATAAAACAACTTTCGTGCGCCTGTTTTCGCAGGTTTTGGAGAGGCATGTACAATCGGTTTGAGAACGGAGTTCACCCACGTGAACCCTTGGGTGACATCCTTGTCGCTACAAAGGATCACATATTGAGCTTGGAGGATCACGTGCAGCTACTACTGAAGGTCCGTTGGGTTCCTTTATGCGAAAAGGGATTGAAGCAGTGGGTGGGGCAGACACCCGTGTGTGTCTTCCTTGTGTGAATGTGTGTGATTGGCTGATAAAGTGGGCCAATAATGTGAGAGAATCTTCACTGCAGGATCCACAATTTATAATAGTTTCCCCATTTCACTCTCTCTAGAATCTGTAGACAAAAGAAATTGGTTGTTACATGTGCTTAGCTAAATATGAAGCGAGCATACGTAAATTCTACGAGTTTATTTATTTATTATTATTATTGTCCTCGAGGCAAGGCAGTATCATGTAAAATATTTTTGTCGGTTATTGTACAATTTTTTTCTAGACAGTGCTACTAGAAGGGGGAGGGAGGTGGCGCATCACGTTTCTCCCGCCGAAGCGGAAGTTGGCCTCGGAACGGCTCTGTACAGAAGTTGAGCTAGCTTTGGCGAACTAGCTAAAGGCTCTGCTTGTCATTCCCCATCACGGAGGAAAAAAAGGGGGGGGGGGGCTTCGTATGGTCCATAAATCTAGCCTGTCTCGGCTAAACCCCGTTGTTTCCCATGGTTGTTGGACACAGAAGAGTGTGGGGCAAATGACGTATGGGTAGGGGACAAGTTTTAGCGTCTTCAAAAGCTTGTCAGAGTCACGTTACCAGTGAAGGCTTTGCGCTTGACACTTTGGGGTCTATTTTGATGGGCACCTCTGGTTAGGGACTAGTATGCTTTAAACTGCCATGCAGACAATGGACTGGAAAATGGGCAGCTGCCCCCCTGAAAAACATGGCTGCCACCAACCTCAGCTTCACTCTTCGGGCGGTATTCTTAAACGGTCCTTGACTCGACTCCCCATCATGATTCCAGTGCAGTGAGTGAAGGAGAGTAACACTCCTCCACCTCAGGAGCCATTGGCCATCAAAGAAACACCTGCAATACTCTGTAGTACTAGAAGAAAACGCTAAGGATTTCCTCTGCTCGGAGGGCGTTTCGAGTCTAGGATCGTTGCAGAATATGGCCCTTCCTTGGCGGATTCTTTCTTCCATCAACTGTTCTCATAAAATACTAACCAGTAGCTCCACCACACACAGAGAATCAACCAACTGAAGCAACTCCTCGGACACGCTGAGACACCCAGCAAGGACATGGACTCTGTAATGGGGGATTCCTTGACTGCGGACGACATTGACGGCTTTGACACCAACGGTTCCTCGAAGCCATCCTCCGAGAGCGCACTCGAGAGCATCCGAGACTCGGGTTTTGGAGAAAATGACACCACCTACCAGGACGACAAGGACCCGGAGGTGAAAGCCCTCAGTGAGTCTGTTGTTGTGAGTTGTGCTTCTGGAAATCACTTATCACACCGCCTGCTTCGCGTGCAGAAATTGGGGATGCCCTTCAGAAACTGATGGACGAGATGGATTCGGTGGCTCTGGATTGGAAAACTTTCCGGAATATGAAGGAGTGCCCATGTTCCACGCCTTTTGACTACTTTAGGAGAAAAGTAAGCAATCTCAAGTATTGCAACTACAGAGAGCAAAAAATGTGTGCAACACTGAAATTTAACACCAGTTCCATTGTTCAGACATGTAATCTGGATGCACTTCTAATGGTCCTTTCAAGTGTTGTCCTCACGCTGTGATTTCCAAATTATGCAACCTTCCCGTGTCACGCGGGAAAGTGAACGTGAAGGACGTTCACTCTGAGTGTCAATAGATCATGCTGCTTAGAAGTACACGGTGAAAGAAAAATGTTTCGCAAATGATAACAATGACGAGCCATGAAATATTTGGACCACATTATAAACGTGTGTCCATTGCCTCGTTTGCTTTTGTATTTTTTTACTTTTTGAAAACAATCTGGAGGCAAAATTTTCAGCCATTACTGCTCGCGATAATATGCAAGTTCAAAGCACGCTTCGCAAACGAACGTGGCTGACACAAAGCTCTGACACTGAAGTTGACTGGGAATGAGGATAGTTCTGTGCCAGTTGTGGTCGAGTCACCCTTTTTAAATGGCAAATAAATAAACTCGTAAAACATGTCTGGACGGGTACTTTTTAATTTGCTTTTTTCTTCTTCTTTTCTTATTACTGTTTTAATTTTCTCCCTATAAGTAGGGTCTGACTTTTTCGGGTTAAATGCCTTCCCCTGATTTGGGAGGGAAAAATCGGGCGTAATTTTTAAATCTGTAATTTGGGGTGAAATTGGGTGCTGTTGATACATTCGGGTGTTATTGGGTTATTCTTGTTCTTTCTGTCCAGGTGCATGTATAGCCAAACATGCATTCCTCATGAATTATAGTCACAAGCACCACATGTTGTAGCATCAAATGTGCTTTGCGTAGTTTATTGTTGCACTCAAATAGCGTTCACGTAAGAAATGTGTTTAGTTTGCTACTGAATGGTGGATGTGATACGTAATACAACGTGATACGTGGGTGTTGTTCGTGGACATATCGGGTTTAACCCGAATTGTTCCGAAACTGATTCGGGGGAGATAATCGTGCGGAACCGTGTCTAACCCGCAAAAGTCGGACACTACCTATAAGTTTCACCGCTTCCAGTGCTTAGCAGATGTTCTTGCATTTGTGCAGTTCCACTGCTGGTGCTGTGGTGAAGTATTCTGCATCCGTTGCATAGACAAGAGGCTGTGTCTACCAGGCCACCTGACCAAGAGGCCCGTTCCCGTTTGTAGACATTGCTATAAGGAACTCACTCACACAAACTCCATAGACTCCTAGGCCCACACGTAAAACCTTACCCAGTACAGAATCTTTTCGATGTCGTTCTATTCTGCAATGCAAATTATCCACGATTTCTCTTCGCGTACAAGAGGGGAAGCCGTGATGTCTTTTCGGAGTTGCGATATCGGGCGACATCTTTCAAAAAGTGTCCAACGTCTTTGTAGCTCCAAACCCGTCTGTAGAAGATTTCGCGACAAGTACTTTTTGTATCTCAGAAGAGGTAAACTGGACTATTTAACGTCACCCTTTGCGAGGCTTAAGCTGTAAATACTAACTGGTATTGCTTGTGTGGCAGCATGTGCCAGGAGACGGGGGCTAAAGGGGGCAATTGTCACCCCCTCCTCTGGTCCTGGATGTTATCCCTGATGCACATGAATTGGTTGTCTGGGAGTTGCTCATTATTCCTAGGGTTTTCCTAGGGTTTTCCTAGGGTTCCTAGGGTTTTTCATTTTCAGCAGTTATATTTTCCGAGGCAAGGCGACAAAAAAAGTCGTGTTTCGGACAAAAGTCTCAGAAATTATAATCGCCAAAAACGAGAAGCCCTAGTTATTCCCGACACGAAATGTGATGTTCACCCACATTTAATCCCTTCCTCCTTTCACTCTAGTCACGCTTAAATAACGCAGTGACGTACTGATTTTAGGACGTTTTCCCAATGACTCGGATTTGAACTTTGTTATTTGGCATCATAGTCACTGGAAGTTCACACAGGTGGAACTTTTTTGTGGAACTTTGAATATTTGATTATTTATAACAAGACCCTCGTGTTTTGGGGTTTTACAGCGGGGGAATAATAATTGTCTTCTAGGCACTGAGTACCCTGC
This sequence comes from Ornithodoros turicata, assembly GCF_037126465.1. Classification (NCBI taxonomy): domain Eukaryota; kingdom Metazoa; phylum Arthropoda; class Arachnida; order Ixodida; family Argasidae; genus Ornithodoros; species Ornithodoros turicata. The sequence continues at coordinate 82,890,662 of NC_088205.1, forward strand.
GCGCAAGTTGAATGAGAAATATTTGTTTCTATTTATGCGATATGTACATAGTATATACAGGGTGTTTTACCTGACGTGTTAAAAAAACTGTATTAGAAAATCTGCTCGTCCGAAAATTACGAGGTCAATGCTATATATATCTCGAGGGAACTTTTGCCACGACTTCTGAGCACTTCTATCAATTTTTAAGTCGCGAGAAATTGAATTTTCTGAATTGAACTTCGTAACTTGCCAAGTCAGCCTCGTGCTTTTTTTTCCCGGAAGCAGAGAGCAGCTGTCGGATTTACCCTGTTCCATCGGAAGATACGTTCCCTACTACAGTGGTAACTGGAAAAAAAAAAAGCAGTTTTTTCTTTTTTTTTCAGATAGCTTTGCATTGTAACCATGCTGCCATTATCAGAAGGAGCACGGGAAAAGGGAAAGTGAAAGGGCATTTGTATTGCCTCCTCGCATCACTTTTTGAGATCTGAGTGCGGTGGACAAATTGCGTGCCTCGAGCTGACGGTGTTTGCAAATTTTTTTCCAACTTTGGCAATTTGCCATTGTAGTAGGGAATATACAGGGTGTTTTTTTTTTTAGCCTTTACAGAATTCTTATTAAAAAAAGCTACGAAAGCAGCATAGATGTCGTTTTTGCAGTTGAATTCTACGGCCAGGCAGACATCCTTTGGAAGATAGTACGTAAGATAGTAACTTAATTACATTAAATTCATTAATTAACTCTTTAATTTCTGGCAAAATTGAGGTGACAGAACGGGAGACAATCCTCGTTGAAATCCATGGTATATTTTAAAAATCGAGAAAAGAGCGCGTGCCGTGAAATATCCATTGCTGAATTTCGGTATGCAAATGAGCCAAAACCAAAAAGGCGTGCATGAGGAACGCATCACCCCCGCTGATGGAGGCTTATCTGGGCTGGGAAGTGGTTTATCTGGCCAGCTGAGTGGCACCTCCTCCAATCATCTCAATCACTCCAAATCACGTGGCCCTCTTATCTGAAATGATCGCTGTACTCCCTGCGTTCCCGGTCGCCGCGGTTTTCGGCTCATTTGCATATCAAAATTAATCGATTAAATAATCATATTAAATTATCGATATTTTAATGCACGTGCGTGTGCACTTGGAACTAGGATAGTCTCTCAATCTGCTATCTCCCTTTTTGCCTGAAATCTCCTAATTAAAAAGTAACATAATGATTTTTAGATAATTAGTCACCCTGTAATTGCACACTTTCTTCGAGAGGATGTCTGCCTAGCCGTAGACCTCAACTGCAAAAGCGATATCTATGCTGCTCTCATAGATTTGTTATAAAACAAAAAAATGCTCTGTATTTTGCAATGGAGCAGGGTAAACCTGACACATGCTTTCTGTTTCTGACAAAAAAACCTGCGGTTTACTTGACAAATTTCTGAGCTCTTATTCAGAAAAGTTATTCTTGCGAATGAAAATGTATAAAAGTGTTCAGGGGCCATGGTAAAAGCTTCCCGGAAAAATGACGTTTTTTCGGACAAGTAGATTTTTAACAATTTTTTTAACATGCTAGGTAAAACACCCTGTATACGTATACTGTTTTTTTTTTTTAGCTGCAGCAAATTAAAAAAAAAAGCTATGAGAGCAGCAAAGATACTGCTGTTGAGTTCTTGGCAGGACGGACATCCTGAGGGTACGTAACCACTAGATGACCACTTACCGAAAATCCATTAATTAACTCTCTAATTGGGGGGCCGTCGGTATCTCTCTAACTGGAGGCCTTCGGGCAAAAGTGAGCACTTGCCACTCGTTCCACATCAGAGGGCCACATGCTTTGGAGCGATGGAGAAAGATTGGAGTGTGTGTTGATCTGCTGGCCAGTTCAACTGCTCAACTGCGGATAGGCTGACGACAATGAAGACCACACATACTCCTCCCTCTGGTGTGCACTTTTGGTTATGATGGCTCATTTGCAAATATCTGGCGATGGATATTTCAATGCACGTGTTCATTTCAGGATTGTTAAAAAAATATAATGGGTTTCAACGAGGATTGCCTTCTATCTCACTTTTGCCTGAAAGCCCCTAATTAAAGGATTAGTTAATGAATTTCAGCTGATCAGTTTCATATTCTCTTCGAGAGGACGTCTGCCTGTCCGTAAAACTCAACAGTAAAAATGGTATCTGTGCTGCTGTCATAGGTCTTTTTTTTAAATCTGCTAAGAAAAAGAAACACCCTGTACATATATATATATATATGTATATGTAGCTTATATTTCATGTTCCCATGTTGTGTACACCCCTACGGTGTGACCCAAGTGCTGTAATAACTTCTGCGGACCGAACAGTTGCAATCAGTCTTGTCCGAATGATATTTTAAGCATTTTCCCCCTTTTATCGGACTGCAGTTTCCAATCTAAATCTCCAGAGTCAGGACTTTTGTCTTCCTCATTGTAATCTACAATGTATCTGCATCACTTACAACTTCAAAAAGAGCTTATGAGCGTGGATGCAAAGTGGATGCATACCTATTCACTTGTACCGGCAATGGTCCTGAAAGGGCCATTTATGAGGAGAGAAGGCATTTCTTGCGCTATGTAAACATGTATTTGTCATTTATGTTAAATTTGACAGTTATGTACAGCCACTATCAGACTAAACCGCAAAGTGGAGACCAGGGGTATGCCGACACCATAAAGTTTTGGTTGCTGTGTCCAGCGTAGAGTCACAATGCATGCTGCGGTGCCTATGGCAAGCGCGAATGTGCAGTCTGGAATGGTTGCAGGTGAGATAAGTGCTCAACAGAGCAGCCATCGTGAGGCGATGAGCGTGTAAAATGGTTGAATGTGTTAACGGGGATGAATGTGTGCCAGGGCCCAGTCTCAAATCCAGTAGCCAATGCGAGAGCTGGTGTAAACACGGACCATGCTGTTGAGCGTTCAGCTTAAGTCTGACGGCAGCTGTACACGAGAAAAATGATCATCGCGTCGTACGGTATGGTCTAGACGCTGTCGATGACTCACAAGAAGGTGCACACTGTTAGCCCTTGACACGAAGGTACACCCAGGGGCGGATTTAAGGGTCTGTCATGGGGGTGGGGCGGTCGCCCCCCCAGTAAGTCCGGCGTGCAGAAGGAGAGGACACCCGTGGAAAACAGCAGTATTGGTTTACAGCATGCAATAAAACGAATGCAGGAGCCTAGGGCGTACATCTTTGTGACACGTACATGTGCAGGCTGTTTCACGAGTAAATTTCACCGCATTGTGCGTGCGTGCAGCAACTATATCGGTGAACGAAAGGGATGTGATTGGACACCACGGTGCGTGATTGAGTGAAGTCGGGTTTAGAGCGTACGCCCTCCTTAAAGCGGATTACGTATCTGCCGAGTGTCGTGTAAGTCGGATTGTCATCCAGGGAATCAGGAAGAGACAACGTTACGCTTTTGGTCCGGAGCACCTTGTGCCGTGGGGTTCCATAATCTGTGTACACCAGGAAACAAGGCAGCTTTGACATGCTCTTGGAAACCCTGAACAAAGTGCAATGAGCCTGTGGACAACTATACCTGCAACCCACAAGACATGTGGAATAGAGCCAGGACTACCCATTGAACCCAAGCTTGAGCTGCATTCGAGCTTCACTGTTACTTTGACTTTAGGTCCAGTTAGAGAAGTTTTCTCGGGCCCAAGATTTTGTGAGTCGTCCTCTTTCACATAACCAGTCTGGTGGAACTAACTGTAAACCCTTAATTTAAGACTGTATGTATACGTGTGTACGGATTGTATACGTGATATTGAGTTCATGAATGTTAAGGCCACACAAAACTTTCGATCAAGAATTGACACTTGGGAAAACTAAGGGGACTTTATTTTCGCAGCTAGCTGCACAGGTTACTGGTAGGTAAACATTTAGACTACTTTGCAGCACGAACATATGCTACGGGCCCATTTATCAAATCAGGTACAAGCAATCTCTCGCTTATCATGAAGCAAACTAATAATTTTAGTTAATTATTTGACGTTCAATATGATCTTGTCTTGGGAGGCAGGGCAAAAGGCACAGGGTGCCTGCCAAGGCCATGCCATACATGCGACATGTATTGTAACATTGGAACATCCAGAATTTGCAACATTCTGTAGCTACAAACATGTGCCTAATTCGCAAAAAATTTAGACCGTTAAATTAAAGGATTTTACGGTATGCCCGTGGGAATTCAAATAGGAAAGGGTGACTATGGGCTGTCGGGTAAGACCAGGCAACAAATTTAGGTCTGCACTGTGCTCCAGTATGTGACGTGTGTTAAGCATTTCTTGCAAGCAAATTTGTGTTACTGATGTATATTTTTAGTTTGTTTGTAATATTTGCACATAACTATTGTGACATTTCACACGGTTGTAGATATTATCCAGGTGAACATAAACATTACCCATTGCAGCGCTGCCAGGTTTAGCAAAACTTTGTGGAGTGCTTGTTGAAGAATTTATTCCATGTTTCATTGCCCTTATTACTTTTGTTGTTGATGCTACCTATGTGTTAATGTATAGTCTGGAAGTTACCGGATCGACTCCTGTGCTAATACGGCTAAAATGTGGTGTCGGTAATATCACAAGTTCATCTTGCACACTGCGCAGGGAAATCATACGTGTCTCAAAGTGGCGTAAATTACGTGAAAACTCAACAGTGTTGTGCACGGATGTGAGTTGCCAGCATATGTAATTAAAAAAACATTGATGTTGCCCTCGTTGCAAGACGAGCAATTTCTGTGCAGTTACGGGTATAAGCAAACACTATTAATTGAAGTCTTTATTATCATAAATAATTAGAAACATAAGTGGCTGGATGAACGGTTATATGCACAATACTATAAGGGAAGACAATGCAAGCCCATTTCACACTCGCTGACTGTTTCTCATCAACGGCGGGAGCTGTGACAAGGTTTCGGAGATCACTCAACGTCAGAAGCATCACCTTCTTCATGCTTTTGAATCAACTTCCACTCCTCGACTTTCTTGAGCGTCTGTTCCGCCAGAGAGCGTACGTTCTCGTTGGTTGCTGTCCCCTCAACCTGGGTGACAGCCATGAGGACTTCGAGTAGCTTTGTGTCGACAAGTTTCTCCGCAATTTCTTTGCTTGAGTGAACCAGGTTGAAGAGAATACAGATTCCGCGGTGCTGCAGTGCTTCGTCCTTGCTGGCTGCCAGTCCGCCCAGCGAAACGTCCCATTCCGCGACCTGGGTGTTGAAGCAATGGCGGAATTAGAAGAGCGGGGTTCATATAAGTACTACTTTGTGCTTCTTATTGGTTAGTCGTTCACACTATTTGTAGTTAATAGTGCATATACAGGGTATCCCAGATCACACGTAATTAAATTATAATAAAAACTATGCCACCTAGAATCACGTGGACAACAGCATTTGTTCTTGCAAGGTTTTTGCCACCTGATGCGAGTGTCATCTAACTTAACTTTTGTTTTGTCAGTTTTTACAAACTGAACTAAATTTGCCAAATACAGGTCTACTTTTTTACCGCACCAATGTGGAGCATGTGCTGAATTTACTCAAGTTCATGATAATCGACACGAATATTGAGGAGCTATCCCTCCGCAAAAAATAGCCGAACATCATGTGTTTGTGAGCCTAGAGCTTGACCACTTTTTTGCGCGCCCTCTCTCTCAGTCCGGCAAAAGGAGGTTGCTAAACTCTGCCCACACAGGGTACAAACACACTCAAAATTCCAACGAATGTTTTTATCTTCTTGCAGGCACAACCTAGTAAGAACTAATCCTGTTGGCTGCGTGATTCTAGGTGGCATAGTTTTTTTTAATTATAATTCAGTGGCACGTTTTCTGGGACACCCTGTAGAGATTGTGTGCAGGAAGAAAGCACAAATTGCAGAAAAACCAGAAAACAAAAACATTTTTCTGGTTGCTTCTTTTCAGAATTTTCGTAAAAAGCATGTCCTCGCGGTATCTGCTTGGCCACCTCCATGGATTCCTAAAACAAAATCATCTACTGGTTCAATTATGCTCATCTAAGTTTATTGCATTCTGCAGTCTTATTGTTGAGCTCATCTGCAAGTAACCATTATCTGGTTAGACTTTTTAAAGTTCTTATATTTAAAACCTGTTCACATATATTTTAAGATACTTTCTTCTGACAATGAGCAGTACAATCATCATGGGTTGGGTGATAGTAAATACTTCCAGGCAGAAATATTTAATTTCAATGGCACTACACGTCGTGTTCACCGTCAAAAACTGACTCGTCAGCCTACCTCAGTCATCTTCTGACACGCAACACTGCTGGCAGACGTCAGCATTGCGAGGGTGCCCGCGGCCGCCTGACTTGTGTCGTAGTCTTCCTCGTCGAGGCACAAAGTCAAGTACTTGATCCGGTCACCTTTCTCAAATATCTTCATGACCTGCGTACCAGTCAGTGCGTCAGCATACCCGTTGGAAAGCAGAAGGTAATGCAAATGTTATGTCTCAACAGATGTCGCAGAATTGTATGCTCAGCATGGTGTAACATGTGTCCCACTTAGCTATAGGGGTGGGGGGAGCCATGTCAAAATGACATAGGATATGAGTGTCAGAAGCTGCCGTTCCACGGATCAAAAGACACGCGAACTGTCTGCCATATTTTCTTCCAAGGAGTTTTCGTATCGCGCATCTGAAAGGGTGGAACTCTTTGTTTCTCATTGGTGTGCACTCGTTACATTGATGTTGTAGTTGCACGAACAATTTATTTTCAGCCATAAGGAAAAAATGTTTGACGTCCGAGAGTGCACATTATACAAACAGTACAACATTTTTTAGTTTCTTTCGCCAATTCTTAAGGTAAAAATTTAGACGTTGTTTCTAAACCCAATATTCGGGATGAACTTTAACTCTTTGGCATGAAGCCTAGAAGGTCAACATCATTCCTTAACCAGATCCAAGATTAAATTCAATTTGTACTGGGTCGAATCGGGTTTTACCCAAAGATGTAGAACTTCAAACATGCAGCGACAAATATGGTACCCACCTCTTCACTTTGCATCAAATTGAGGATACACTGCATCCCAGCTCTCTTAAGCATGGGATGGTCGTCGTATATGTAAGACTCGATGGACGTGATTCCTCCGTCTTTGATCATGCGTTGCCTGCATATACGAGAAGAAAAATGCTTGGCTATTGAATTGTAAATCGGACAATGGCTCACCGAACGCTGTTGCTGACCAAAGCCAAGTTTGTAAGAGCCATGAGGGACTCGAAGTTTTGCAGAGCACTGCATTCCGGATGCAGCAGCTCTTGGAGGGGTCTGATAACTTCCACAGCCTGTAAGCAGATATACAGTATTTGCATCACTGTAATAGACTGTATAATTAGAGCCCATAGGTTCCCGCAATTCCAAGAAATTTCAGAGTTGGCCATATCACGCGGAACCTATTGTTTTCCTCAAAATTGTGTGTTTTTCGCAGAATATTTGACGTATATAACGATTTCAATGGATTTGTGACATCTTCGCGGGTTACACCCGATCAGTCGCAACTGCAATGCCTGACATGGCTGACACTGCTGGCACTTACACGACTGAACATGCCGCAATGAAATTTAACGAAGGAACGCCCAGAAAAGAAATTGTCAGAGTTGAGTCTAATTTTCTTTGCGCACTGAAAAGTTACGAAAGGCTCGAAAAGCACGCGGGACGAGTCGGTAAGTGATCTTGGGAGAATGCTATAACATTTTTTGCTTGTTTTCCCGTGCCTGCAGAATTCTATGAATCTGCAATTCCCACTTCGCAGAAATGTTCATTTTCCACCGCAGAAAGCTAGGGGCTTTAGCTATAATAGCGTAATCTAGCATGGCTGGCGACAGAAAAAATAAATCTACTGCATTGATTTGGCTTCTAACAAGGTACAGGTACAGTGACTTCGTTCTGTTGACTCGACTGCTTACTATTTTCAAGGACACGACGATTCGAAGCAGTGTAATGGGTGAAGCAAACGGGCGGAAACATACAGTTTGCTTTTCATATTTCTATAACTAGTCATCCGTAATAATATCGACAATATATATACAAAAAAAAAAGGTAGAAAGTATAACAACAAAGACAGCAGAGTCGACTCAGCCCGTTACGGACCTTAGCAGTGAACTGTTTCTGAGAACTGACTATGGAGCAGCCCAACTGCAATACAGTACAATCTCGATGATACGAATCTCTCGGGGTCGCAGAAAATACTCGTATCATCCGAAATTCGTACGAAATAGGTAAGCACACTAAAGTGCAGAAAAGCCGTACTTTGCTTTGTGTTTCCTCTCTACCCGCAATCAGAGAAGTTAGCTTCTAGTTTTTAACGTTATCTTTCCTTGTGGTGTGCGTGCACGGCAGCCGTCTGTTGCTTTCTCAGCTCATTCGTATTATCCGCAAAGGCAAGATAACACGTTCCCATCATCCGAACTGTAATACGTGGGAAGAATAGGCATTCCGGCCGGGACCGAAAAATAATTCGTATAATCCGCAATCGTATCATCGAGATTCTACTGCATAGTCACTTTTTTTTGTGATGGTGCAAGAACCCTTTGTAGCCTGGCCTCCCACAGCCATTGAACTCACCCTCTGTCCTGGAAAAGCCACTTCAGGGTTGATGGTGATCCCGAGTCGTGCAAGGGCCTGAGCTGCGATGAGCTTGCCGTTCTTTGTGTTCTCCAATGAGAGCTTTAGGAGGGCCTGCACCCAGTGGACAAAAAGACAGCTTTAAATTAACCGAGATTTCACGTGCCGTGTATTCACACGAGCGACATTCCTCGCGGAAGCGGAAGACTCAAAAAACGCCGTAGCATTCTGAGCGCGAGCGCTCAACGTCCAGTGTTCACGTACACTGTTAAACGTGGGGAACATCCTGCGACGCAGCCACAAGATATTCTGTAGCACGGACAGGACGACAGGAAAGACGCTGACGGTGTCGTCTGCTAAGTGTGCAGTGCGCCACTCTCGATATTCCGCACCGTGTGAATGCTCAACGTAACGCAGGATGGAACTTCGTCTCTGTGAGCAGTGTTTCCGCTTTTTCTTCCACTAGAATCTTCCGCGAGGATTTCGCTCGTGTGACTACACAGATAATGTTGCGCCGTGTCGGAAGTTTAAAGTATACGTGTGCCACCTTTGCGCCACCTTGTTGTACCACATGTCCCCTCAGCTCCTGCTGTTCACAGATGGCATTGAATACCCTGAGGGGAGCAAACAAACATATCTTTCAAGAATTCTCAACACAGATGTCCCATAACAGGGCTCGAGTTAACTGCTCTCTCTCCTTCATACCTGGCTATCATTTCCCTACTGTTGTTGCTCTCGGTTACAGAGAGTGCCACCAGGGCCACCGTGACACCAGATTCGCCGAGCAACTTGATGCGCTTCTCCACGTATTCTCTGGCGTCCTGAAGGTGGAAGGTTATGTCCTTTTTGAATCACTCTCATTTTTTTCTTTCAACAGTGCCATCTTCTATAACTTCAAAGTTTCCTCCTTTTTTTTTTGGCTGAATTTGAAATTCACTCACTTCACGCTCTGTGGCATTAACGTCAAATTGGAAGTTGACGCCACAGTGTCTAAATTTAATCAACTTGCGCATGTTTTTCTGTCCTCACCTAATTTTTTAAACTTGCCAAAAATGTAACGTACTTGCTTCGTTAGTACCGTATTAACTGGGACAGTGGTCGACTCCAAACTTATGGATTGTAAAGGGGGAAACAAGGTTTTTATACTCAAGCATGGCGTTTAGCTCGGTAATAAATTTAATTTTAAAAATGCACGAAACCCAAAGGACTGCAGAGCAGCTCAAGCGACAAGCAGAGGGGGGAACCACCCATTGTTGTGAGACACTCTTTTCTGCCAAGGGCTGGCGCATGAGACAAGGATATATATATAAAAAAAAAAGAAGAAAGGTATACCTACAGCCTGATTTACGCGGTACCTTGAGTAATTGAAGATGCCATACAACTTCGTGTGACTTTGACATTATTAATCGCGACATCAGAAAAAAATTCCACATACCAGGGCATGCTCTTCTGGAACGTGCTGTTTCGCAAACTTTGCGAGCTCGATGAGTTCCGGAATCACTTCTTGCTTCTCGTAACTGTTGGTGAGGTTGACCAGCGTCGTGACAACGCCATATAATACTGCCTTTTGTTCAGTCTGCAAGACGTCGGAGATGTCTGTGATCTGTGATCTTCCCCATTTTTCGCGCTCGCTTACCTTAGCGATCTCTATGAGGGCCTGAATAGCTTCCTTGTCCTCAACGAGGTCCTCTTTGATCTCGGCATCTAGAGTCAGGTACGCCAGGCCTTCCGCAGCCCATTTTCTTAGATCCTTGTCCTTCTGCGGATTCACCAGGAACCTGTGTCGTTTGTTCCGCGGTGTCAGCGGTGAAGTTGGTGCGGTGAAAGAGTCAACACCTGCGGAGAGCAAGGCCAGAGGAACGCGTCTCTTACTTTCTACAGGCAGCAGCCAGTTTGAGGGACGTGGCCTCGGAGAAGGGTCGGACACTGCTGTCTGTTCCTCCGAAGGAGCCCAACTTGCAGAGGCCCTGTACAATATAAATGTCGTGACCTAACGTGCATATCAACGATCCGTACTTTCTAAATGCTACTGACCACCAGCGCTCGGACTTTGATGGCATCGTTCTTGGACTCATACAGCTTCCTGAGGATTCCCATCCCCATGGAGATTATGCTGGTGCACTTGTCCTTCTTCGAAGCTGCAGCGATGAGCGCTTCCGCTGCAACCCTCTGCGATTCGTTTTTACGATCTTGTGTTTACCATACCGTCTAACAACGATCCAGCATCCATAAAATGGTCAGATTTTGCAGAGATCTAGACCTGTTTTTGGCAAGCGGGCTTGACAGAATATAAGTAGGGCCTTACTTTTTGGGGTTAAACCCGTATCCGCCCGATATTTACCCCCCGAACGAAATATGTAAAATTTGGGTTTAACCCAAATCAACCTGAAAACATCCGGGTCGCGTGGCACACTCGTAAGCGTGCATTAAAATAAAGTTTGATAACATTGCTAAACATTAGTTCCATGTTAAGACAAATTTTTATTAAATAAAAAAAAAATCACCCGAATACACCCGAATTCCTGACGACAGAATATGCCGTAACGGGATTTAACCCGAATACACCCGAATTTTCGAATGAAAAATATCACCCGATATTTACCCCCCGAATTTGGCCAAAAATAAAACCCGAAAAAGTCAGGCCCTAAATATAAGCTGCCGTAGTGAATCGAAGCTTTCTTCGCAATTATGAGGCAAAATAGAGAAATATAGTTCCTTAGACAGCCACAGTGCTAATTAGCACTTTACGCGCGTCAATTCCTGAATGCTACGAAATACTCTTTGAGCTAACTGAGAATTTTTTTTTCGTGTATTACTATAGCAGCTGAGTTTAGTAATCCCGAGATAATACAGCTTTGAAAAGTGGCAATTGCACCTCAGTGCAAATAGCCTTTATGTTAGTTAGCATCGTTAGTATTTTATGTGCGCGCTAGCTCCTGAATAGGGCGAAACATACTTTGAGGCCTCCTAGAAAGATTTGTTCTGCATTACCCGCATTGAGGTAAAACCTGGGACAACTCTATTTTCAAAGACAGTTGCGTATCAATACTGACCTGCTGCAGCTCGTCGTCTGAATTGGCCATTGCTAACATCATTTCTACCACTCCTCGTCCCGCAAGGCAGTGGTTTCCGACATCGAGTGGACCCTAAAAGGCAAACTCTAACTGGTACTGCTGGTCAATCTTATCAGTATTCATAGATAGCCTTACCATTAGGAGAGCTGTGATGGCAGAAGCTACTCTTATCTTGCTCTCGATGTCAGGTTCGCTCAGCTTTGCCCTAAAAGTACAAATACTGATTGGAATATACTGAAAGTATGCTTCAGATACTAAGCTGGATATCTCTGAAATCTTAAAAATTTTGTCCCTCAACGCCATGCTGAGTAGCATTATAATTAACATTAAATGATGTATAGTTAAGATGTGTTGTTCTGGGAAAAGTGCATACATTTTCATTATATCTATTGAATCAATTTCATATCATTTTAATTACAGTGTCGTTCAATTATTTCTGACCGCAGCCCACCAACTTAGAGGACTTGCCACTGTCACGTAAATTCAATTTCTCCCGAATTGAAATACACGCTGCGACCACTTAGCTGTCGACAGTGTGATGCAATTTTCGAAACTGAGTTTCTAAATTTGCAAAAGTTGTATTCATTTATATTTAAAGTTAACGGCTCATTTGCAGACAGAAAACAATACTACTTAGAAACTGCCTCATGTCGTGACATTTCAGTGTAATCGTACGTTGCTTACGTCACAAAGTCATCCACCTTGTCGCGGAACTTTTCTTTAGCCTTGTCGTAGTCCATGCAGAAGTAGATCCTATCGAGACAGACGGAACAGTTTGGCCTCGTGTTTGGCGTGATGTCCATGCTGCTCTCGTAACGTATGCCATCTAACTCGCTTGCCACTTCCAGGATCTCCGCTAACCCTGTGTACCACAGTTTCAAACAGAGTCAGTCGAGGGGCAGTCTCTTCCGCGGACGAGGAACTTGCCGTCGCCGTCGACGAGCTTCATTCCCCAGTTGAGATTTTCATAGTCGACGTTTTTCATGATGAGCTCTAGGATGGCGTCGCGGCCCTGAGCGGTCATCACGCGACTGGATACCTTCTTGACGAGTGCCGTCATGATGGCGTCTACCTCTTTTTCGTATTCTGCGTGATGTTAACGAGATAAGGGGTGTTAACGTGATCAGGGGTGTTGCAGAATGCTCCGCAGTGATGTTGAGAGGGTAAGAATGGGTAAAGGAAGCAAACACTGGCAATCTCTTTCGATTGCCTCAATGAGGTGCCAATTTATTTGCAGATTTCTAAGTCAGCACCCAAGGAAATACTTTCCCAAAAGGGGAAGGAGTAAGGTGCCAAATTTGGTGCTCAGATAAGAACTTCATTATCAATATCCTTATCAACTTCCAAAGGCCACTGGGACCAACCCACATTTTTCCCATGTATACTAATAAATTCTCGAATCAAGCACAGAATATATGTAACTACAAAGGACATAACTAGGGTCCCGCGTTTGCAGCATTGTCCGAAAAACACCCGCCGAATATTTTTTGGGAAATTTGGCATATTAAAAAAAAAAAAAAAAGCTCTGAATTGTGTAGAATATAAAAATAGGATGCAAGTGACACTTTTATCAGTTGGTCCAGGGGGTTCAAGGACACATGGAATCCTTTAACAAAAAAAGAAAGGAAATTCTTTGCATTCTCAATGCCCTCCTACTAAGCTGTCCTCCTTCCACGAGTCATCGCTGTCTAACTCTCCCTGGTGACTGTAGCTGCCCACGTTTCAGCATTTATTTTTAGCGCAAACGTTTTAAAATGCCCAGAATATCCAAATTTGACAAAACATATACTAAATACTGAAAGACACCCGCCAAATCTCCCCAGGAATAAATGATGAAAATGTGGAATCCTAGACAAAACTAACTTTTCATAAGTTCCTTGTCTGGCTTCTTCCCCTCTTTGGGATCCATTCCGGTGAGCGCACCGATGATGGTCTGGATGAGGTACTGGACTGCCGTTATGTGCTCCTCATCCTTGGTGACCATCTCGTCGAGGATCCAAGGCAGACCCATTTCTTCGACGACACTCAACGCCTAGAGTATGGACGTTAACTCGCACACCTTTAGTTGGAAATCGTAAGCGGGAAACATAGTATCGAGTAAAATATTAAATATACCCGGTCGGCATTATTTTTTGCCAATTCGCCGAACATCCTGATGCAGGACAGAGAAAACTGGGAATCCTTTAGCTTCCGCATTGCTGCAAGGCACTGGCTGAGTCCCCTGTCCTTCGAGATGATTTCCGTGCCGGCTTTTTCGCGGGCAATGACGACGAGGTTGTTGGCAGCCTGAGGTGGAGAATAGAAAGGTTTGTTTGTTTGTTTGTAAGAAGAAAAAGAAAGGTATTACGTCAGTTGTTAGTCTGAATGGCTGAAGTGGGAGAGCATTGCTGGCCTATTTTGCAACTAAATAGGCACAGGAGCTGGTGTTGTCATTTTAAATGAGTGGTATCGACGACATCTAATAGATTAAGTTCAACCGGTGGTAGTCATAGATTTAGTGAAGAAAAAAGAAAAAGAAGGTACACACACACACGCAGAAAAAAAAGGTGTACTTGCTGATTCTAACATAAGTTTAGTCCACAGGGATGTGCCTAAATAGTAAGCACGCAGGTAAGTAAGTATAACGAAGTAAGCCAGCTTGATAAGCAATGCGGTAAGTTGTTCAAACGTAGCAGATGACAAAGCAGCGTCGGATCCAGACCAGCGCTTTTTTTAGGGGGGGTTCATCGTCGAAACACATAATTGGCGAGGGGAGAGGAGGAAAACTAATGTGTAATAGCAGCTTTTTTTTTTTGGACCCTGGATCCACCACTGCAACAGAGATCATGTATGAATTACGTACCTGTTGCTTCAGGTCAAGGGACGTCCCTGGATCACTTATGACGCTCAACATCTGCTCGACCTTTTTAATCGTGCTGCTCTGTTCTTTTGCCTGAAATTTTTAAGCACATTTTAATTTTAAAACTCATTACCAGTTGGAAAAAAGTTTTTTTTCGTACAATGTCCTGCAGCCTGGCACTCAGACTCTGCAGTGTCACCTGCAGAGATTTGTTGTTCGGGTCAATGTGCAGGGCTTTGCGAGCGTCCTTGAAGGCTTCGTCAACCTTTCCCAAAGCCTCATTGGCCTGGCTACGACGGAAGAGAGCCTTCACGTCTGATGGCGTTATTTCCAGCGCTGCAAATAGATCGTTGTTGACATCATTTATGTCAGTCTCGCACCAATCATGGGCCTGAAAGCAGGGTACTTAGTGATTTTCTAGACTAGCATCAATATTGCAGGTTTTTTACGGTCAGTTTTTGAATGAACTCTTGGTTCACGGGTACACAAATACTTTGGCACCTCTGTTAGGTCGTATATAAAATTTTTCAAGCCCGATAGATATCGAAGAATTTCTGAATGTTTAGTTTTTAAAAAAATACTATGAAAAAAGAAAAGAAAGAAGCTTCACAATGCAAACTTCCCCCCTGCTAGAGCTCCCCAAAAACTTATCCGAAGATCCTGAGGATTTTTCTCTCCTCCTATATACAAAGCTTTTGACCACGAATAAATTTTACGACGATACACTTACCTGACGTGCAGTCCTCCAATGCATCTTCGTACCTCTCGAGCTTAAGATTAGCAGCGGCCTTGTTGCTCAAAAGTGTGGCTCTCGTACTGTGATCATCGCATAGTTTCAAAGCCTGCGTGTACCTCTCCAGAGCACCTATGTAATCTGCCGCCTTAAAAAGTTTGTTTCCTTCTTCTTTGATTGCTTTTGCATCGTCGGTTGCAAGCTGTCCGGTACCTTCTGTACCCATTGTACCGAAGTGTCAGTAACAGAAACGTGCGACTCACGTGGTGCTCGACCGGCCGGCGATATAAAATATCAACACAACAGACGAACACTCACAGAATCCAAGTTTCCCATATTTGTGTGTGTTGGTTAGTGTTTTGGCTGGGGTGCAAGAGCTAGAGCTCTATCCCAGAAGAACAGCGTGCGCGATAACTTACTTGGTTTCGGTATTATTTACGAAACAACGCCAGACCATATTTGGACAGATTGCAAAATGACATCAGCTCCGCCTTCCTTCCGAAAGCAGTGATCATTATTAACTGTAAAATTATCAACGTAGTTTTCTTACGTGCCATTCAAATTTGATTGTTGTTATTATTTCGCGTCACGTAAGTAAGTGAAGTGGCGTACCCTACCGAACATTCGGGAAAACGATGAAAGATGAAAGTCACTGAAAAGGGCACTCAAAAAACATGGGCCAGACGGCCAGACCCAGGCGACCCAGCCAGACCATTTGATTTTCGAGACATGATTCGAGTAATTCGAGCAAACAATATATATTGTGAAAATAACCGAATTTATTTGTACTTCTCACTGCTATCTGAAGGGTGTGTGTCATACAAACCGATCGTGGCCATCCTTGATTTATACGGTTTATATACATGTATATATACCATGGTTTATACGGACCATGTCTGGATCAACGTTACTATCCCTTTCTAGGAAAGTTGGTCTTGACCAAGTACGACAGCTGATTTGTCTTAAAAATAGCGAGAAAACGAAACTAAAAAGTGGAAAACATGTCATGACAAGACAAGCAGATAGCACAGACAACAAGCAATCCTATCCAACGATCAATCCAAACCAGAACGCGGAAGAAACGACCTCTGCAGTTTTCCACAGATCCTGCTGACCCTTGCATTACTCTTTTTCTTTTCTGAAATCAAAAAAGAAAAGAAAGAACCCGTAGAGTCCAACGAAATACTGGCCTTGATTTTGAAGCGATTAGGAGAACCTGAAAATGAACCCAAATTAGCGTTAGGAGCGCTCGTTGCAGAGCAGAGCGCAGAGCCAGAGCAGGGTAAACAGGGTCAACGCGATAGGTCGTTGACAGGACAGGACGCGCGATCTGTTTGTGTTTTGGGCAGCTGCACGTGCACGTGAGGTAAGTAAAAAAAAAGACGAAATAGCCTGTACATAGACGCATGTTGTTGTCCGTCGTATTCGGTTCTGTTGACCACCGTCCCCGTAGGGCAAAAAATGCAATTTGACACGACGATGTGTGCCCTGCAGTGATCGGCTCAGTTTCCTTTCCAGCGATGGATTTTGCGTGCAAGAGCTTTTATCCAGGTAAAATAGCGCGGTGCTTCGAGTAATATTGCGCTTTTCCATTGTGTAGGAGCGGTCTTGTGCCTCGCATCATTGCGGTTTGCGTGTCACGGAAATGCCCCAGGTGTTAGCTCAGCAAAAGCGATATAGTCCTGTTTGAGAAAATTTTATTCAACGTCTCGATATATATGTAGATATAGATAGTATGTCTTTGAACCTGTTTTGTGCACATACAGTGTGTATACACTTAAAGTGGGTATACTACAACGCGTTCAGACGTGGGTATACACTGCTGTTGGAAGAACCTTTGACTTTGAGCAGACGCTTCAGTCGTATCACTTATTGTTACCTTATCGAGTCAAGTGTGCACCGAGGAGCGGAGAATTCCTATGCATATCTGAAGGAAAACGAGACCAGATTGTAGTCTTCACATATTCCGAAGTTCGTCTGCATGATCTTGGCACAAAAGTCACATACTTTGACTGGAGTGCAGTGTAGCCTCGCAAAACGATGCCGTCTGTTTCATAAATTCAAAGATGTTGTTTTGGGCCGTGGCTAAAAACTGCTAGGTGGCCTTGTACATCATGTACACTGCTGTCTGTGTACATTAAAGAACCCGTGGCAAAAAGAAACGAAAGAAAGAAAACGATGATGAGCCCTTGACGCAATATTTTCAATATTTACACTCACACTTGAGCTGTTCCTCACCAGCAATGGGGCAGAGCATCGCCCCTGACGATTAAACTCCCCGTTCATCATCTGGAAATAAAGCTGTTGTTGTTGAGTTGTTCCTCTTAGATGTCATCTGGTATTGGTGAGCCTCTCCGAAATATTATCAATGTACAGTATGTGGAAACCTCTCTATGGGAACCTTGCGATTATATTATATGCCTCAATGCTGTTTTTCTGTAAGCTATCCTTTTTTGCGTTATTGCTCAGACAATCTAGCTTTTGCCTGAGCCTTTGAGGGTCTGTGGTATCGTGGAAATAAATACATCTCGAGCTCATTAATTTCAGACATGAGGCTGGTCATATTAGACAATGACGAAGAGGTGGCTGACTGGGCGGCCCGTTACATTCGCAAACGTATCCACGACTTCCGACCGGGACCGGACAAGTACTTTGTCCTGGGTCTTCCAACAGGTCAGTACCGCAGTTTACCGTTACAGTTTCTGCGAGAAAATATACGCTCATCAACACAATGGAGTGAGAGCTGATCTTACTCTTACAGGGGGAACGCCACTTGGAATGTACAAGAAGCTGGTGGAATTTCATAAGGACCGAACAGTGTCCTTTCGTTATGTGAAGACCTTCAACATGGACGAATATGTTGGTGAGTGGGTATAGATTTGAGGAAACATTCTAACGACAGGGACACGTTCGTAGGGAGCGTCTTTCTCGGGTTAATTGCCTTTCTCAGATTCGGGGTGTAAAAAAAACGGGCGCTATTTTAAAATCTGTAATTCGGGGAGAAATCGGACGATAATTGTGCATTCGGGTGTTATCGGGCGTTTTTGTTTCTCCTCTTGTCTATTAAGTCCTTTCCTAGTCTCTCTGTTTTTTTTTTTTTTTTTTGCGGGATAGTGACCTACCAGCGGTAATCCCCGAAGGCATAGACAGTGTTGACACACATGGGTGTTTTGCTGGAAATGTAAGTGACCCGTTCTTACATGCGTTACACGTAGGGTTGCCACCTTTCGTAGTGAAAAATACCGGCTGAGGGAGAGGAGGTGGAATAGATGGAAAGGAGGAAATGCTCGCGGGAAGGGGAAGTGGGTGAGGGGTGGAATTGCACACAGAAAACCAGAGACAGAGCTGAAGACAATAGGAGGAAACGTGTTCCATGTGTGTAATAATAATAATAATAATAATAATAATGAGTAACTATGGAAACAAGTGGTGACTGCGCGGAGTTGGGTCTGTGCTACTGATTTATTCAAGCTGTAGTGGAATGTTGAAGGGAAAAGCCCGGAAAAGCCCGTCCTATGAAAGGTTTTGAGCCGCAAATTGTGTCTGTGTATGAGGTGTCACCCTCCTACCGGCAACCGGCAGAGCGAGCAAATAACCGGCCGTGCCGGTATAATACCGGCCTGGTGGCAACCCTAGTTACACGTGGCGACCTTTGTTCGTCTCCAGTGGAAACGTCACCTGAGGATTTCATAGTGACTGGAATTCGGGGAGAAATCGGGTTTAACCCGAATTGGTCGAAGTCAGTTCGGGGGGGGGGGGGATAACCGGGCGGAATCGGGTTTAACCCGAAAAAGTCGCTCCCTAATTAGGCGTAGCTTTATTGCGAGCGTATCACCGAGGCCCAGTGTCTGAGGCACTTTTTTATTTTTTGTTACACGGTGGCTCTTAGCCTTGCAGCTCTCTAATTGGTCTGCACAGACTGCCATGGAATTGTTGATTCGAAGGATAGTAATTTTTGCGTAGGGCTCCCGAGAGACCACCCAGAAAGCTACCACTCGTACATGTGGAACAACTTCTTCAAGCACGTTGACATCCTCCCAGAGAACGCACACATTCTGGATGGCAACGCGGTCAACCTGGAAGCCGAGTGCGAAGCGTATGAGCAGGACATTCTGGATGCCGGAGGGGTCGAGCTGTTTGTTGGAGGTTGTGTTTTTTGCCTAAGTATTCGGAACAAGGAATAGGTATTTGGGAAGTTGTTGTGGTGGGGAAATGACTCGATCCACATGCTCTTGTTGAGAAATTGAAAGGAAAATTTTTGAAACTGCGGCTTAGTATCGAAATGTTCGACATTAAAAGCACAAACCAGAGCTATTTACTGGTTTTGAGTCGTGATTGGCTGTTACGGGTGAATGCGGTACACCGAGTTTCATTCAACGGAGCCTCGTAGCCATAGGAAAAGTGTACACGAACATCTGGTTTCTGTTCTAAGGTGGCACTACCATGAACAGGAACAGTTTTACAAACTACAGAGGTGATGGCGATGGAGAACTAGTTTGCGATTTCCGAAAACTAAATTTGCAATATTTGTGTGCTCTGTAGAACAAAGACGAGGAACTGCTGACGGTGATGTCGAGGGCAGTGTTGTTATAATTTTGGGTTTTGACTTCACAATACAAGCACAAGAATGGGCAGTCCCCATAATGACGGTACGACATGTCTGAGTGATTTGTATCCCACACCAAACTGCTGCTGTTCTAGACTGGGATCAGCAAGCAGAAGCGTTACCACTGGTCAGCCCCGTAAACTGCTAGCTAGCTTTCTCTTGACTGTAGCACATTTTGAGAGGATATTGTGCATGTGTTGGTGTCTCAGGAGCCATTTATGAACCAGTCTGACAAACCCTCTATAAACCCTCTATGGTCTGCTTGCGACCCTTAGGTATCGGCCCGGATGGGCACATCGCCTTCAACGAGCCGGGGTCAAGCCTCGCATCACGCACTCGTGTCAAGACTTTGGCCAAGGACACCATTCTGGCCAACGCACGCTTCTTCGGGAACGACCTTACCAAGGTACCCAAGGAAGCCCTGACGGTCGGAGTGGGTACCGTCATGGATGCACGTGAGGTAAGACCGATGAGAGGACATTATTGCGATAGACTTTGAAAAAAAATGACACAAATGATAATATACTGAAGCGAAGAGTGACTCGCGGAAATTGTACAGCACAGGGAAATGTCGATAACTGGTGATACCGATATTGTCACACACACACAAAAAAAAGTGTGCTCTGTGGTGTCATGAGAGGAAACAAGGACATGGATGACGGAAAAGATGGCATACATATTGAGTAATACTTCTATGCATTACTGCGTTAAAAATGACAGTTGATTATTTAAAAAAAGTATTAATTTAGACACAGTTCTGGAAACGCTGAACCCTGAACTAGCTAAATTCATTAGCCCTAAGCTAGCAAAATTGTGACCCCCATTTTATTTTGATGCATAGGTTATGATCTTGATAACGGGAGCGCACAAAGCCTTCGCCTTGTACAAAGCAGTCGAAGAAGGCATCAGCCACATGTGGACAGTGTCCGCATTCCAGCAGCATCCGCGCACCATCATCGTCTGCGACGAAGACGCCACCAACGAGCTACGCGTCAAAACGGTCAAGTACTTCAAAGGACTCATGCACGTTCACAATCAACTCACAGAAGAACGACAGGAAGTGAAAACAGATGACCAGAAAGGGGCTCAGCGACAGTGACAGTGTCAATAGACTCGATTATGTGGACCAGAATTTTGAAACACTTGTTGGTGTAGCTTGCGTTTTCCTATATTGGTTTTCAGTCAGGTTTTGTGACGCCTTTTAACACCTACGATTAAAAAGATATTGTTCAGGAATGGAAGGTCATTTGTGATTCCCATGCCATGACCATGCTCCTTTTTGCCACTTGCCACTTTTCTGCATGTAACATGAGCCGTCAATCTCATAACCAACGTCTGCCATGTGCTCTCTAGGTGCACCATGCTGGTGGTATTTCTTGGGCAAAAACCTTATTCAGTTAACGAGTGTTGCTCCACAGTCTACTGCTCCACAAGGTATCCACAATCGCTCCACATAGCTCACTGTACAAGCTTTTTTTGGCTGGAGACTTTTTAACCCAAGAAAGGTGCATCATAAAGAAGGTGCATATATTATGTCCAGGAAAAATGGAGCTCAATGCTCAAATCGTGGTAGAATTAAGCATAGATGCAATAGAATCTTATAGATAGGTAAAATAAAAGTGCTCAGATGGACATAAAATTATGCGCAGCTACACAACAGAACCTGCGCTTTATTTTCTACGCAAAACCAAGGTTGAAAGAAGACCTTCGATTTTTTACCTTTACCAAAAGTGCTTATTTTCCACTCAAAACTGAGGTCGAAAGAAGACATTCGATTTTTCACCCTAAAAAACACCAAGAGGTTAGGCTTACCGTTTTCTTCATTTTCAGCCAAAAAATGAAAGTGCTCAGATCGATGTAAAATTGTGCTCAGCTAGACAACAGAACCTGCGCTTTATTTTCCACCCAAAACTGGGGTCGAAAGAAGACTTTCGATTTTTCACCCTAAAAAACACCAAGAGGTTAGGCTTACCGTTTTCTTCATTTTCAGCCAAAAAATGAAAGTGCTCAGATCGATGTAAAATTGTGCTCAGCTAGACAACAGAACCTGCGCTTTATTTTCCACCCAAAACTGAGGTCGAAAGAAGACATTCGATTTTTCACCCTAAAAAACACCAAGAGGTTAGGCTTACCGTTTTCTTCATTTTCAGCCAAAAAATGAAAGTGCTCAGATCGATGTAAAATTGTGCTCAGCTAGACAACAGAACCTGCGCTTTATTTTCCACCCAAAACTGAGGTCGAAAGAAGACATTCGATTTTTCACCCTAAAAAACACCAAGAGGTTAGGCTTACCGTTTTCTTCATTTTCAGCCAAAAAATGAAAGTGCTCAGATCGATGTAAAATTGTGCTCAGCTAGACAACAGAACCTGCGCTTTATTTTCCACCCAAAACTGAGGTCGAAAGAAGACATTCGATTTTTCACCCTAAAAAACACCAAGAGGTTAGGCTTACCGTTTTCTTCATTTTCAGCCAAAAAATGAAAGTGCTCAGATCGATGTAAAATTGTGCTCAGCTAGACAACAGAACCTGCGCTTTATTTTCCACCCAAAACTGGGGTCGAAAGAAGACTTTCGATTTTTCACCCTAAAAAACACCAAGAGCTTACCGTTTTCTTCATTTTTAGCCAAAAAATAAAAGTGCTCAGATCGATGTAAAATTGTGCTCAGCTAGACAACAGAACCTGCGCTTTATTTTCCACCCAAAACTGGGGTCGAAAGAAGACTTTCGATTTTTCACCCTAAAAAACACCAAGAGGTTAGGCTTACCGTTTTCTTCATTTTTAGCCAAAAAATAAAAGTGCTCAGATCGATGTAAAATTGCGCTCAGCTAGACAACAGAACCTGCGCTTTATTTTCCACCCAAAACTGGGGTCGAAAGAAGACTTTCGATTTTTCACCCTAAAAAACACCAAGAGCACCTTACCTTTTTTCCGGCTTACCTTTTTTTCCGGCCAAAAAATAAAAGTGCTCAGATCGAGCTAAAAATGCGCACAGATACTCAGCAGGAATCGCCCTTTAATTTTAGCCCAAAATTTGTGCAGAAATAGGACTTTCGATTTTTGACCTGAAAAAACCCCAAGGGGTTAGGCTTACCTTTTTTTTAAGCCAAAAAATAAAAGTGCTCAGATCGAGCTAAAAATGCGCACAGATACTCAGCAGGAATCGCCCTTTAATTTTAGCCCAAAATTTGTGCAGAAATAGGACTTTCGATTTTTGACCTGAAAAAACCCCAAGGGGTTAGGCTTACCTTTTTTTTAAGCCAAAAAATAAAAGTGCTCAGATCGAGCTAAAAATGCGCACAGATACTCAGCAGGAATCGCCCTTTAATTTTAGCCCAAAATTTGTGCAGAAATAGGACTTTCGATTTTTGACCTGAAAAAACCCCAAGGGGTTAGGCTTACCTTTTTTTTAAGCCAAAAAATAAAAGTGCTCAGATCGAGCTAAAAATGCGCACAGATACTCAGCAGGAATCGCCCTTTAATTTTAGCCCAAAATTTGTGCAGAAATAGGACTTTCGATTTTTGACCTGAAAAAACCCCAAGGGGTTAGGCTTACCTTTTTTTTAAGCCAAAAAATAAAAGTGCTCAGATCGAGCTAAAAATGCGCACAGATACTCAGCAGGAATCGCCCTTTAATTTTAGCCCAAAATTTGTGCAGAAATAGGACTTTCGATTTTTGACCTGAAAAAACCCCAAGGGGTTAGGCTTACCTTTTTTTTAAGCCAAAAAATAAAAGTGCTCAGATCGAGCTAAAAATGCGCACAGATACTCAGCAGGAATCGCCCTTTAATTTTAGCCCAAAATTTGTGCAGAAATAGGACTTTCGATTTTTGACCTGAAAAAACCCCAAGGGGTTAGGCTTACCTTTTTTTTAAGCCAAAAAATAAAAGTGCTCAGATCGAGCTAAAAATGCGCACAGATACTCAGCAGGAATCGCCCTTTAATTTTAGCCCAAAATTTGTGCAGAAATAGGACTTTCGATTTTTGACCTGAAAAAACCCCAAGGGGTTAGGCTTACCTTTTTTTTAAGCCAAAAAATAAAAGTGCTCAGATCGAGCTAAAAATGCGCACAGATACTCAGCAGGAATCGCCCTTTAATTTTAGCCCAAAATTTGTGCAGAAATAGGACTTTCGATTTTTGACCTGAAAAACCCCAAGGGGTTAGGCTTACCTTTTTTTTAAGCCAAAAAATAAAAGTGCTCAGATCGAGCTAAAAATGCGCACAGATACTCAGCAGGAATCGCCCTTTAATTTTAGCCCAAAATTTGTGCAGAAATAGGACTTTCGATTTTTGACCTGAAAAAACCCCAAGGGGTTAGGCTTACCTTTTTTTAAGCCAAAAAATAAAAGTGCTCAGATCGAGCTAAAAATGCGCACAGATACTCAGCAGGAATCGCCCTTTAATTTTAGCCCAAAATTTGTGCAGAAATAGGACTTTCGATTTTTGACCTGAAAAAACCCCAAGGGGTTAGGCTTACCTTTTTTTAAGCCAAAAAATAAAAGTGCTCAGATCGAGCTAAAAATGCGCACAGATACTCAGCAGGAATCGCCCTTTAATTTTAGCCCAAAATTTGTGCAGAAATAGGACTTTCGATTTTTGACCTGAAAAAACCCCAAGGGGTTAGGCTTACCTTTTTTTTAAGCCAAAAAATAAAAGTGCTCAGATCGAGCTAAAAATGCGCACAGATACTCAGCAGGAATCGCCCTTTAATTTTAGCCCAAAATTTGTGCAGAAATAGGACTTTCGATTTTTGACCTGAAAAAACCCCAAGGGGTTAGGCTTACCTTTTTTTTAAGCCAAAAAATAAAAGTGCTCAGATCGAGCTAAAAATGCGCACAGATACTCAGCAGGAATCGCCCTTTAATTTTAGCCCAAAATTTGTGCAGAAATAGGACTTTCGATTTTTGACCTGAAAAAACCCCAAGGGGTTAGGCTTACCTTTTTTTTAAGCCAAAAAATAAAAGTGCTCAGATCGAGCTAAAAATGCGCACAGATACTCAGCAGGAATCGCCCTTTAATTTTAGCCCAAAATTTGTGCAGAAATAGGACTTTCGATTTTTGACCTGAAAAAACCCCAAGGGGTTAGGCTTACCTTTTTTTTAAGCCAAAAAATAAAAGTGCTCAGATCGAGCTAAAAATGCGCACAGATACT